>NW_006159548.1:6269322-6283828 GCF_000334495.1 Tupaia belangeri chinensis | reverse complement strand
AAAAAAAGCTATTGTTATAACCCAGAAGGAACCACAAGAATGAAAACGCATCGCTCACGGTTCTTCCACCTGTGTGGCTGGGCACTGGGCATGTGCTACAGGACACTCGGGGCTTCAGGGCAGAGGCTCGTTCGTGAGCAAAACCAGAACGGTGTGCCCTCCTTAGGCCCTTCTTCATTTTCAGGGTTTGAACACTCTCCACAATGCCTTGAAGGTGAATGTCAGGGTAATAAGTAAATCTATTTCTCTAGGTTCCCATCCTTTTGCTAAGACCATGTTCTTCTCAGCCTTGGGGAGGCCTCAGCCACACTCACTAATTTTTTTTCAATATGAAAAAAATTAGTTTTTAGGGCCAGCAGGTGGCATGGTGGTTAAGGTGCTGGAATTCCCACATGGCTGGCCATGGTTTGAATCCCGGACCTGGCAGCTTACTTTCTCACTCTCCTTCTCTCTTTGACTTTCTCTGGCAAAACTCATGTGAAAAATAATATCAACAATAATAACAAATAAATAATTCTCTAAAAAAATTAGTTTTATTTATCATTATTATTTGTAATTTGCTACAGGGTATACATGGTCACCAGAGAGAGAGAGAGAGTAAAAGAGAGAGAGAAAGCAAGTGAGAAAGCAAGTCACCAGTCCCGGGACTTGAACTGTGGTCAGTCATGTGGGAGTCCAGCACCTTAACCACCATGCCACCTGCTGGGCTCCACACTCACCACTTTTACTTGCTCCTTTCTCAGGATGAATCCTGGAGGGTTCTCTGCAAGGGTAACTCCGGTAGAGAAGGGGCCGCTGCGTGTTGGCTGAGTCAGGAGTACCACAGAATTGCTAGTAGAGCAGGCATACCACAGGGCCCAAGTTCACATTCAGGGACCATAGCTCATACATCCTGTGACCTTGGCCTTAACTCCTCCAAGTTCCAATTTCCTCACCTGTGAAACTGGTAGCTACCTCAGAAGGTTCTTGGGAAGATAAAATGAGCTACTCTTTATGTAGAAAAATTAACACAGCTCTTGACACAGAGAGCAGGAACGATAGGTATTAATGGCAATTACCTAGAATACTACTTTGGGGTCAGATTCTGTAGAGGTAGAAAAATATCAGAGAAATAGCCCTCGACTTACCATCAACCTGTGGCAGGAGTTCAGTTAGGAGTCTCTGGGCACATGCCCAAGGACTTACCGCTTGCCTTCGAACCCCGGGTAGCTGACGGTCCTCTGCATGGCCCTCTTCGTGCTGCTCTCCTTCAGCAAGTTCACATCTCGGGGAAACAAGCCTTCCATCAGGTCCATCGTTGTCTTCATCCTGGAGTCTGGATCCAAAATGTCTGCCAGAGATTTGTCTTGGTGGACAATTTCCTTGGCCAGCGCCTCTGTTCTGATGTCTTCCGTGGTCTTCTGAGGATCAGAACTGGTTCTCTTTTCTAAACCCTGAGCTGCACTGACTGGTTCGTGGATGAGGCTTTGGGTCCATACCGAAGGTGGTGGCTCTGGGCTTGGCTGCTCGTCAAGAGACCCACTGAGTTGGGGCTGAACGCCCATGATGATGGGTGGGCTGGAGTCGCTGGCCTCTGAAACCTTGACAGACGTCTGGGGTCTGGAAGCCGGTATCTGACCACCTGCCAAATAGGCCACACCAGACATGTGCCTTTCTCTCGCCACTGTCACCTTGGAAGAGCTGGTGGAGCTGTTAGGGATACCAAAGGAGAGAGAGAGAGAAGTTAAAGGCAGAGTCAACAGAAGGGTGAAGACGGGAGAGTGGAGGAAGCCTTGGGGAGAGGCTTTTTTCATTAAGGCAGCCGCTTCCCAGCTCCGCACTGGGGTGAGGTAGTCGCCTTTCTGAGGTTATCACCCTCCGCTCAAAAAAAACCCCACAGGGTTCAAAAAGGACTCCTAAATCCCATAGTTGGTCTCAGGGAAGTTGTCATCCCCTAAAGAGGATGGATACCACAGGGATTCAGTTTTGGTGAAAGCTGCCGTTAGATCCAGAGCTTTCTGAAAAGTCACTGGTGTGCTGGAAGAAGCTGCCCTAAAGCTGCTAACAGACAATATGGTTTTTCTTTTTGTGTGTGTGGGGAGGTGTTAGGAGAGATCACTTGTCCTACGGATGATGTATTGGAAAATGCTTTCCTCCATTTCTCTGGCTTCTAAGAAAAGATGATCTCTAAACATTACAGACCTTGAACCCTACTCTACTCCTTCCTGTAGTGTGGAATGACTTTGGACAAGCCAACCACTCATAGTTCAGCCTCGTCCTTCCAGGCTCACTGTATCTGTGTGTCTCTGTGTAGCAGAGCTTGCCCCAGATAGGTAAGCCTGTTCAGTTTGGGGTCCAGTATAAGGAGACCTGACTTACTTCCAGACAGAGGCCAACTCCTCCAGTATCAGCTTTATCAGTAATACCTCTATTACTGAAGGTACGGGAATATTACTTCAGTAATACAATAATACCTATAAATAAATAAATACTAATACCTCTCATTACCTATCAGTAATAAACGCGATTTTCATCTCCTGTAGGCTTTTCTCGTTTCACCCTCTCACTGACTCAGAGCTCAGCCAGGGAGGGAGGACGTGTGTACGTGGACCCTGGAATCCACTGTGGCCAGAGACGTGGATCATGCCTCTTGGGTTTTGGATCTCCTGGCACCACTCTCACTCCTCAGTACCCAACGATCGCCAAAGGCAAACAAGTGACAGTCTCACCAGTTGAAGGAGCTAAACTCCTACTCAAAGTCTCCATGCAGGGCTTTCCTGTGACCAACAGGGGAGAGCCTGGGCAGCCTGGGGCACGGAAATCTAGTGCAAGGAAACCGCATCCCCAGCCGGAGGCCTGCTCTGCACACGTCCGCGCTCACCTGCAGAGCCCACCGCCATCCTCGCTGTCCAGTGGCCCCTCACACACAGCCTGGGGGGGAGGCGGAGGAAAGTCATCGGAGCTGTCCAGCAGGGTGTCCTGGTTCGGTGGAGGAGGCGGGGGTGGGGGGAGAGCTTCAAATGTGGGGCTAGAAGTGGCCTTGGGGTGCAAGTCCTTTACAAACACCTCGTCATCACAGTCCTCCCGGGGCAGGGGGGAGGCCAGGAGGACCGACTCGGATATTCGGAGGGAGATCCTCCCTGGAGGGCTGTTGGCCTCGAGGGGCGTGTCTGGGTCAGAAGTGCTGCACGAGCTCGGGAGACTCTGTGGTTTCTTATAGTGCTTCAGGTTTGCAAACTCCGCAGAGGAAGACTCCTCAGGAAGGCTGTCCCCTCTGACTGTGTGGGCCCACTTCACCCGGGGCGGTGGCGGCCACTGAAGCGAGACTCTCTTCCTCACTCCCTCCTCCAGCCCTTGCTCTGGGTGGCTGAGCTCTTGGCCTCTTGGACTAGGAGGCTGGGGCAGGGTGTGACCGTTGCTTCTGGGGGTCACTGCAGGGGTATATGGAAGAAGGGGCTGTCGCCCGGCCTGACTGTCTCTCCCAAGGTGCTGATCAGTGGCAACCTGTGGGCAGCAGCTGGAAGGAACAGGAGAGGGCAGAAGTGGGCTGTGTGGGCTCACTGGCCCAGCCCTGGTGTCGAGAGGCTGCCCCTGTGCTCCTGTTGGCGGTGGCTTGGGGCATGGTGTCCTGCTGGCTTGCCTCTGCTGGTCCAGGGGTCCAGAACACTCCTTGGGAGCTGCGGAGCAATCAGCTGCTTTGCAGCCTGAACTGCCCCAGCCCCTGGCCGGGGTAGGGTGGTGTGTAAACAACGGCATCTCTTCTCTGCCTCTTTCTGAACAACTGAGTGACCTGGAACGGGACAGACAGACACAGGATTATAGCTCAGACAGCGGCAAACACTGAGCCCAGGGTTCCCAATGAGAGTAAGGGGAAGAGTCCCCTGCCCCGCAGAGATGCCGCACACTGTCTTCTCCCCAGCTCACAAAAGAACCAAGCTGAACAGTACGGTCAGGCTAAGCACCTCCAGGGAAAGGTCATGTGGGGGTCTGGGGTCACATGGTATTTCCTTTATAAACCCCCTTTCACCCCCCACCTCCTGCACACACTGCAGGTAAGGGGGATTTTGGGGAGAGGCTTCAGGACATAATATGAAACCCACAGTATATTTTTTTCTCAGCAAACTTCAGAGCTACTTCAGGGAACAGCCCCTGGCTCTGGGGAAATGCTGCCACATCTCGGTGTGCTCCCCGGGGAGGTCTGCGGAAGGCACCTGCACGGGCGGCTGAATGTGCAGGTAGTATTTCCAACCATCTCTCAGTCGCCCAGAGCTTTCGTTTCATCCATGAAATGAAAAATAAAATAAGAAAAGCGGGAGGAGAGTGTGTCACCGAAGGCGTTAAAAAGCAGGTACCTCTGGACAAGAGACTGAGGCTAATAAGCTAATATGATGCACGGTGATGGAAACGGTGACTTTTAAGCTCCAAGGAAGAACACAATTCCCGTGTTCTAAAGGGAAACACAGGACGAAACGAAGAAAGCAGAGTGCAGCACTGCCTGCCCGCCGTGTAGGAGTTAACGTGAGCACGGAGAAGAACCTCGGCAAAGCCACTGTAATTCCACATGTGCACCTCCCTGACTGCTGGGCTCGAGAATCTGAGGACAGATGGCACTTCTGACTTCACAGATGTGACTCCTCGGGGGGAGCTGTGACTCAGCCCCACGCAGAGCAACAGCCAGGGCTGCCCCCAAGTCACCTACATGCCAGGCGAGAAAAGGCAGCGGAGGGAGGGAAGAGAGCAGGGAGCAGGTTAGATCGTCACACACCCTTTTTCTTTCTTGCAGATGTGGGTGGTTGGGTCAAGGGCCTGTCTCTCTTTCTCTCCCCTCTGCCTTTGTCTCTCTCAGATGCACAGACCCTCTTCCCATCACAGACCCTCTTCATTCAGACATGGCTGCGTTACCAGAAGCCTCTTCGTATCTAAGACTGGCTACTGCTACTCTGCACTTCATGGTGGCTTTTCAAGTGGGGATATTGGAAACCCGGAGGCAGGAGGTTCGCTGGGGCCGTTCTTCACCCCCAGGTCTTACAGTTTTGGTGGCTTCAGCCCCCTGCACAAAGTACCCTCACAGTGAATGTCTGCTGGAGAAATGATGTCTCTGCCCAGTGGCTTCTCAAACTATAGGATATGAGCCATTTTTACTTAGCGTCCTGTAAGAGGACATGGATTCGGAACCAGCACGTGGTGTAATGGTTACCTCACTGGACTCTCATGTAGTCGACCATGGTTCGAGTCCTGTACCTGGCAGCTTAAAACTCACACTGGGCACATGTGTGTGCATGCCCAAAATCCCAAGAGGAGAATAGAGGAGAACAGACTGCAGCGCGGCCATCCCCCCAGGGTGATTTCTCACTTTCTGTCTCTGGCAAGCACACGCACCATATAGCAAAAAACTCTCTTTAAAAAGGAAAAAAAAAGGACTTGGGTTCAACTGGACTCTGATGTGTCAATGTTAATTTTGGACCTTTTATTTACTTCATTTGTATCTCAAAACTTTTTAAAAGGGGGAAGTACCAATCACTAAAACATTTAGCAAACACGTACCCTTTATTTATTTATTTATTTATTTATTTATTTATTTATTTATTTTTGGAGAGGTTTTTGCTATAGGGCGCGTGCGCTCGCCAGAAAAAAACAGAGAAAGAGACAGAAAGTGAGAAATCACTCCCCAAGGGGGATGGCTATGCCGCAATCCCCTCTCCTGCATTCTCCTGTTGGGATCCTGGGCACACACGTACACACGCCTGGCGTGAGTTTAAGCCACCAGGTCCGGGACTCAAACTGTGGTTGTCTACATGGGAGTCCAGCGACATAGCCATTACACTAACTGCTGGTCCCAAACACATACCCTTTAAAGATCCAGCACAATGATGTGATGTTTTCAGTTATGTTAGGTCTTAGTTTACATAAATTGTACTAATGTTGCATATTCTAGAAGATAATATTTGAGTTAAACGTTAAGTTTGATTGAGAATGCTTCATCATACTGATTATTTTATGCTTTTTTAGGAACAAAGTTTAGGGTAAAAAAGGTTTTGTTTAAGTCCCTTTTTTTTAAAGAATTATTTTTTTAACTTTATTAATCTGACCAGAGAAGGGCAGTGAGAGAGAGAGAGAGAGAGAGAGAGAGAAAGAAAGGAAGCTGCCAGGTCCAAGACTGGAACCACAGTCAGCCATGTTGGAGTCTGGTGTCCTTAACCACCATGCCACCTGCTGTCCCCTCAAGCCCCTTTTATAGTAAGGTGTGAGATGGTCCCACAGTGTCTGTTGATATGTATCCAGGAATCCTAGTATTTAAGAATGGATTTTGAGAGCAATTAGTCTTACCTTTAAAAATATTGCGTATTTTTGTTGCAGTAAAAAAAAAAAAAAAATTACAACATAATATTTCATCTTAACCGTTTCTAAGTGTATGGTTCAGTAGTGTCAAGTATGTTCACACTGTTATGAAGCACATTTCCAAAACTCTAATATATTGCAAATCCCAAACTCTATACCCAGTAAATAATGTTCCCCAAGACTCCCTCTCCCTGCTCCCTTGTAATTGCCATCTGACTTTCTGTTTCTATGAATCTGACTGCCCTAAGTACCTCATAGAAGTCAAATCACACAGTATTTGTCTTTCTGTGGGTGGCTTATTTCACTTAGCATTATGTCCTGAAACACCATCCCCGTCCCTGTTGTAGCAGGTGATAAGACTGCCTTCCTCTTTAAGCCTGAATAATATTCCCTTGTAGGTATATAATACATTTTGTTTAAGCATTCACCTGTGGCTAGACATTTGGGTTATTTCCACCTTGCCTACTGTGAATGGCACTGCTGTGAACATGGGTATGCAAATATCTCCTAGAGACCCTGCTTCCGACTCTTCTGGACACACATAGAAGTGGCCCTGCTGGATCATATTGTTAATGTTTCCAAGAGCCTCCACGCTGTTTTCCACACTGCTTTGGCCCTCTCCATTCCCATGGAGGGTGTACAAGTGCTCCAGTTTCTCTGCCCGCCAACACGTATTTTCTGGTCTTCTGATAGCAGCTATCTCTGATGATTATGAGCTGACATCTCCCTGTGGTTTTGACTTGCATTTTTCTGATGATTAGTGAGGTTGGACACCTTTTTATACGCTTGTTGGCGATCTGTCTATCATCTTTGGAGAATTGGGGAAGTGTCTATTCAAGTTCTTTGCCTTTTTTTTTTTTTTTTTTTTTTTAGGTTTTTGCTAGAGGGCATGTATGCTTGTAAGAGAAAAAGACAAAGAGAGAGGGAAAGTGAGAATCACGCCCCAGGGGGATGGCCATGCCACAATCCCTTCTCCTCCATTCTCCTTTCGGGATTTTGGGCACATATACACACGTATCCATGTTTTTCAAGTTTCTGAGTCTGGGACATAAACCATGGAGTTGGTTATGTGGGATCCAGCACTTTAACCACCAAGCCATCTGCTGGCCCCCCTTTGCACATTTTAAAACAGTTATTTGATTTCCTGTTGCCGAGTTCCATCTTTCACTTCAGAGTAATTCCACTTTAGCAGTCTCTCAGTCACTGTTAGTTTTCCCTTGTCTCTAGTCTTCATGAATGCACCAAAACTAACCAAAGTCCTCAGCCTCACCTTGAGGCTTGAATACTTGAATACTCAGGTTGAATACTTTCTTCCCTTTGACACAGCAATAAGAGAGAGCACGTAACTGTGAGAGGCTGCCTTTGGTGGTGAGGTCGGTCACTTAATGACAGAACCTGCGGTGGCCTGGGTGTTAGGGGAACTTCTGTGCAGTGCTGAACACGGGTGAGCCTGTGCTCCTGGCTACTATCAGGGATGTGGGCATGAAGACCTTACTGAGGGTGCCGACCTCTCTCTCTCGGGAAAGAAACTAATAAATAAATAAAAACAGCTAAAAGGGATCAGCAGGTGGCATGGTGACTAAGGCACTGGACTCCCACATAACCAAATGCTATTTGAGTAAGAATTTGGCCTCCTAAAAATCACACCAGGCATGTGTGCCCAAAATCCTGAGAAGAGAATGGAAGAGAAGGGACTGTGGTGTGGCCATCCTTCCTCGGGGGGGATTTCTTACTTTCTCTTTCTGTCTCACTGACTCTGTCTCTCTCTGGTGAGTACATGTACCCCATGGCAAAAATATTAAAAAAAAAAGAAAGAAAGAAAGAAAGAAAGAAAGAAAAAGAAAAAGAAAGAAGATAGATAAAAGGCATCTAAATGTAGCGACTAGCACATGGTGTGGTGCTTAAGGTGCTGGACTCCCACATGGCCAACTACAGTTCAAGTCCTGGACCCAGGGTCTTGTTTTCTTATTTTCCCTCTCTTTCTTTCTCTGATCAAATAACAATAATAAATCAAATTAAATAATTATTTTTTTAAAAAAAGAATGTAAATTTCAGTTAAAAAATAACAATACTTCCTGATCATGGTGGCTGCATTTTTTTTTTGAAGAGGTTTTTGCTACAGGGCACATGTGCTTGCAAGAGAGACAGAAAGTGAGAAATCACCCCCAGGGGGAATGGCCATGCCGCAATCCCTTCTCCTCCATTCTCCTCTCGGGATCTTGGGCATGCATGCACACGTGCCCAGCATGAGTTTAAGCCAGTGGGTCTGGGACTCGAACTGCAGTCAACTACACGGGAGTTCAGTGACATAGCCATTATGGCTAACTGCTGGTTCCGGTGGCTGCTTTTATATAACAGTAGCAGAGGTGTGTGTTGGTGGAGGGACACTGTAGAGAAGGTGGATGCAGAAAGAGAGAAACAATGAATGGCATGTAAGAAAATTAAGAAACTGGCTTCACAAAACATGGCTAAGTTATAGGGAGGGTTAAGTGTATTATCAGGTAGTTATGACAGATTAAGTAGAAAGCTTTATGATGCTGCATTAAAACTACATACATGTGGTCAAAGGAAAAACCCTCTTTGGAAATTTCTCCTTATTAAGCTCCATGAGAGTAGTTCAAAAATTCAAATTAAAAAATAAATGACCATTGTATTTTTCGACCTAAAAAAATTACTTTTCAGCTACTTTCTATCTTGTATCTAAAAATTATATATTGAGATTTATTTTTCCCCTCCAGTGTTTGCTGTGAGTTCGTACTACTCTATAAAACTGTTCATGAAATCGCCATTCTTTTCCCTAGCACTTTGGTCACCAGACCTAATGCTTTGCACACAAAACTAGGAGAGCCCAGCCACATAAAAGAGGCCCCCTGCATGACAGCCACAGGCTACGCTGAGAGGAGCATCTTCATTCATTATTCCTCTGGCTTTTTAGAAGTCAGCCATTTTCTCAATAGCATACATTCAAAACTACCGTGAACAAGTGTCATTCATACACAATGACATTTATAAATAAAAAACGAAAAATTTCCCAAGGCCTAGGAAAGTCAAAGTAGGCAGCACGTGACACGACAACATCGCATTTCAACTTCTCGCAGAGAGGAACAGAAAGGGTAACTCCGGCAGCATTCACAGGCAGAGGGCGTCGTAAACACACATACATACCCAGGTCCAGGGCCAGCTGGATAACATGGATCCTTCACAAGACCAAAGCCACCGTCTTCCCCCAAAAGCACATCCTTCAAACACAAGAAATACACAGCATCATTACCAATAAATAGGCACTTAAACTTACCCAGGGTATGAGGTAAAAAGGAGGAGGAACACTTACTTATTGGCAACCTACTGCTGCCACGCACCACGGTGCCATTCTTAGGTTTCTTTCCCATTTAATCCTCAAAGCTCCAGGAAGCATTATGAACCTTCCTCCATCAATGAGGATTTAGGCCCAGGGTCAAAAAGGGCAGAGCCAGCATTTGAACTTCAGTCTGTCTCACCAGCTGCCTCCCTAACACAAATGTTTCCTAAGAAATGTCCGACAACAATGACCTCCAGAGTTTAAAACAACTGCTATTCTTTAAATATGATGATGATGACAATGAAGTGGATGCCCAAAGTTTTGAAACACGAATGGAAAAAATATGGGAGATGGAAAGGAAATAACAGTTTATTTAATTTTGCAAAAATCTTAAATGTTCTGGGCTATAGAGAATCTGTGAACCTGGCTTTTAATTGTGTAGCAATAAATACTCTCTGGGGGAACTCTCACCCACATGTGATGTCACTAACTCTGGGGACCTTTCAGGGATAGCTTTTATTTGTTTTAATAAGGTATTACATATATATAAATAAATACATATATACATATACGCTAGTGTCCTGAAAGGCTTTAAGATCAGTTTTCGGCTGTATAAATTTAGGTCCATGTGATCAGGTCTATGATGAAGATTATGGTTCTGGGGCCAGCAGGTGGCGTGGTGGTGAAGGGTGCTGGACTCCCACATGGCCAACACGGTTCAAGTCCCAGACCTGGCGATTTGCTTTCACACTTTCCCTCTCTCTCTCTCATTCTGTCCCTCTCTGGTCAAATTTTAAAATAAATAAATAAAGTTAAATAAAATAATTCTTAAAAAAAAAAAAAAGACTATGGTTCTGCTAATGGTGACAATACATTCAAGTCTCAATGATTTATGATAATAAGAGACAGGAAGGAAGCGGAAAGACTAAATTCATGTATAATCAATAAATTTAATTTCATTTAATTTATTTCACCATTTTTCCCTCTCCAAAGGACTGCTTTACACCCCCTTTCCTTTTCTTGGCCCAGTAAAGGTATTAACAAACACTAAAAAGGGCCAAAGTTTGTAGAAGGCAAGAGAAGAATCAAACACCTAGCTAGACATGACTAATTAATTCGAAATAAGAAAACACAGAACACTGGTCTGGAAACAACCACTCTTAGCTGTATGGTGAGACTAACTCTGTTTTTAACTAGTTTTAACTTTAAATAAGTTAGATGATGAGAGGATGCAGAGCAGACCTCATCCAGGGCCACTTCTCCAGTCTGGCAAGGCCTGGTTGTTGGGTGGGAGAACGGGAGAAGGAAGCTCCAGAACGCAGTCCTGGCACAATCACAACACAGGGCATGACAACCTATTTTCAGAATTTGTGGGAGCAAAGCAGCACAAAAGAAGTACTTGTTTGGAAATATTTCTCCTCTGCCTTCATAGCCCCCGATTAAAATACAAATATGTTATTTTTCATTATGAACAAAGTACCTAAATACTGTTCTGCATTCAATGGTCTTTCTAGAAAGTTTTCAAAATAACATAAAGTAATGTAATTGGTATTTGACGGAGTCTCTTCACTTCTCTACATCACTGGTGTGTTAGCTCTGTCTTCCAAGTGGCCAGGCTTATGAATATTTTGGGGAAAGAAAAATAACATTCCAAGCTATCCAACCAATTTCTCAACACAACACAATTGTTTATTCACAGAGAATAAACAATAGATTTCGTTTTCACCTACGCGTTTCCATTTCATTTGGAACATGCAGAGAGAAATGAAGAAAACATTTGGCTTGCTATGCTGTTAGCTACTGTTAATGGATAGGTTTGGCCTGTCTGTGTCCACACTGGCATGACAAAATCTGACCCAAACTAGTCTCTGTAGACACTGAGCTGCAACCTAAATGAAGTGCAAGCAACCTGTCCCCTACCCAAGGAGTAGCTTAAACCTAGTAACCAAGCAACTGTGCCTCAACCAATCACAGCGGCCAACCTCTCAGCCACCCCAGGCTGAAAGCTGCCAAATCATGTCCAAATAAGGCAAATGCCAACTGCAGCCAATCAGGTTGGTTTTCTATATCATTTCCTTTTCCTCCTGCATATGTGGTGGGTTGTATTTACTGCCAGATAAAAGTGACATAAAAACTCAGTGTGTTAGGTCTGAGCGCTACTTGGTTCTAGAACTTATCTCTTGCTCAAATAGACTATAAAGTTTAACTACTCTTAGTTTTGTTTTTCTGTAACCCTACTGTTCATCGAAGTTCATCAAATGAGCTGAAATTATATGTTCTATATAAGATTTTTTAAAAAGTTTTAGTGGTGGGACCAGCAGATGGCGTAATGATTACATTGCTGGACCTAAAACTTTCGCTGGGCATGTGTGTGTGTGTGTGTGTACCCAAGATCCCGAGAAGAGAATGGAGAAGGGACTGCGATGTGACCATTCCCCCCGGGGGGGTGATGTCTCACTTTCTGTCTCTCCAGTGAATGCACGCACCCTATAGCAAAAATCTCTCTCTAAAATTAAAAAAAAAGACGTTTTAGTGGTAGGATCAGAGGGGAAATTAACTCTGTTCTTCATTCTAAAGAAATGAAAATGGCTACTGAAGCCTTATTGAGGACTGCCTCTAGATTTTCTGGTATGAGTTTATACTGGGAAGAAAAAAAATTTGAACAATTCTGAATAGAAAATACCTGGCAAGGTGTAGTTATTTTCTCTCAGAAGGCTTTGTGTGCATATTTGTTTTGGAAACAACACAGCAAACTTCTCAATGGGTAACTGTTGAATCTTTGCCTAAGCAGTTTCCTCTGACTAATGCCCCTCCTCCCACACACATACCCCAATTCCTTGTCAATATCCTGCCCATCCTTTAAAGCCGCGTTCAAATCCCATCTCTCTCAAGAGAAGTTCTCTCAGATTCCCTCAACTAGAATTAGAATTACTTTCCCTTCCAATGCATATTATTGATCATTACACCTAAAACATTCAATAGTCATGTGAGAGTATTTACATACAAGGTCAAGTTACTTGGTCAGGGACAGGAGCCTTTATTTTTTTTTCCTTTGTGACTCAGCATGTAATACAGCACGTTTCATACATGTTCTACACATGTTGGCTGAATGGTTGACTTCTCTGCAGGAGAAAACATAATCTGAACTTGGGTAAAGGAGGGCATGTTCCTTTCCCCTGTGCTACCATGTATGTAATTTCCTAGGATCTTCTAGCTGGGAAGGGAACCCTGAAGCAGATCTCTGACCTCCAGGGGAAGCAAAACTCAAGGATGGGCTCAGAATTAGGTAGGGAAATTATAGACTCCAAGGAGTCTGAACACTCAGATTCTAGTCCTAGCTCTGCTTGAAACTGCCAATGGAAAACATTTCATAATCTTCAGTGTTTGAAGCCTTTATTAGAAAATCCTTTCATGTGGGAGTCTGAGTGAGTTTCCCACCTCACCAGGATAATACACAGAAAGAAGTCAGAAGGGAGCCAGAGACCTGGGCTTGATCTGGATAGTATTCTCTCCTGCGTCAGATTATTGTGAGGATTAAATGACATACAAATGTAAAGCATCCTTGGCTAAGAACTGCTAGAAGGGCCTGGTGCTCAGCTATGCTCTACTGCACACGAGTCTCCTGAGGAGTAAGCAAGGTAATGCATGGAAAGCATACTTAGCTGAGAGCCAGAAACTCAGCAATCAGTGACGACCAGTGTCAACAGTTCTACTTTGCCAATGCAAAAGAAAAGAAGCGGGTGCAAAGTTAAAATCTTTAAAATATTCTTGTACAGTCCATGAAGGGGGGAAAACAAAACAAAACACAAAACAAAACAAAACACATGCACAGCAAAGATAACTTTTCCTAAGCAAGCACTCCTGCACTGGGTGATGTCCTAAAAAAAATAGTATCTATATAACTACACATGTGCACGGGTACACACACGCGCGCGTGCACACACACACACACACACACACACACATTTTATAATCTCTGTAAGGAAAGCAGGTAGGGTCACTGAGAAAGGAATCACCTCATGAAAACAAATGCTGCTTTCCTGCATTTTAAAGGCAAATTGAGTAAGGAGGGAGGCAAAGAGGTAGGGGACACCCACTAAAGCTACCAGGGACGGTCCTAGACCAGGGCCCCCCGGATGCACATACCTGGCGCTTGTCTGCGATGGGCGACGACCTGGACCTCACGTGGACAGGGACGGTCAGGACATCTGAGCGCTCCAGCAGGTCCTCGGCTGACATGGATTTTCCAGTCCTCCTGCCGGCAGCCCCCCAAGGAGATGGCTCTCCAGGGGTCCCGACCATCCTCTGGGTGCCCCTTGGTCCGCCATTAGTTCCACTGAACTGCTCTCTCGGAGTCTGGGGGTCCCCGCGACGCCTATCCCCGACGAGGCGCCCACCAGCGAAGGAGCTGCTACGATCTCTGGGGGCCTGCGGGGGCTCCATGGCTGCGAACTGCAGGAAGGAGGCCTCCCTGTGCGGCTGCAGGCTGGCCTCCCGCAGCGACCCGAGGCTGGAGGCTGCGGACAGGCCGGGGCCTGCGGGTGTGGCGGGGCCGGGCTGCCCAGGGCGCTCTGCTGGAACTGCTTCAGCTCGGGCCCCGACAGGCTGAGCGTGGAGCAGGCCTTGCCGTCGCGCTCGAACAGGCGGCGCCGGTCGGCCACCGTGCTCTCGGGGAAGCGCAGCCCCTTCCTCTGCGGGCGCTCGGCCTCCTCCGACACCCCCACCTCGTTCATCTTCTCGGGCTCCGAGTAGGAGCGCTTCTTCTGCTCGGGGGTCAGGCGCCGGCGTGCCCCTCTCCGGGCAGTGGGGGGCGCCAGGCGGGCCGGGTCGCCCTCGGTGGCCGGGGTCACGCTGTGGCGCTCCCGCGGCGTGTGCGGGGAGGCCGAAGCC
>NW_006159548.1:6240247-6269209 GCF_000334495.1 Tupaia belangeri chinensis | reverse complement strand
CTGAAGGGGGCGTCCAGCAGCGGCGACTCGGGCGTGCCAGGCCTGTCGTCCGGCCACGCCGCCTCCTGCTCAGCCTCGCCAGAGAGCTGGAAGGTGCTCTGGCTGCGGAGGAGGCGAGTGTCTTGTTTGGGGGGCTCCCTGGTACGGAGTGGGGGGCCATGGCCGGCGTCCACAGCCCTCCTGGGCTGCTGACCGCATGGCTGCCAAGAAATGTCCTCCAGCGGGGGTCCCCCATTGTCGAGGGCTTCGGCGGACTCGGAGAAACGGACACTGGCTTTTGTCTCCTCGAAGTTAGTCCCAGGCGCAGTGGGAGCGGGAGTGGGAGCGGGGCCCGCCCTGCTGGGCCTAAAGTGAGGGCCACACCCGGAGCTGCCCGCACTCGGCGGCCTCTGGCTCCCCTGCTCTCGCTGCTCGATCTTGGAAACCTTCTCCAGCACGGAGCAGTGCGGCCTCCCGTACTGAAAGCCCTGCAGGGCCGAGGCGCTGCCGGAGCTGAGCCTCCTGCGGCCCAGGCAGGGTGCCTGCTGGTGCCCTGCAGGGGGCGGCTCTTCATACCTGGGCTCCGAACTGCGGAGAGAGGCTGCGGCACTGGGGCTGCCCTCCGGCCTTGGGTAGGAAAGCGGCCTGTCCACGTGGCTCCGGTCAGGCGCCGCCTTCCTTCCAAGATCCTCCCGGCTGGAGTTGCCTGCACAGGTGGACCTGCCACCTGGGTGGGCTTCCTGGGCTCGCCCTCCTAGCTCCAGGCTGCTTCGTTTTCCTAGACTCTCTGGAATGTTCTGGAGAGATGAGAAGGCCGCCTTGGTCTTGCTAAAGTCGCTTGACGGGCTATGGCCTAGGCCTTCTCTCTCCAGCCTCCGGCGCACGTTGGCATTGTGGTCTTCCTGGAAATCACCCTCCCAGAGCTCCCAGGGCCTGGAAGATCTCTTGTCTTCAGCCACTGGCCAGGCCTGAGCCTGAGGGGATTTGAGGGGGTGGTGATCAGGACACTGTCTGTTGCTATGGGTGCTCTTTCTCTCATTGGGATGCGAGCCGTTGCCTTGGAGAGGTGTGAGATATTTCCTCAGGGAGGCATCCTCTTGGTTTTCTGGCACTGAAGAAAAATGGACTTTGTAGGGGACACACTTGGCTGTAGTTTCTGATTTCTTCTCCACTGGGGACAGTGGGTCATGTTCTGGAGGCTGGTAGAAGGTAATCCCGGGGCTGCAAGACCCATTTTGGTTCCCGTTCTCATCCAAGGCAGCCGTCTTGTTGCAAGCTCCCTGAGGGGCAGCATATCCACTCTCCTTGGCCAGCGCGGGGTAGAGCATACCGTTACTATTCACCGAAGGCTGGGGCACCTGGGCAAACTGAGGCTCCAGGGGCGGTACAGGGTAGATGCCAGTTGGCAGCAGAGGTTGGCCTGGTTGGGCCTTTTGGGTGTAATTATGCTTGGGTTTCACTGGGGGGCTGTTCTCTGGGCTCTTCTCTGGTACCGTATGCAGCTGTTCCTCTACAAAGGGAGATTTTAGGGAGCCTAAAGAGTTGGCCTGAGGCCGGCAGAACCGTTTCTGATCGAGGCTAGACCAGGAGCTGGGCCGCTCACGGTGCCGAAAGGCTGCATAGCTGTCACTCCGAGCGGGGGGCAGGGGTGCACCCACTTTAGAAGGCAGGTTGTCGGTGGCAGTCTCCAAGGAACTGGGGCACTGCTGGCTCCAGGATAGGGGTGGCACTGCCTTGCCCCGAGGAGCAGTGTACCATTTATTGTAGCACTGACCATCCGCAGGTGCTCGGGCTTCCCTACCTTGAAGCAGGGCTGAAGAGTTCACCTCGTACTCCGCTGAGACTCCCCTCCGGGTATCGTAGACTGTCCTGACGTAGCGAATGTCTGCCTGCCTCATCCCTTCCAGGAGGCCACCTCGAGCAGAAGTAGTGTCCATGGAGCCTGAACGCTCTCGGCCCAGGACGCCAGGGGGCGGATACTCCAGGATGCTAGAACTTGCGGAGAAGGAGCTATAAGCCGAGTCTCTCTTGTTATGGAAGTGGCCGAGTTGGTCAATGCTGCTGGTGGACTTGGCTGGGGAAAGAAGATGGCACGGTGGGTATCCCCCGCTGGGCTCCAGGCTCTCCATGCTCCCCTGCGAGCTGCAGTGGTCAGGGCTCCGCCTCAGATAAGCATGGTCGTAGCTGGAGAGGTCACTAGTGGAGGAGCTGGAAGGAAGGGAGACAGCAGTCAGCGCCCCAGAGCTGTTATCATGTAGGAGACGTCCTGGCACAGGACCCAGCGTATAAATGTGCTCTTGTGCAAGATGTTTGGTTTGGGAAGGATGGGTAAAAAGGGCCATATTTGGGCCTTGCTCAGGCTCCCTGTGTGTCGTCAGTAGGAGAAACTGCCCAACACGGAGACCTGTGTGCTCTAATTAATCGCCCTGACCTGCAAGGAGAGGAGTGGGCAGCACAGAGGAAGCCACGTGTCCCCCGGGCGCAGGCAGCACATCGGGGGGCTTTATCATGTCCTGGAAATGACAGCATCTGCCAATCAGCGAGAGGGCTGGGAGAGGACAGGAGAGGAAGAGGAGGAGAGTGACTGCGACTGAAATCGTGTGTCTGTTAGGTCTGTGTGTGGGAAGGGGAGCACCAGGCATGCGAGTGGGTGCGGGAGGCTGTGTGTGCACGTGTGTGCTTTTAGTTAATATCATTCCTTTTTATGGAATTGAAGGCTACACCCTGGCAATCTTCCTGGAATTGCGACTGCACTAGAGACAATTTGTGGTGTGAAAGCTAAACACAAAGCTGAATGAGGGGAATACAGAGAGAAATTAGTAGAAAAAGCTGATGAGAGAGGGGAAGAGGGAGAGCGGGAAGCTTTATACAAAGTCTTAATCACAGGGAACTCTGAGAGGCCGGGATTCTATCGCTTGTGGATGACTTCCCAAGCCCAAGCAAAACCTCCTTGTACATTTAGGAGGGGAAGACCTCATTTATAAACTTCTCCAGGTGGATTTCAGCCTGAACTGTGGAGGAAAAAGACTCTGAACTGGCTGAAAAGACTCTGAACACACCCCAGGCTGCCTCAAAGCAGAATTCAGTAGTTCCTCTCATTCATGGGAATACATTCCGAAACCTTCAGTGTACACCTGAAACACCCACAGACACTACCGAGCCCTATAAATACTTTGTTTTCTCTTTTTCTTTTGAGAAAGATTTTTTTGCTATAGGGAGCGTGTGCGAGCCAAAGAGACAGGGAGACAGAAAGCAAGAAATCACCCCCCGGGGGGATGGCCACACCGCAATCCCTTCTCCCTCCATTCTACTCTTGGGATTTTGGGCACACATGCACACACGCCAGGAGTGAGTTTTAAGTCATCGGGTCTGGGAAGTGAACCGCAGTCAACTACGTGGGATTCCAGCAACATAACCATTATACCATCTGCTGGTCCCAGTATTTTATTTTTTCCAGCTGATACCCTGGACAGTGATTGACGGGCAGTAGCATATACTGTGTATACACTGGGCAAAGGGATGATTCACAATTGAGTCAGCACAGAGTCAGACAGCATGAGAGTCCATCATGCTACTCAAAATAGCAAACAATTTAAAATTTAAGAATTGCTTATTTCTGAAATTTTCTACTTAATATTTGCAGATTGACTATATATGACTGAAACATCTGGAAAGTGAAATCATGAATAAGAGGGACTATTGTACTTACAATGATCTGTAATTATAAACTCAAACTATACTTCAAAGAAGAACTCTTAAAACTCAACAATAACAGGGACCGGCAGGTGGCATGGTGGTTAAGGGATCTGGATTCCCACATAGCTGACTGCAGTTTGAGTCCTGGACCTGGTGGCTTGCTTTCTCTTCCCCTTTCTCTGTCTGTTTCTGGTCAAATTTTTAAAAATAATAATTACAAATGGAATTAAATAAATAAATAATTCTTTTTTTTTTTTTTTTGAGAGGTTTTTGCTATAGGGCATGTGTGCTCGCCAGACAGAGAGAGACAGAGAGACAGAAAGTGAAAAATCACCCCCCAGGGGGGATGGCCACACCGCAATCCCTTCTCCTTTCTCCTCTTAGGATCTTGGGCATGCACGCACACGTGCTCAGCATGAGTTTTAAGCCACCAGGTCCAGGATGCAAACCGCAGTCGACTACGTGGGAGTCCAGCGACATAGCCATTACGCTAACTGCTGATCCCATAAATAAATAATTCTTTAAAACTCACAAATTGAAATAATAATGAGATACTACTACATACCTATTAGAATGGTCAGAACACTGGACACTGACAATACCAAATGCCACAAGAACGTGGAGAAAGAGAACTTTCATTAATGCTAGTGGGAATGCAAACTGGTAGGCTACTTTGGAAGACAACTTGGTGGTTACATCCAAAACTAAACATACTCTTACCATACGATCCAGAGATGATGATCTTTGCTATTTACCCACAGGAGCTAAAAAGTTATGTCCAAACAAAAACCTGCACATGGATGTTTATAGCCACTTTATTCTAGTTGCCAAAACTTGGCAGCAACCAAGATGTCCTGTTTTAGGTGAAGAAACTATGGTATAGCAAGAGAATGGAATATTATTCCATGCTAAAAGAAAATATCAAGTCATGAAAACACAGGAAGCCAACCAGAAAAGGCTACATATTGTATGATTCTAACTGTACCACATTCTCGAAAAGGCAACACTGTAAGACAGCAAAAAGATCAGTGGGTGCCAAGGCTCAGAGGACAGAGGAGGGATGAATATAGGTGGGCACAGAGGATGTTCAGGGCAGTGAAACTACTCTGTATGATGCTATCGCGATGGATACATGTCATAATACATTTGTCCAAACCATATCATGTACAACGCCAACAACAAACCCTAACGTAAGCCGTGGCCTTGGGGGGATAATGATGTGTCAGCCCAGGTGCATCAATTAGGATGGGTGTGCCACTGTTGGGGATGTTGAATGGGGAGGCTGTGCATGTGTGATAGACAGGGAGAATGTGGAAAATATCTGTGCCTTCCATTCGCTTTTGCCGTGAACCTAAAACTGCTCTAAAAAAAAGTCTATTAAGAAATATATATATATATATGTGTGTGTGTGTGTGTGTACATATATATATATATATGAGATTATATGTATGTATATATATAGGGAGGTTGTGTTGGAAAGAATAAGTCATTCAAAAATCAAACAAGTCTCCATATTTCAAACATTTGTGACTCAGTTTTCTAAAGAAGGATTAAATCACTAAATGTTCTTGCCTAAGATTTTCCATTTTAAAATGAATAAGCATTTAAGCACTATTAAAACTCATTAAGTTATTACTATATTTCTAGAACTTATGTATGTAGAGGTGGTACCTTCTGGACCAAGCATGTAATCATGCTTTCTGGTTGGAATATCTCCAGAGAACATGTCAAGAGATGAGAAGGGTCATAGTCTGGGTCAAAACTAGTGCTAGAATCCGTGGACGAGAAGACTGCATTTTCAGCAACTCACCTCAAGAATGTAATTTTTTTCTCTCAGAGAAAGTCAGCTAATTGAATGGAGCATTCTGCTTTGGAAGGACAAGTATAAATTCAAGATAGACAGATCAGGGAAAACAGACCTGGCATTCAACAACATGAGGTATGTCAACAGCCAGATTTTATCCACCCCAACTTTCCAATATTCTAGTTGCCTAAATGAAGAGGTTGTATTTAAAAAGCATGAGATAGCCCAGTTGAGAATAATCCCATCATGACCCTTCTGCTGCTTCTTACTCTTCTAAGGAAAGGTTCAGAGATCATATTTCCAGGGTAAGGAGAAGCGGTAGGTCCCAAAGGCTGTTTCACTCATCAGTTGTACGTGAGTAATAGACACCAGTGGGTGTCAGAAAAGTCGTGGCACAGTTTTCTGTGCAAAAGTGCATCATGACTTTTCTGAAAACCCAATACTTAACCCCCTGCCCACTGCTGAGAATTTTGTCTTTCACTGAAAGGATAAGTCAAATCTAATTTGTAAGCACAAACTGAAGTATAAAACCGAAGTATAATTGATGGCTAACTGAAACCCCACTGAGTGGGAAAGATGCCATCATTGGCATATCAAAACCACAGATATGGTGCCTAGAAATACGAAGGCTTCGTTACATCACCAGCCAGACTCAAGGAAGGGCATAATCAATCCTTCGGTCACAAACGTCAGGTGGGAGACAGGAGAGGCCTTTGTGAGGTGCTCTCCTTCCTACCTGGAGAGGGCTCAGTCCCTTTGGGATTCCCCATTCCCAAACTGCCTAGGAAATACAGGCCCTGATTATCGCTCTCTCGGACAGGTTCTTCCACCATCTGCAAATACTTTCCCAGTCTTCCTTCCATGATGGCACTCCTCCTCCTTTTGTTAAAAATTTGTCAGAGGTGGGACCAGCAGTTAGCATAATGGCTATGTCACTGGACTCCCATGTAGTTGACTGAGGTTTGAGTCCTGGACCCAGCGGCTTAAACTCATGCTGGGCATGTGTGCGTGCGTGCCCAAGATCCCGAGAGGAGAATGGAGGAGAAGGGATTGCGGCGTGGCTGTCCCCCCTGGGGGGTGATTTCTCGCTTTCTGTCTCTCTGTCTTTCTGGTGAGTGCATGCGCCCTGTAACAAAAACCTCTCTAAAAAAAAAATGTGTCAGAGGGTATGTGCACTGATCAGAGACAGAGAGAAGAAGGGGGAGAGAGCACCTTTCAATGAGGCGTGGTCACCCCGCCATCCTGTCTTCTCCACCTCTCCATTCTGTTGAGGTTGTGGGCACGCATGCATGCTCGTCCGACATGTTTTAAAGTTGCCAGGGCTAGGGTGCTGACCGCACAGTTGGCCATGTGGGATCCAGGTCCCTTAACCACCAGGCCATAGAGATGGCACTTTAAATGGAGGATCAGAACAACTTGGAATGAAGGGCTCCCATCCTGCATAACAGCCACCACTGTACTCTGATACCTAGAAATCACCACAGATAGGGGGTCTGCATACGTATTTGCTGAGTACTGGTATTTCAGTATTTCAGCCTCTTGTCAGGGGGACTGGGCTACAGGCTGTTCAGGGGTCTCTCCTAAAGTACTTCAATGCTTTAGAACCATTGTGTAAGATTTCTGTAGGATGACAAGAAACAAGTGACAAGAATCTGACAGAAAGCAGCCGGAATAAAATTTCAGTGCAATTCCACAACCAACCCAGCTCTCAGGTAAAATTATAGATCTTCAGTCTCTTTGTACTTCTCTCTCCACTCTGTCCCTCCCCTCTCTTTTCACTGCCTCATACTTCTGCTTCTTCAGAAGAAATAAATCTATAAATTGAGGCCTGAGATTGAGCTTCTGGAACTAAACTAGGGCTGTCAGAGGGATTCGACGGTTGATTTGGGACACGAGACCACTAGATGCCACTGTTTTCCTCAGGAACGTACCTGGAGAATTCTCAGTCCCAACTGCACTCGCTGGAGAGAGACAAAGTCCAGGAACGGGACTTGGAGTTGGGATAAAGGCCTGTGTAGGAGCTGCAAGCCTGAGGCATGGAAGGAGACATGGAAGCCTGAGGCATGGAAGCCCCAAGGCATGGAAGGAGACATGGAAGGAGACATGGAAGCCTGAGGCATGGAAGGAGACATGGAAGCCTGAGGCATGGAAGCCCCAAGGCATGGAAAGAGACATGGAATCATCAGGTGATTTGTGCTGGGGCCGAAAGCGCACCCGCCTGTAGCATTTTGTGTAGTCTGAGCCTTCCTTTTTCCTTTTATCCTCCCACGGTGCTTTTGTGCTGACAGCCGTGTGTCAGGAGGACTTGAGTCAGAGGGGTAGAGTACAAGGTACACGATACAGGCCAGAGCTACCTGCTTAACCCACTGGAGGCCGGGATGGGGAAGGGAAATGGGAGGTGGAGAAACGTGTCACTATATTGGACCTTGGATGCCATTACCACCACTGACTCGCCCGAGACCTGCTGGAGCGCACCATGTGGAGTCACTGTGTGCAGTTATTCTAAGCACTGACTACAAAGGTCTTCGCTGCCATAAGGCTAGCAGAGGTCAGGGGTAGGTAGGATACACCTATTGACTCCAGTTCTGGGGCACTCTGTTAATACATACCTGCATTTATGATGGCATAAGGTTTATGCCATTAACCTTCAAGTTCCTGACCAGGTCTCACCATACCTCTGTCTTCAGTTTGATTATACTTAGTTGTCATTTAGTAAGTGCTCACTACATACCAGAAACTGCATTTATGCTGTTTTACGTAATTCTCACAACGAACCAATGACACAGATACTATTCATTGTTTGGGAGAAAAGGAAGCCAAGATCAAAGAGGTTAAATGATTTTTGCCCAAGCTCACGCAGTAGGTGGTGAAGCTGAGATTTCAATTTAGGACTGACTTCAAAGCCCAAGTACCTTACAACACGCTGCTCTTTCTTCCAGTTGTTAGGCTGCATGCAACTCACCTTCTAAAGGCCCTCAACACCTCCGTGCCTATAAAGCAAAAGCAGTGTGCCTTCTTGGGAGGGTGGGCGTGCAGCACTGTGAGGGGACCTGCCCTCTGAGAACGGTTGTCTCAGATGATGAGAATAAATTCTGGGGTGATGGGAGGGGCATGGGCAAGGGAGAGGAGTATCTGTGGGGGAGGGGCATGAAATGATCTCTTCCTGTGGCCTGAAGCCTACCTTAATACACTGGGAGAAGCTTTGTCCTGTTCGATTCCATGAGCCATGGTCCACCAGGGACACATCTAGGATATGGCCCTTGGCCTGACCAGACATGAGCATTAAGGGCTTAGGCTGAGTCCTGGTCTTGCCAAATGCATAGTTACCCCCCTTTGCTTAAGTAATCCTTCCAGAGACTGCTCACCCGCCCACCCTTAACACACACACTCCCAGCCCTTGCACAAATGCATGTATGTGAGAGCTGTTGCATGCATGTATACAAATGTATGCAAGCGCTCGAAGCGCCTCACTCTCCTGACTTTCCTAATTACTCTTAACCAGATAGTACCCCAAAGTGATGAAGCTATGGGGTCTGACTCTCTGAGGTCAGGACAATCCAGTTCACACAGGTTCCAGTCTGAGGTGGGTACAGGGGAGTCCTGTCTTCATTCTCTCTTTACTACGTCTAGATGGTTAGGCCTGACTGCCCTTTCTCCAGGTCTCCCTGTTGAGTAAGGTCTGATGGCTATAATCAATCCCTCCTCCTATAATACGCATGGTTCTACCTTTTCCTAACCAAACCTCAACTGATATAACCGTGACTAGAAAAGCAGAGAAGTTATACTTCCGGTTATTGCTTCTGTGTACTGGCTCTGAAACCTGAGTTAGATTTGTATGGGCTCACAAACTCGCAGTTGTTTGACACTGGACAGTTAATCTATTCAAGTCTCAATTTCTTGTTATGTAACAATGTGGTTAGTAACACTGTGCTTTTTTTTAAGAATTATTTTTTAATTTAACTTTATTTATTTTTAAATTTTATTTTGACCACAGAGGGACGGAGGATGGGTGGGGTGGGCAGGGGAGTGAGAAAGCAAGCCGCCAGGTCTGGAACTTGAACCACAGTCAGCCATGTGTGAGTCCAATGCCCTTAATCACCACACCACCTGCCAGCCCCACATTGTGCCTGTCTTAAAGAAGTATATGAACGATTCTAGGAGATAATGTATGTGAAACCCTCAATATGTCAGTTGTGCTGTTGGAGCTAAGTTGGATAAACCATCTTAACAGAGGGGGAGAAATCAAGTGGGAAGTTCAGATACATGAATAAAATCATTTGGGTAAAAAGGATATAATTTTGACCAAAGCAGAAAGGACATTTAAGCACGGGGGGCAGAAAGTTGTCCATTTTTCTAATATGACGTTACAACATGTAACTGAAAAGTATCTGACTGAGAACTACTGGACCCCGGGAATATCTCAAACAACCAGCCAGGACTCGAAATTATTCTGGCGTCATTTCAAGCTCTTCTAGCCCAGGATATGAAGAGGAGTGTACACACATCAGGCATTTAACAATGGACGTTTAACATTCAGGGTGAGTGTGAGAAAACATTCTCAGACAAGAAAATGTTCCTGTCTGGGAAGATGACATTTGAAAGAAAGCAACCCGCTGGTCTCAGCTGCAGCCACTCACCTAGAATGGTAGCTCTGGTGCCAAGGAGGGCCCACTGTGCCCTGAGATATCTGCATCATGCTGGCATCGGGTTGGGTCTCCCCGGATTTGGTGGTATGCCACGAGTGGGGTCGGCCTGTCGGTTCACTGCGCCTGGGGAGACACAAGAGAGGGACCCCATCAACCTCAGCAGCATGCTCTGCTGAGTCTCCTCACCAGTGTGATTTGTGGGTTTAGAAGCAGAGACTATTGTTTCCTCAGAGAGACAAAAGCAACCAAGTAAATTCTGGAAGGAAAATTTGACTGTTTGCTATTCTCTGCTTACTAATTTTTAAATTTTACTTCTGACTTTGACATAAGTTCAGACTGATATCAAAATGTTGCAAAATTAACAAAGATTTTCCATGTAATATTCACATACACGCTAACATTTCATACCCGGATAGTCTAAAACACATGGAATTGCCTTGTCTTCCTTGGCCTCTATTTATTTACATGTAAAACCTGCACCACTGAGGCCAGCAGGTGGCATGGCAGTTAAGGCACTAGACCTCCATATGGCCAACCTCAGTTTGAGTCCCAGACTAGGCAGCTTTCTTTCTCACTTTCCCTCTGTCTCTTTGGTGAGTACATGTGCCCTATAGCGAGCGAATTTAAAAATAATAATAATGACAAACAAAATGAAATCATTATTTAAAAAATAATCTGAGGACCGGCAGATGGTGTCATGGTTATGTCACCGAACTCCCACGTAGTCAACCACGGTTTGAGTCTTGGACCCGGCAACTTAAAACTCATGCAGGGCACATGTGTGTGCATGCCCAAAATTACAAGAGGAGAAGGGACTGCAATATGACCATCCCCCGGGAGGTAATTTCTTGCTTTCTGTCTTTCTGTATCTGTCTCAATAGGGCACATGTAAAACTCTCTCTCAAAACGAAAAAAAAAAACAAAACTGGACCACCAATTCCTTCCTACTTCCCCCGGACTTCGTGTGGGTAGATGATAAAAACCCTTTTGAGGGGGATCAACAGATGGCATAGCTGTTATGTCACTGGACTCCCACATGGCCAACTGTGGCTCGATTCTCAGAGCCAGTGGCTTGAGAATCACAGCTCAGGTGTGTGCATGTGTGCCCAGGATCCTGGGAGGAGAATGGAGAAGGGACTGAGGCGTGGCCGTCCCCATTTGGGGGGGGGGGTGATTTCTCATTTTCCTGCTAACTGTCTCTGTCTCTCTCTCTCTCTCTAGTGAGTGCGTGTGTCTTAAGGCAAAACTCTCTCTCTCTCAAATAAAAAGTTTCTTTAGAGCCGGCAGGTAGCGTGGTGGTTAGGGACAGTGGACCCACATGGCGGACTGCGGTTAAAGTCCCAGACCTGGCAGCTTGCTTTCTCACTTTCTCTCTCTTTTTCTCTCACTCTTGCCCTCGCTGGTCAAATTAAAAAATAATAGTAAAAATAAATACATAAAGTTAAATAAAGTAATTCTTAAAAAAAAAAAAAAAAGCTGAGGATTTTCAAGTCCTGGGTTACATATCCTGTTGCTGAATAAATGAGACTACTATTTTAATTTTGTGAGGTCTGCACTAAACATTCACAGTTACCACAGTGTTCACCCTGCTCTAAGCAGTCTAGAGAACAAAATTCTCCCGGAAATAGTTTCTCATCATACAAGCCAGTGACTTCAACTTTGAAACATCCTGCCCTTAGAACACAGTTGACAAAGCCTCAGGGAACCCGTGGGTGGTGTCCTGAAGATGGCAATACTGAAGAGAATCTGGTGAGCATCACGCTACTGTAGAAGGTCAGTCAGGAGACAGAGGATGTACTTTATTTTTGGCAAAAGAATGAGGTGACGTAGTAGGCATTTCATGCTGCACATTCTTTAACTGTAAGACTGCAGGGAGATCTGCCTGCAGTCGGCAAACGCTTTCATGGGGGCCCAGCCCTGGAGCCTGCTGATTAAAGGAACCAAATCCCACATGGCCAGCCAAGGTTTGAATTCCAGCCTTGGTGATTTAAAAATATGCCAGGCACATGTGCTCACACCCCAAATTCCAACAGGAAGCAGAAATGGAGGACAAGGGATGGCTGCATGGCCGTGCCCCATAAGGAATGCTTTCTCCCCCTCCTTGCAGTCTCTCTCTGGCAAGCACACATGCTCTCTGGCAATTAAAAAAGAAACACTTGTACGGAATCCACTTCGGTATGGTAAAAATAATACTTATAAGTTATGCTAACATGTACTTGGTTGACCTTGTGACTGACTCATGGATCCCCTTTCTGAAAGAAAAAAAAAAATTAACTTTTGTAATATAAATGAAAACTCATTCCCTTGAAGTTACTAATGAAATGTCACTGGTTAAGCAGACCAGGATGACACTAGGCCAGGTGTCAGGAGACTTGTGTTATTGCCCTGACTTCTCACTTTGTCATTAACTTGCTATATCTAGGTAACTTCCTCTCGCTAAGCCTTTGCTCATTAAAAAGTGAGGAGATTGGGGCCGGCAGATGGTGCAGTGATTACGTCGCTGTACTCCCATGTAGCCAACTGTGGTTTGAGTCCTGGACCTAGTGGTTTGAGAGTCATGCTGGGCATGTGAGTGTGAGTGCCCAAGTTCCTAGGAAGAGAATGGAGAAGGGATTAGGACGTGGCCATCTGCCCTTGGGGGGATGACTTCTCAATTCTCCTCTCACTTTGCCTATCTCTCTCTTTCTAGCAAGTGTATGTGCCCTCAGGCAAAAACCTCTAAAAATGAAGAGATTAATCACAGAGGCTATGAATTGTTTTAATCTGAAGTAACTATTTTTGAGAGGGTTTTTTTAAATGTATTTTGTTTTGAGAATTTTGTTTGTTTGTTACAGGGCGTGTGTACTCACCAGAAAGACAAAGAGAGACAAATAGACAGAAAGCGAGAAATCGCCCCCCAGGGGGGATGGCCATGCCACAATCCCTTCTCCTCCATTCTCCTCACAGGATCTTGGGCATGCACACACATACACCCAGTGTGAGTTTAAGCCATTGGGTCCGGGACTCGAACCGTGGTCGACTACATGGGAGTCTAGCGACATAGCCATCATGCTGACTGCTGGTCCTGAGAGAGTTTTGCTGTAAGGTGTGTGTGCTTACCAGGGAGACAGAGAGAGGGAAAGCAAAAAATCACCCCCAGGGAAGATGGCCATGCTGCAGTCCCTTCTCTTCTCGAGATTTTGGGCATGCACGTACGTGGCATGAGTTTTAAGTTGCCAGGTCTGGGACTCAAACCACAGTCAACTACATGGGAGTCCAGTGACACAACCTTTATGCCATCTGCTGATCCCAATCTGAAGTGACTTTTAAAATATATGAGAGAGACACTGAAGGGCTTCCTAAAACAGATGGTGATTTTAAACAATACATGTATTTCAGTTCCCTGAAGAGAGATGACGGTCTTATGTGAAGCAACAGAAACAGGTTCACGAGACTCTTCACTGTCACTATAAATATCTATTGAAGGAGCTTATAGTCAGGTGGACTAATGCCTGGGTGCTAGATAGGCCAGGAAAAGCAGGAAAAACTTAGCTCTCTCTCTTGAGATTGAAAGAAACTGGAATGCGGCTCAAGGTATCGGCTCTGGGGAGAGACAAACCCAGGTTCAAACCCAGTTTTTAAACCAGATACCATCGGTTTTTTAGCTTTTGGATTTTAGATAAGCTTTTGAACCGCCATGAGTTTCCTCATTGGTAAAAGGTAGATCCTGTAACAGAAGCCATGCACAGGGTTTTTGTGAGATTAAAAATGAGATAACATACCTGGCACCTAGTAAGAGCTCAATAAATGGTAAGTATTATCATCGCCAGCCACTCATTATTACTGAGTTGATAAAGGGTAGAGAGGATACGAGATATGCCTATCAGAGATATCTATAAGGAAGGGTGGAATAGAGGAGAAAGGAACAGGCAGGAACTACTGGTAGTGATGAGTCACCTAGCTCGGAACACCCCAGTGAAGTACTAGGCGGTCATTACGGCAGGGGACCGCCTGGATCTACTGTGGTCAGAGCAAACGGGGCCTGGCCATGGTGGTAGGACAGGGAGCTACCGAGGCACGGGCTGTGAAACCATGGGGGTAAATGCAGGCCAAATTTTCAATCAGACATTATAGAATAACTAGAGGAAATAGTAGCACAGCTTTGGGCTTGGGCTATAGAGAGGAAATAGAATGCAAAATCAAGAGATCAACAGCGGAAGCCAGAAAGTTTATTATAACGTGTTTGCTCTCGGCTCTCGCTCCCCATGCTTCTCTGTTCATATCAAGCCCCATATACACAGTAAATCTTTAGTTCAGCCTCACCACAAAGTTGACTTGACTCTTTTTACAGAGAAGGCAATCAGGGAGTCTGAGGGGTCATGGCTGGGGTCTTCGCAGTTTAGCATTCTTACAGCTAATCCCCCAGACCTTAGACATCAAGCTCCCCAGAAATTAGGTTGTTACCTCTTCAACCAGCCCCTTGAAGCTAGGTTACTTCCTTTGAACCTCAGATCCTCCCTGGCTTAGACCCTGATCTATCACCCACCTCCATCCAGTGAGCACAAATCCTTCCTAAGCCCCTCAGCAGGGGACCCAAATCCCAAGGTGGGGAAGTCTGGGAGTCAAAGTTTAAGCCCAGTTACGTATGATTTCAGGTACTCTATAAAATGTTACTGGTCAGTTATTAACCAGTGACTGGTTATAATTAGCAAAAGCCCAGTCCTTGTTGAAAAGATAAAGTGTCTTTGCATGCGGCACCTGGAGGCATTTCATATGCATATTATTTTAGACTCAAATGGACCCAAAATGCATAAGGAGAATGAACAACCTCATTCTCCTACCCCATGTCCTGGGGCTGCTTAGCAAGGGAGGTGGCAGAAGCGCCCTTGGGAGTAGGGTGTCAGCCAGGGATTGGCCCTGAGAAGCCAACAGACTCCAGTGAAGACTGAGCTCCTCTCAGTGACACTGTAAGGCTGAGGATGGCTCTACAGTGTGTCATCACCGGATGGCATCTGTCCACGCCTGCCTGAAAGGATGTGCTGAAAACCTATTTCCTACCCAAGGGAAATAGGCTCCAATACATTCCACAAGCTCTACAGAAAGATCCCTCTTCCCCTCAAAGAGATGAGGTGTGAAATAACGTTTATCAGTAACTTTGGGAGTGCCAGAGGAGCCCTCTAGTTTGAAATGCTAAAGGAGACAGGAGGTATCCAGACATGCAGCCTCCTCTGCTGACAGCTCTGGGTCAGACTCTGAAGTGTAAAAGGAAGCTCTGCACAAAACACCGAAGAGAAAGCAAATGGAGTTTCTTTGCTGAGTCAAATAAAGAAGATTTCTCTTTTTGCTTTGAAGACCTGCCTTTTTTCTTTTTTTTTTTTTTTGCTATAGGGTACTACATGGGAGTCCAATGACATAGCCATTACACCAACTGCTGGTCCCCCTTTGAAATATTTAAAAAAATATATACATATATATTTAAATATATATACATGTATCTGTATATATATTTAAAATTTCTTTTCCTTTTTTCTCATGAAAGACTGAGAGTAAAAGAGACCGGCACTCTTGACGGGGTCTCCTCCTGCCATGATCTTCTTCCCCGCATCCAGTGCTGGAAGCCACATGGTCCACCATGTGTTTGGAAACCCAAGTCAGGCTGAAAACAAGTCGGGCAGGCACACAGGGGCCTAGGAGCTGAAAGCTGGGGAAGGTGGTCAGGGGGTGACAAGATCCTCTGAGAGCGCTCTCTCCCTCTTGTGCACACACACTCTATCATTAACAGGAAAGAGAAAGACAGACACAGCCAAGGATGAAGGACAGCTTTTAGTTTTCTAGCTTGAACTAGAATGGTAGTATCATCGACTGCACACAGAACTATTAGGTAGAGGAGCCAGGCTTGGAAAGGGAGAAAAACAGAGTTTGAAGTGGTTGGTTCAGTCCTTGCATGATGTCAGATGCTGTGGGTTTTTCAGTGGAGATGTATGGCCGGCAGTAGACCAAAGTCTGGGTTGCCTGTAGACATTTTGGACTCATAAAACACATCAGCTCAGAAAGATAAGTTTCTCACTAGAACTGTGGTCGGCCGTATGGTACCCAATCATCTTAACCCCCACACCACCTTTTGAGGTCTGATAATCTGCCAAAAGAGGTACTCAATACCCTTGAGGTGCCGATCACTCTTAGCAAAGTGTCCTGAGGTATAACCCGTGGAGTGCACTTGCTGTTGTAATTTCGATTCTGCGGGGCATCCTGTCTATGGCGGTGGTGTGCCATCAGTTTAGTACACATCTTTGAGAAATTTCATGACAAAATTTTGTCTCTAAATCTAGAAATAATTCAGAACCTGAAGAAAACACCTGAATAGCCCTAAAATTGTAAACTTACTTAGGCATGAATACATGAATCTATAAGTATGTGCAGCCAATATTATACCAAATAAATAAATACATAGGTTCATATATATTTGTTTGACATATCATAGAGTATAACATTGTATAAATTGCTAATCACCTGTACCTGCATTATACACATATATGTATGTAGGTGCATCTAATAAAAATATACACATATCTTTCATTAAAAAAAAAAAAAAAAGAAAGAAGATAAGTTTCTCAGAGAGAAGGTATAGGGAGATAAAGGGAACAGGATGGTCTTTGAAAACTGTCCCAGGGGTGAGGAAGCCTGGAAAAAGCCCAACAAAGAGCTTCCAGAGAAGAAAACTGGCCAAGTAAAGGAGTTTCATAGAATCCTACAGGGGACCGTGAGGAAGAGACTGTTAATTATTCCAACTGCTATGGAGCGGTTAGTTTGGTAAGGGCAGACTCACAAAAAAGCAGGCAACATCTAGCAAAAATACTTTCAAGATAACATATCAATCAAAGGATTGCAAAACAACTGGGACCACCAGTTAGTGTAATGGCTATGTCGCTGGCCTCCCACGTAGTTGACCACAGTTCGAGTCCCAGACCCGGTGGCTTAAACTCATGCTAGGGGCGTGTGTGTGTGTGTGCTCAAGATCCCGAGAGGAGAACGTATTGCGGCGTGGCCATCCCTCCTGGGGGGTGATTTCTCGTTTTCTGTCTCTCTGCCTCTCTCCGTCTGTCTGGCGAGCACATGGGCCCTATTGCAAAAACCTCTCCAAAAAGAAAAACAACTAAAATGTCCACTAGATGCCCACTAGCAGCACAGTTCAGGCAATGCGATACATCCATATAATGGGACGTTAGGTGGCTCTTTTAAAAAACAGAGTAGCTCTATACATAGTGACATGGAACTATCTTCAATATACTGTTCGGTGACAATAGTAAGATGCAGAACTCTGTGTTCCGTCTACCAGCCAGCAGTCCCCAACCTATTTGGGCACCAGGATATGGTCTTGTGAAAGTTTTTCCATGAATGGGGGTGGGGGTGGGGTGGGGACACAACCTAGATCCCTCACATGTGCAGTTCACGAGAATCCACGCTCCTGTGAGAATCCAGGCGTTGATCATCTTACAGGAGGTGGGGCCTGGGTGGTAATGCGAACAAAGAGGAGTGGCCGTAAATACAGATGAAGCTTCACTGCAGCCCCTCACCTCCTGCTGTGTGGCCCAGTTCCTATATGTTTATTAATGTAAAGAGTATTTTTGGAAGAAAATTTAAGAAACTAGAAACAATGACTACCTTGGGGACCAGCATATGGCATAATGGCTAAATCGCTGGACTCCCAGGTAGTCAACTGCGGTTAGAGTCCCAAACCCGGTGGCTTAAACTCATGCCAGGTGCGTGTGCGTGCATGCTCAAGATCCTAAGAGGAGAATGGAGAAGAAGGGATTGTAGCATGGCCATCCCCCCTAGGGGGTGATTTCTCACTATCTGTCTCTCTTTCTGCCAAATGAATGTGCCCTATAGCAAAAAAAACCAACACCAAACCAAACCAAAACAAAAACATTAAAAAAAAAAAAAAAGAAAGAAAGAAAAATTACTACCTTTGGGGAAGAAATCTTATTTTCACTGTATTTCATTTTGTAACTTTCCAATTTTGTACCATGTGCATGCATGACCTATTGAAAAGCAAAGGATGTTTAAAATAGCCTCCCATTTTGAAAATAGAATTCATTGTATTTTAGGATAACCAAAAAAGTCAACCAGCTGTTTACGGACTTTTTCAATGAGGCCAAAAATTTACTAAGCGTTCCTAAAGAGCACAGTATGCTTTTACATTCTGGGATCTCTTTGATCTTTAAGATAAGGAAATATTTTCCTAAAGTACATTACACCATGAGCATACCAAACACAGTCAGGGGATGATTTAATTTTAAAATTCAGCAAACTAAGTTTGTGTGTGGGTGTAATTCAAACAAAGCCCCTTTGTTACATTCTTAGCCACAAACAAGGAAGCTTAACTGTGTGGGATGGGCAGGCGGATGAATCTAGAATTAGCAAGTGACATGTCTTTCTAAGATGATTTTGTCCTAACCTGGCAGGATTTGAGAATGCACGGTATATTTCTGAGAAATCTATTTCAAGATGATCGACTACTACATGCCTTCTACTTTGCTGAATTATAGCTGGAGGTTTTTAAATCATAGAGTTTACAATCTATTTAGTTGAAGAGGCTTACATGCAAGGGAAATATTAAAACAAAATCAGAGTATTATTCATTCATTCAAAAAATATTTGAGGGCCAGCTGAGTGCCAAGCACTTGATTCTAAACATATGATGAGTATTCTCTCACTTAACCTTTGTATTTCTTTATGACACTGGAGTATTAATGAGGAAATTGGTGCACAAGAGACTAAAGAATTAGCCCCTGGTCACAAGGTACTGAGTAAGCACAGCTGATTCTAAACTCAGCTGTCCCCCACTTTCTGGATTCTCAAAGTATCTGAAAAGCACATTTTCCAAGGCATTTATAATTGCCTCACTAATATCTGTGTCTTCGAAGAGTGGTTCAGTGGGTAGAAAGGTATGCAATTAGGTAATACAACCTCAAAGCAACACACAGTCCTTTCTGAAAAGAGAAGTTCTTTTTAAATGTCACATCCTGCTAATATGCCCTGGGGGTTTTTGGCTTTGACAACTGAATTATAAGAAAGAATGAAACCTGCTAACATGCAGATATAACCCTAACGCCAAAAACTGGCATAAAAAGTATTCAGTAGAAACTCTTTTTCTTCTCTCTTGTCCCCTCTATTTTGTCAGAGGGGATGGGTACTCAACAGAGGGAGACAGAGAGGGAGAAAGCACCCCCCAATGGGGTGTGGTCAGCGTTCAATTCCTTCTCCTCCATTCTTCATCCTGTCTGGAGTCTGGGCACACATGTACACACACTTGGTAAGTTTTTTAACCCTCTGGGACTAGGATTCAACCCAATGTCAGCCGTATGGGATCTGGCTCCCTTAACCACTAGGCTATGAGCTGGCCCCAAAACTCTTTGCTTACATTACACTTTACCCCATTTCTCCATATCTGTCCCAACAACCTTTCATTACTAGGGTATCTATTCTCCACTCTCCATTCTAAAACATTTTTTAAAAATTAAATTATTGATTACCTCATAAAAATGTAACAGAAAAGGACTAGTAATGGGAGTGGCTGGTTTCTACTTAGTCATCAGTGGGTAACAACATTCAAGTGTTCTTTTTCTCAATATTCCCTTTGTACCCTCCCCTCTTTAACTCTAACATAAACTAAGGAATTAGAATATTTAAGCAGGCCAGCTGCCTGGCACAGCGGTAAACTGCTGCTCAAGGGAAGCTGAAACCCACATGGCAACTGTGGTCTGAATCCCTGGCCTGGTCAGCTTGAAATATGGCAGGCACAGGTGTAAGTACCCAGGATCTGGAGAATTAGAAGAAAGGTGCTGGTGAGACCAGACTTTGTAGAGGGGGTTCGCCTCTCTCTCGCTCTTTCCCGTGCATGTGCACACACTCTATCATAAAGAAAGAAAAAAAAAATCACTTAAAAAAATACATTCAGCTGTCCTTCCCACATGCCAATATTTGCATATGAATCCTGGCAGAATCTGATACAAACATGAGGCTATCAAGGATCTCCCAATAGTATTCATCTTCGCCTTTCACCTTTCATTGACTTCCAAACTCAAGTGCAATGGCCTAGCAGAAATAGCATACAATCTAATTAGCATTTTATTTCTCAACCCTCAACTTAAAAGGAAAGGAGAGGAAAGGAGAGACTAGTATCTGCCCATTTCTTTAGATATCAGATATCATCATCTCGGAATTTCTTCCCTACTATTTCTCTGTCCCACTAGACCTCAGACAGGAGAATCACTCACACTGATTGGCTGTCATCTTCCATATGCAGACACATGCAAATCACCCACAAACAGACTCGGGGGTCTTAGAGAAGCTCAGACAGCTGCAGAGAAATAGAAATACTGTGTGCACCCCCAAATTACTATTGCTTTTTGGGGGATGTCTGGGGCTTTCAGAGGACTTTCATTGGCAGCCAGTTAGGACTAGCTCAGCAGGGTGAGCTATGAACTTTTGGCTTCTTCATCTCTGCCTGGCAGACTGCAGGGCTGAGGGGTAGGAGATGAGGGCTATGAATATATCAGGACAGCTGATAAACTGATGGTGTAAACCCACAGTCCATTGAGAATCCAAATACCGAGCTAAATATTTCAAACAGCTTAGTAACTTTCATACGATACCGAAGAATAAATTCAATTGCATCTGTCAAGACAAGAAAAGTGTGTGTGTGTGTGTGTGTGTGTGTGTGTGAATAAGGCAGAAGACTTACCTTTTGGTAATGATGTTGTCTAAACATTACTCTCTTCAAACAAAAACAAACAACTCTTAAACTTCTAATACTAAAGAAACGGAACTGTCTTTTGGAATACATCTGATGCCTTGGGCTGTATTTTTGCCTTCTCTAGTTTATTTACTGTCTTCCTCCTCATTTATAGGATAAGGTCATAAATAAGAAATTCAAGACAAAAAGAAAAAAGGGAGAACAGAAAGCATTAGTCTCAAAACCTTAAACAGTGGTCAAAAGAAGAATCTAGTTTTAAAGATCACGCTGGAAGAGAAACTGTTCATTTAAATCAAGTTTCTAAATTTGATCGGAACCTGAATAAAAAGAAAAGTGAAGCTTCTAAGGGAGACCAGATGCGAACAGAAAACTTTAAGAATACTTTCTCTTGGGAACAGCAGCTAGCGTAATGGCTATGTCGCTGGACTCCCACGTTGTCGACCGCGGTTCATGTCCCGGACCTGGTAGCTTAAAACTCATGCCAGGTACGTGTGCGTGCGTGCCCAAGATCCCGAGAGGAGAATGTAGGAGAAGGGACTGTGACGTGGCCATCCCCCCTGGGGGGTGATTTATCGCTTTCTGTCTCTATGTCTCGCTCTGTCTGCTGGCGAGCGCACGCGCCCTATAGCAAAAACCTCTCCAAAAAAAGAATACTTTCTCTTGCTCCTGAACTTGTACCTACCAATATTTCCATAAGAAATTTTATAACAGGGAGGAGTTTAACCACTACCACCACCACTCACACAGAACCTGACACTTGGGGAAATATAATAAAACTTGGAAGAATGTTCTCTTTCAGATGAAAGCATGCCAAATAAAACTTGAAAAACCAGTCCTGTGATCTTTCTATCTATGAATGTATTTTATAATATAAGCAGTTCATATTCTCTTTTTTTCACCTCTTACATGGTGTTATAATAATCAACTAGACATTCACCTAGGAGCTTGAAATCTAGGGCATCACTCTAGCTGTCGCATCTACCTGTTCCTTTCCAGATCATATTTTCTCTTAAGTAAAAACAGCCCTAGAGTCAAGCATAGGCATTAAGCATAATTCTGAGCTAAAATTTTTAATCAGAGTTATATAAGGAGAAAGCTGAATTCAGATTATTGTGAAGAAGGGAAAAGTTAATGAAGTATTTGAACCCTCAATTGGTAGGAAGTTAAAGAACACTGACAACCTCAATCTACACTTCTTTACTGACCAGTCTCACAGTTGAATGAGACGGCCATACCTTTTCCCCCAAATTGAGACTAGACTCAAGGGTTCCTTTCCTTTCTTTCTTTTTTTTAGAGCAGTTTTAGGTTCACAGCAAAGGTGAGCAGAGGGCACAGAGGTTTTGCGCATGCCTCCACCTACATTCATGCTGGACACGTTGGAGGAAAACGTCTCTGGGGAGCTTGAGGATGTTTCAGTGCAAACTTCCAAAACTAAAAAGCAAAGCAAAAACAGACAGAAAAGAAATTCCAGAACAGCACAGCCAAGAACTAGGGAACAACTACGAAAGGGATAAAATACCTGCCACGGGAATACCAGAAGGAAAAGAGGAAAAAAATAGAATTGTTTAAAATAATTGATAAGAACATCCCCAAATTAATGTCCAATACCACAATATAGCTCTGGGAAGCTCAGAAAACATCAAGTGGAATAAATGCCAGGAAAACTCTATGGAAGCATATCATTGTCAAACTATCACAAACCACAAAAATGAAAAAAAAAAAAAAAAAAAAAAAAAAAAAAAAGCCGGGGCGGGGAGGAACCTTACATATAGAAAAGCAAAGAAGATAATTATATCTGATTTCTCCTCAGAAACTACACAAACAAAAGAGCAGGGTGAAATATTAAAAGTGTTCAGAGGGAAACAGATAAATAAATAAAACCCACCAACCTAGGTTTCTATGCCCTGCGAAGTTTTATCCTTTAATAGCTGTAGAAAAAGTAAGTATTTTTTTCAGACAAACAAAAATTTAGGGAATTTGTGGACGGTATATTCACCTTGCAAGAAATGTTAAAAGAATTTTTTTAGACAATAATATAGATCAGAAAGTAGGAGCTATATAAAGAAAGAAAAAGCATCAGAGAAGTAAGTGAAAATAAAAATCTTTCTTTATTCAAATCTTTTTTTTTTTTAAACAATGAGAACAGAGAGGAATCTGGCTCCTGGTACATAGGGACATAGACACTGTCCTTGAGAAACACAAATAGTCACTCTGAAATTCACCAGGGAATGGGGAAGCAAGATCATTAATTACATAGCACAAAGCACACACTAATCTCAATGCGATTTAAAAAAATCTCTCTCGAGGGACCAGCAGGTGGCATGGTGGTTAAGGTGCTGGACAAACCCACATGGCCAACCACAGTTCGAGTCCTGGACCTGGGGGCTTGCTTTCTTACTTTCTCTCTGTCTCTCTCTAGTCAAATGGAAATAAATGAATGAATGCATAAAATTAAATAAATAATTAAAAAATCTCTCTCGATAAGTAAATCATAAAACAGGACAGCCATATGAGGGGGATTTTGAAAAGTTTGTGGAAAAATGGAATTAAAAGTAGAAGTCTGATTTGGTACAAACGATTTCTGAAATCCACGCAGAGTTTTATTCACAATATGAACTGTTTGAAGACCCGTCTTCCTGGCTAAAGAATGAATGAAAGGTTCCAGACAAATGCTAAAAATTACACTGCGTATTAAGAGAGGTGCTCAAATACTGAGAATTTGCATGACATTTAGAGAAACAGGCTTAAACTTAGTATGTGGTTGGTTATTTATTTATTTATTTATTTTTATTTTTGGAGAGATTTTCACTGTAGGGCGCGTGCGCTTGCCAGACAGACAGAGACATGGAGACAGAAAGCGAGAAATCACCCCCCAGGGGGGATGGTCACGCCGCAATCCCTTCTCTTCCATTCTCCTCTCAGGGTCTTGGGCATGCACGCACACGTGCCCGGTGTGAGTTTTAAGCCACCGGGTCCGGGACACGAACCGCGGTCGACTACATGGGAGTCCAGCGACATAGCCATTACGCTAACTGTTGGTTCCCTGTGGTGGGTTATTTTTCTTCGTAAACAGACCCAGCACTGTCACAAAGGCACTTGTTTAAGGCTGGTCAATTGACAGTCCTGAATCTCATTCTCACACAGTAGTGGGCTTACCTTGTGGCAAAGAGAAACATCCTAGATAGCAACTCTCTGGCCAGTCGGATGTCATATTCAGGAAAAGGATAAAGAGCCATTTCTCCCTGCTACTGCTCTTTCTGCTCCTGCCAGTCCGGTGAAGGCTTCCAGACAATTCCCTGTGCCTCCAGTTAGACAGCCTTCACCGCCCAGAATTCCCTAAGCTCAGTGCAAGTGGGAGGGACTCTCAGTCCCAGGTACCTGGGTCAATTGGTCAAATAAGTGACTCTTCATAACTTTTCCTGAGAAGAACCAGCATCTCAGACAAGAGCATGCTGCTTAGAAATGCCAGAATTCTATTTTGTGGGCAGGAGGAGGAGGGAAGCAAGGAAAAGCATTTGCTGATGAAATGCATTGAACTGAAATCAGGAAATCTTCAATGCTCTTCTCTGCTGAAGCTGTGCCCTCCTCCACATGCAAAAATGCCGCTGTCTGCAGAAAGGGTATGCTGACTGCTGATGCAGTGGTTCCATCAAAACATCTCCAAGCCTTCCTGGGCACGCTGTCCCCAGAACACCAAGGCAGCAGCTGGTGGAGCAGAACCACTGCCAAGGGCAGTGCAAAGCACCAGGGAACTAACACTGCTGTTCACCTGACAAAGGATTACAAAGCAAACCCTGAGCTTCAGTGAGCCCTTCGGCATGATTTACTTTAGGAACGTGTAACTTCTCCGTGGATGGAGAAATGCTTGATTATTATGTCAGACGGTTCCCATCATGATGGAGACTGGCGATAGAAGGCGAGGAAGAATGAGATGATCGCAGAGACAGCACTGGCTCGGGAAATCTTCTGTTTGAAGCTAGAACATTTTGTCTCCTTTACCAACTCACTGAACTACCCTCGCCTGAAGCTTGACAGAATTTAGGGAGAAGTTTCTGTCAAGACAAGTTGGATCATAAGAATTTCTATCAGGGACAGCAGGTGGCATGGTGGTTAAGGCACTGGACTCCCACATGGCCAACCGTGGTTTGAATCCTGGACCTGGTGGCTTGCATTCCACTCTCTCTCTCTCTCTCTCTCTCTGCTCAAATTAAAATAATAATAAATAAAATAAATCATTCTTAAGAAATAAAAAGGAATCCCTAGTGACAGGTGAGAGAGAATTCAGAAATCTAAGCAGAAAAGAAAGAATGGAATTGGATTGGTGAGAATATTATGCTCTGGACCACTAAAAACTTTTCCTTCTCTGTTTCTTGAGAGAGAAAGAGAGAGCCTAACTTCTGGCAAGGCCTTATCCTCTCATGTACCTTCTATAAGCCTTCCAGTCAACCAGGATCACAGGCGTGCCCATGGGTGTGTCTGTGTCCAAAATGCCAGGAGGAGAATGGAAGAAAATAGATTGCAACATGGCCATCCTCCTCCAGGGTTTAATCTCTCACTGTCTCTGAGGAGCACATATGCCCTGTAACAAAAATCTAAAAAAAGAAGAGCCTCTACTGGAGGGGGGGGTCTCTCTCATGAAATTACTTACTTACTTGCTTAATTAATTAATTAATTATTTTTGGAGAGGTTTTTCGCTATAGGGCTTGTGCACTTGCCAGACATAGAGACAGAAAGCAAGAAATCGCCCCCCAGGGGGGATGGCCACACCGCAATCCCTTCTCCTCCATTCTTCTCTCAGGATCTTGGGCACACATGTACCCGCGCCCGGCGTGAGTTTTAAGCCACTGGATCCGGAACACGAACTGCGGTCGACTACGTGGGAGTCCAGCGACATAGCCATTACGCTAATTGCTGGTTCCACTTAATTTATTTTTTTAAAAAAGATATTTTTGCTACAGGGTGCCTGCATGGGCCAGAGACAAAGTGAGAAATCAGCCCCCAGGGAAGATGGCCACACCACAATCCCTTCCCTTCCATCCTCCTCTTGGGGATCACCTCTTGGGGACACACACGCCTGGCCTGAGTTTGAAGCCATTGGGTCCAGGACTCGAGCTGCTGTCGACTACATGGGAGTCTAGCGATATAACTATTATGCCATCCATTCGTCCCCTAAATTAATTAACTATTATTATTTTTTAAAGAATTATCTAACTTTATTTATTAATTTTAATTTGACCAGTGAGCACAAAAGAGAGCGAGAATAAGAATGCAAGCCGCCAGGGCTGGGACTCAAATCGCAGCTGGCCATGCGGGAGTTCAGCGCCCTTAACCACCACACCACCTGCTGGCCCTCAGTTATTTTTAAAAGATCATCCCTTTCTGAAGTCTGAGTGCTTTCTCTGATGCTATTTCTGCCTTTGTCTCTAACCAGTCTGATCTATCTGGACACTCTCACCCCCCGGCCATCTACCAGCAGCTGAGGCGCTTTGCTGAACGAGTTCTCTTTCTGCACCTCTCTCTGACTCACCGACTAAGCCTCTTACCTGTGCTTCAGTCGAAGTTTCACCCCTCCTGACCATGCTGCTTTCCTGTGCTGGGGGCCAGAGGAGAGAAGCTCCGGACTGCAGGAGTCAGCGACGCCAGTGTCTGCATGGCCCAGGTCTGCACATGCGTCTCTGTCAAAACAGGAAAACAAGCAGCTGAGCACGAGGGTGTTCATGGGCAGAAGTACAAACGAGGCCAAGAAGAAAATGCAGAGATGAACTCCGGCCCCAGAGCCCAGCAGCGCAGCCAGGTGAAGAGCTCCAACCTGCACCTAAAGCTCATGCCCTAAGGAGGGCAAGCCCCAGCCGGCTCCATAGCGCAGTGGTAATACGCTAGTCTAGAGAAACCGGATTCCACATGGTGACTGTGGTTCAAATCCCCAACACACACAGGGCATGTGCACAAGTACCCAGGATGTGACAGGCTAGAGGGCTGGAGGAAGGGGGTTGGGGCAAGACCAGACCTTGTGGAGGGTGCTCGCCTCTCTCTCACTCTCACATGTACACACTTTACTAAGAATAAAGGAGAAGAAAATAATAAAGGGCGAATCCACTATTGAGGTCTTCTTCCTCCTCGACGCTTCTGTGAAGTAAGAAAGTCTATTTCCCAATCTTAAAAATGCAGACCTGCTAAGCAAGGGGGAAGGAAGATACATGAACTATTATGAAAATAAACCCCCTGCAATCCAGCATTGAGAAGAAAGTGAACAACTGGGCTCACTGAAGCTAACTGTCAGACAAGGGGGTTCCCCGAGGCCAGGTCACTGCCGCCTCCCTCCTCGGTTTCACTCTAAGGGCACGCTCTCCGGGCGAACAACCCGTGCTCTGTTCCGTGGGTGGTAGCTCAGAAGCACATGCCAACTCTTGAGCCTGAACTTTTTCAGATGATTTAGATTCCACTGCGCTGGGAGGCAAGCCTTTTGTGTGTCCATTTAAATCTCCCCTCCCACCCCCATCCCTGCCGTCATTCCCATAACTCTCTTCCTCCATACTCCCAGGGAGTCAGAGAAAAAATTTTAAGCCCCACATCGCCGATGCGTTCCGCCATGGGAACAGGCATCTTTCTTCTCCGTGGAAGACTCGAGAGCCCCAGTGTCCGAACACCCCGACTGTGTGCTCTGTATCAGACTGTCCCCTGCGGGAGACGTAGGAGTGGGTTTTGTCCTCATCCCGGTTTGCTGGGTACCAGGGATCTGTTTTCAATTTCTGTCTTCCAGCATTTACCTTCTTTGTCCTCCCTCCCTCCCTTCTTTTCTTCCTTCTTCTTTCTTCCCTCTCTCTCCTAAATTTGCGTTAGGACACGCAGGCTCAATGGGGAGGGACAGAGGGAAGTGAGAAAGCACTCTTCGGGGGGATGGCCATGGTGCAACCCCTTATCCTCCATCCTCCTCTCGGGATTCTGAGCCTGCACATGCACTCAGTGCTGTTAGTCAAGCCTTCGGGTCCAGGACTCAAATTGTGCGGTTGGCCACAGGGATCCAGTGCCTTAACTGCCCAGCCACTGTCTGGCCCAAAGATTTTTTAAAAATTATGGAATTGTATTTGTTATTATTATTTTTTAATCTGAGCATTTGTGTGTCTATTTAAATCTACCCTCCCACCCCTGATCCCCACTGCCATTCCCATAACTCTCCTCCTCCATACTCCCAGGGAGTCAGAGACAGACAGACAAAGAGAGAAAAAGGGAAAGTGAGAAAGCAAGTCACCAGGTCCAGGACTCAAACCACAGTCAGCCATGTGGGAGTTCCATGCCTTTAACCACCCTACCACCTGTGCTGGCCCCGGCCCAAGGATCTTTCTAAGGTCTGAAATCTGATGGGTGGGCCTGACATACGTGTCAACAGGAATCTGGAGAAGGCACCAATGAGGCCGCTCTCCCTGCACAGGCCTTGGCTGAGAGGGTGTGGGGTTACGGAACAGCTAAGAACGCGCTCCAGCTGTCTGGCCCCGTATTCCCTGGAGCATGAACAGCAGTGAAGGAGTTTCCTTTCTTATATCTTATGGCAGAGATGACCAGACCAGTAGCGTTTCCCTATCTAAGATGAAGTTTTCACCTTTCCCTTAGGTATATCTAAGCACCACGACAACCTGTCCGCTACCTTTCTCACCATATCTAAATTCACATACCGTCTCTGCACTGACACCTAGGGCCCTGGCTTTGAGTATTATCGATATAACCCTGGACTTGAAGTCTGAAGCCCTGACTGAGGTGGTAGCACTCACGGCAGGCACTGGGCAGGTACACTCAGAGCCTCGGCCTCCTCAGCTGGAGGACAGTGGCAATAAGAGGTGGTGCTTGCAAGAACTAGGGGCATGGCTCAGGAGTTTGAGTCCTGGCTCCACCCACTGACCAGCTCTGGGCTTTGTCCTCGCTGTGTCCCATTTTTCTCATCTATGAAACGGATGCAAAGAAATGGCCTCTTTCATAGGGTTGTCGACAAACCTGAAATAATTCAGGTAAAACATTTAGAATACACACACATACACACTCATACACATACACACACACACACACACACACACACACACACACACTCTCTCAGGACAGACACGCTC
>NW_006159548.1:6218604-6240086 GCF_000334495.1 Tupaia belangeri chinensis | reverse complement strand
CATACACACTCATACCCATACACACACACACACACCCACACACACACACCCCCTCTTTCAGGACAGTCATGCTGTCGTGATCTTCCTGCCTCAGCCTCCTGGCAGGTTTACAGGCATGCACCCCCTCACCCAGCCATTAGGTTGGACCGAGAATCGAACCGGGGGCTCCCATGTGGTTCCAGCCTGTGAGTACAGCATCTCAGCAGTGAGCCCTACCACAGCCAGGCTGAGCCAGGCACATGTTCAGCACCCGGTAAATTAGCCCTTATTATTACTCCTGCCTTGTAGAGTTGCTACTGAGTTTCTAGATAACGTAATTAACTGTCTATCTAGCGTACTGTCTAGGCATGCTCCGTGCTTCATAAATGAATTCTCTTCCTACTGTCTTCCATGGTTTCTTCATTAGAAAGCTGTACACGTTATATAAAATAGCTGAGCTAAAAGGGCCTAATGCACGCCAGGAAGAATAGAAAGAGCCTTAGGCAGAGCTTTAACGCAGCCAAGTCTTGTGTGGATTTCATCAAGTCCTCCGCGAGGATTTCTCACTCAGTCCTCAGAGGCCAACCCAACAGGCTTACGCTGAGGTGGAGCTCAGATTCCAAGGCACCTCTCCGTCCAAAACCTAAATGCAAAGATTACATGAAGGCCCACAGTGGACTCCAAGCCCACCCTCTGGGACAATCCACTCTGACGGCAAGGGGCGGGGCTCTTCCCTTCCAGGTCTCCTCGAGACCAGAATGTTGTCTGCTGGGGAAATGATCAAGACTAGCCCAAGCTTTCACAGATCCTTTGTGGCATTTAATAACTTCCTCATTTTTGCCTAAACCACAATGGTTAGCTCGGTTCTTTCTACACAATGGCTTGGGCTCCGAGGGCTTCCAACTCCTCCTTGCTGGGAGACGTCAAGAGACAGACGACTAGGGGTACAGTACAGGCTGCCACAGTGAGGGCTGGCTGGGGAAGCCTACAATTGTGAGACACAGAGAACAAGGAACATGAGCTCATCTCATGTCTCTGTCAGAGATATTTGCCATAGGGCGCCTGCCCTGGCGGGAGAGACAGAAAGAGACAGAGAGAGAGAATGTGAGAAATCACCCCCCTGAGGGCGGATGGCCACATCACAATTCCTTATCCATTCTCCTCTCAGGATTTTGGGCGCACACACACACACACACACACACACACACACACACCTGGCATGAGTTTCAACCACTGGGTCCGGGCTCGAACCACAGTCGGCCATGTAGAAGTCCAGCACCTTAACCACTATGTCACCTGCTGGCCCCCATCTCATCTTTTTAAGGATTGTCAATGCAGGACTTTTTCAACCCCAGGAAAGGAGGGACAAGGACCCCAGCACTCCCCTTGTTCTGCTACCTGTTACCGCCAGATCACCCGCTGGCGTGGGAGAATTTGTGGAACCCATTTTGACTACTGTTGACTGCAACCCCCAGGCTCAGTCACTGCGCAGCTTCCCTGCCGATCTTCATCCGCTCTGCCCTAGATGGGCTACTTCTGGAGGCCAGCCAGAGGCCCGCTGTCTGGCTGCACCACGCAAACTAGAAATCAAGCTGGAGGGTGTGCTGGAGAAGCAACGACACAAGCTCACTTTTTCTGCCTTAAGCCTTTTCTGCAATCTGGACAAGAAATTAACACTTTTTAATTCATATGTTCTCTCTTTTCTTAAGAACAATTTATGGATGATGGGACCAGCAGTTAGCGTAATGACTATGTCGCTGGACTCCCATATGGTCGACTGCAGTTCGAGTCCTGGACCCGGTGGCTTAAACTCACACCGGGCGCGTGTGCGTGCGTGCGTGCCCAAGATCCCGAGAGGAGAATGGAGGAGAAGGGACTGCAGTGTGGCCATCCCCCCTGGGGGGTGATTTCCTGCTTTCTGTCTCTCTGTCTGTCTCTGTCTGTCTGGCGAGTGCACGCGCCCTATAGCAAAAACCTCTCCCCCCCACCCCCAAAAAAAAGAACAATTTATGGATGATGATGGGGATTTTCAGGTCATTGTATTGAGTGATATGCATGATATTGCTTCTGGAAAAAGAAATGTAATACACTGTAAAGTTACATGTGATTCAATGTAATATAAACATGATTATGATAATAATAAATAAAACAAAATTTTTAAAAAATTATTATTTTTAAATTTCCTATAGAGCACATAGAGGGAAAGAAGAAAGAAGTTGTTAGGTCCAGGACTTGAACCATGGTTGACCATGTGGCAGTCCAGTGCCTGAACCACCACGCCACCTGCTGGCCCCAATTCATATGTTCTAATGATAAGAAATCTCATAGACAGCAAATAGTCCTGGGATAACTGCCCGAGGCCTACAGTCCCAGAGACCAGTGGCCTTTACTCCCTCCCCTACCCGCCGCCAGCCTTATCAGTATGCAGAGCGTCTTCTCTGTGCGTGGGCCTCACGCTGTCTCCTGCATGCGCACTCCCCCCGACCAGCTCAGGTGACATGCTGACTGCCTCCCAGTGATCTGGACTCACAAAGTGCAGCAGGCTTTATCTCCTCGGGAAATGGTGCCCGTAGGTACCTCACACCTGAGCAGATTATTCCTAACCTTTCTGACAAAAGGCGAGGTGCGTTTTCCCCATGTCAGGAGTTAGCCCCTTAACTTATTTAAAAAGGAGCGATACTGAGGTTTTGGTTTCTGTTTTTGTTTGCTAAGGGCACATGAGCTCGCTGGAGAGAGACAGAGAAAGAGACGCCTGCAGGGTGGAATGGCCACACCACCATCCCTTCTCCATTCTCCTCTCAGGATTTTGGGCACACACATATGCACACCCAGAGTGTTCTTCAAGTTGCTGGGTCAGTCGGCCATGTGGGATCAGCTAGCCTCCACTCACTTGCTGGCCCAGAACAACTGGTTTTTAAGCCCCATTTCCCAGATGGACAAACTGAGATACAGACAAGTCGTGTATATTAGCTGAAACCACCCACGGAATCATACTGAGGACTAAGATCACTGACTATTCATCCTCTTTGCTTTTAGTTTAGCAATTTTGAAAAAAAAAAAAAATCAGTTAATGCCATCAGTTCTGCCTGCTTGGAAATGAACAGTGCATATTTGGTGGCGATAAGATCTTTACTTAAACAGAAATGGTTTATTGTTATTTAAAAGATACCCTAATGTACTTTGTTTCACTTTAAGACACCCAAAGATACATTGTAGAACTCTCAGAGTCAATAAAACAGCTTCAAGTGAAAAATGCTGGGATTGGGGCCGGCAGGTGGCATGGTGTTTGAGGACATTCAACTCCCAAATGACTGACTGCAGTTCGAGTCCTGGACCTGGTGGTTTGCTTTCTCACCTTCCCTCTCCCTCATTTTGTCCCTCTCTGGTCAAATTAAAGGAAAGGAGAGAGAGAGAGAGAGAGAGAGAGAGGGAGAGAGAGGCAAGCAAGAAAGCTAAATGATTGCTTAAAAAAAAGAGGAAAAGAAAAATGCTGGGTTAAAGCACAGGGCTCTGCAGCCCCGCTGGCTACTTCCAGATCCCTTGAGTACCTACCCCTCGGCTCATCCTCACTCATCCTTCAGCTGTCAGTGAGGACATCACTTCCTCTGGGCAGCTGTTCCTGACTACGCAAGTCGGGGTGACACAGCCGCCTCTGGGCTGGCACAGCAGCTCACTGGCTATGGAGGTGCGTGTCCAACAATTCACACTGCCTTCCAATTGCCTGCTCGGGGCTCCCCTCCTCCCGCTGCCCGACTAAGGTAAGTGGGCCGAGGCTGGTACCCCCACAGAGAACTGCTAAGTGTCCAAGGGACCTGCAGCCTTTCTTCCCTCCTATCACTCACAAGTTAACGTGAGCAAAACTAGCAGGGCCTTCCTTGGGGCTGTGGTATGTTGTGTCTCGCTGTTTTCCAGCCTCAACATCACAAGGTCACAATGATGAGGGATCGAAGCTGATGTGAGAGGGTTCTGCAGGGTTAAAACAATCATTGTGATCTGCAACCATGGTATCTTTCTCCCCTGACAGTCAGGAAACAAGAAATGTAGGTCAATTACTCATATATGTCTAAATTCTACATTGAGTGCATTCATATTTTCTTCCCCAAACCCCCACCTCCCAAGTCCGTAACTCCTGAAAATGTAATGACTGCTTGACTATTTGGTATTTTAGTAGAATCTAACTGACTGCTTCCTGAACTGTTTCAGCCAAGACAAGAAGAGAAAGTTCCAGATCATTCTGTCCCTTTGACTCTCCTGAACACAGTAGAAATTAGGGGGGAAAGTGGAGAAACGAGAGTAGAAGATGTAAGGAACTGAGTCTATTAACATAATCTCTCCAGGTCCCTTTAGTCTCAGATTTCTGTTGAGTTTCAATGTTACTATCTTGTCCATAAAGATATTAAGGTGGAGGAATCACGTCTCCTTGGCATGGACTTCTACACCCTTAGGGAAATCCTTGATTTGATCTGTTAGAAACAGACATTTCTGAGGGCAAGACAGTGGCACAGGGGTAAAGATAGGATGCTCTGAGAGGCTGACCCATGTGGGAGGGTTCTGGGTCCGTATCTGGACACCTCCTTGAGGATGCCAGGCGTGTGCACCTGTGACCCGGCGTTGGCTGAGTCTTGCAATGCTGTTGCTCTGTCTCTCTCACTCATGGAAGAAATAAATAAACTTGAAAAAAGAAAAGGAGCCAGCAGGTGATGTGCTGGTGGTTACAGTGCTGGATCCCACACGGCCAACTACATGGTTCAAGTCCTGGACCCGGTGGCTTGAAAGTCATGCCGGGCATATGTGTGTGCATGCCTATACTCCTGAGAGGAGACTGGAGAAAGGACTGTAGCGTGGTCATCCCCTCCCCCCCGGGGTGATTTATCACATTCTCTCTTTCTCTCTCTCTCTCACCAGTGCACATAGCCTATGGAAAAAATATTAATTAAAAAAAAAAGGAAAAAAAAGAATAGCAGTTATAGTCATTTCTTCCTTTTTGTTGTGTTTTGTCTAGTCGGGAACAGCTTCCTTCCTGGCCTCTCCTTTCTCCACTTCTGTCCCCTTCCAAGCCAGCATCTACCAGCAGCCGGCACAATCCTTTAAAAACCATAAACAGATGGAGTCATTCCCTAATTAAATCCTGTGGCTGCCTCTGCACTTCGAATAAAATCCAAGTTCCTCAGCCCGGCCTGTGGGGTCTCAGATGATGTGGCTGCTGCCTGCTCACCCTGTCCCCTCACTCTGCTCTAAGCTCACTGACCTTCCTGAGGTTCTCCGAAGCCACCAAGCTCCTTGCTTTTCCACATACTGTCCCCTCTGCCTGGCATGTTCTTCCTCCCAGTTCTTTCCTTGGCTAGCTATGGTGCAGCCTTCTGGCCTCAGGTCCAACATCGCCTCCTCGGAGACTCTTCTACATAAATCATTCTCCTTTTCCCCATCTGATCTTGTCCTTCACTGCATTCTCATCACACGCCACTGTTCCCTGGCACGCTCTGCTTCCTCATAGGACAGTGCCCTCAGCCAAGCCAGGGTTCACACTCGACCTTTTATTTATTTATTTATTATTTTTTAAATTTTTCCATAGGGCATGCGTGCTCACCAGAGAGAGAGAGGGAGAGAGAGGGAAAGTGGGAAAGCAAGCCGCCAGGTATGAGACTCAGACCACAGCCAGCCATGTGGGAATCCAGTGCCCCAACCACCACATCATCTGCTGGCCCCATGCCCAACTTTTTTTCAGTTTTGCTTTTTAAACCACCACACACCCAGGGCCAGCAAAGACTGTGGCTCACGGAAAGCACACAGTACATATTTGGAGAATTAATCATAGAAGATTGTAAAAGGGAATAATTGTTTTATGCTTCCAATAAGAAGTTCTATGCCCCGAAACTCAAAGGTATTCAGCTGTCCATAATACAGGGCTTCAAGAGGGCGGGGTCTTCTTTTTTTTTCCCAGCTACCTCCCAAATGAGGCTGTGAGTCAGTATCATTGTGAAAATCGAATTTGCGTGTAACTTCTGGTTGCCCTCATCCATGGCAGGCTCTCTGAAAAGGACTGGTGTCTGGGGCAGAGCTCTGTGATGGCCAGCCGCAGGGCTCGGCGCAGTTGTGCTGCTGTGTGGAAGCACTTGGAACGGTTTCTGTGAGGAAGCAGCCCGTGAGTGCTCACCCGGGCTAAGTGTGTCCTCAGGATTTTCTGGAGAACTTCTTTCCGATCGATGCAGGAAGTATGTGTGGGCTTGTGTTCCTGACAATGTGCCTTACTAAAAGCCATAATCTTGATTTTCCAAGTTTCTTTTTTCCTTTTATTCTGCTCTGTATCCCTCATGCATGAAGTGGGCTTTAAGATCACCTCTTTATCCTGGTATCCCTTGGGTGGGCGGGTCTTTAATGCCATTGCCACAGTTTCCTTAGAACTTTTCCCCTCGAGTTTCCAGGAAGCTGAAAAGGCCTAGATTCGAGGCCTCCTTCAGGGTCTGGAGGAAGATTTTAAAAATTGACGCTGTTGGGTACAGATTTCTGCTCTTAGCCAAACATAGATCTATAGCTGACCATTTATTAAAGATTTCGGGCAGGCACATGCACGTGCCCGGCGTGAGTTTTAAGCCACTGGGTCTAGGACTCGAACTGTGGTCGACTACATGGGAGTCCAGCAACGTAACCATTACGCCATCTGATCCCTGAATTGCCCTTTCTTTAAGGGCTCCCTTGTTCTTGTTCTTGTTCCTGACCTTTTGGTACCTATATATCTGAGATGGAACCTTCTGGGTCATTCTACTTCCATTATTCTCTCTCTCTCTCCCTCTCTTTCTTTTCCCTTTTAAATCATAATTCATGGGGCCACGGGTGGTGTGGTGGTTAAAGATGCTGGACTCCCAACGTGGCCTACTGTAGTTCAAGTTCCGGACCTGGCAGCTTGCTTTCTCACTTTTTATCTTTCTCTTGCTCTGTCCCTCTTGGCCAAATTAAGATAAATAAAGTTAAATAAAATAATTCTTAAAAAAATAATTCACAATCTAGGAAGCTCACCTGGAATCCCCTCGGCCCATATCCTAACTACTGCTTCCCATCACAGCATGCCTTACTGGAATAAAGCCCTTCCGTGTCTTTGTGCTCACCCAGCCTGGTCCTGAGCGTGGCTTATTACAGGAGGCTGTGCATCACCCTTTCACCCTGCACCGATGTGCTCCGTATGTCTCAGGCCTGGCTGCATTCGTACCTTCTGCTCCGGCTGCTGCTTTTTCTCACTTGATAGTTCCCAAATGGACCTGTGTGTATAATTTCTAACACAGGCACTCAGCAGACTTCGGACTCTTTCAGAAACCATAAGCGTACCTATCTCTAGATCTTAGTCAATGACCTGTATGTCAACCTTCCACAAAGATGGGTAATGGTGGAAAGTCACATGACTAGCCCAATCCTTTCCCCTACTAATAAGTAGGAATCTGCTTCAGGTTGACTTTTGACTTCTATCTCTCGACCCACTGAGCCCTTTGACACAGCCCAGGCAAACCGAGGACACCTTCCTTGTACAAACACTCAGAGCCTAGATCTGAAAATCTGGTAAGGGGCAGGATGTGTAATGTATATTGTGATGTGGGTTTTGGAGTCAGTTGCTGGGTTCCTATTCTGGCTCCAACGCCTACTAGACTGTTGACTCTGGGCAGGCTACTTAACCCCTTTATGTCTCAGTTTCCTCCTTTATAAAACAGGATAATGAGGCCAGCAGGTGGCATGAGGGCTGAAGCTCTGGTCTTCCATGTGACCAACTGTAGTTCGAGTCCCAGACCTGGTGGCTTGCTTTCTCACTTTCCCTCTCTTCCTCTCTCTCTGTTTCGCTCTGGTGAGTGCATGTGCCCTATACAATTTTCAAATAATAATAATAATAATAAATAAAATTAAATAAATAATTCTTTAAAAAAAACAAGAATAACAACACTCGCATCAAAGAGTAGTTATGAGGCTCAAATGAATTAATTTGTGTAAATCACTTAGAACAATGCTAATTTAGAATAATGTTAACTTCCCTTTTGTCATTGTAGTTGCTTTCTATCTTCCATGAGGGAGAGAGATACAGCTAGAGAGAAAGAAAGAAAGAAAGAGAGAAATAGAGAGGCGCCCACATCGAGGTCCTCCGTGACCCACCTCAACTTCAGCCAGCCCTGAATCATGGGCACACAAGCCCCCAGCATGTTCAAGAAAGTCTTCGGATGCAAATCGCAAACCTTCCCACGTGGTCAGCTTCTCACAGTGCTGCCCTGCCACTATGCCCTGGCCGGCCCCAGCTTAACTTCTTACAGCAAAGCTGAAACTTACTGGGATGCTGGAATGAATGTGGAACGTCACCAGAGGAGTGTGACAAGAGGGTGGTGTAATGATGGGTTCCTTAACTCCTTAAGAAGGGTGACTGTGGGGACCAGCAGTTGGCGTAATGGCTATGTCGCACTCCCATGTAGCCGACCGCGGTTCAAGTCCCAGACCCAGTGGCTTAAACTCACACCGGGTGCGTGTGCATGCATGCCCAAGATCATGAGAGGAGACTGGAGGAGAAGGGATTGCGGTGTGGCCATTGCCCCTGGGGGGTGATTTCTCACTTTCTGTCCCTCTGCCTCTCTGTCTTTCTGGCGAGCACACGTGCCCTATAGCAAAAACATCTCTCAAAAAAAAAAAAAAAAGAAGAAAAAGAAAAGTGACTGTGAATGTCCAGAGCATTTGGGGATGAATATAAACATTCAGCTTCCAGGGTCGGCAGGTAGCATGGTGGTTGGGGGTGCTGAACTCCCACATGGTCAGCTGCGATTCAGGTCCCAGACCTGGCGGCTGGCTTTGTCTCCTTCCCTCTCTCTCTTTCTCTCTCTCACTCTGTCCTTCTCTGGTCAAATTAAAATAAATAAATAAAGTTAAATAAAATAATTATTAAAAAAATAAATAAATATTCAGCTTCAAAGTGGATGTTGTTTTGTAGATGCAAACAGGAACCACAGGACATTACCAAAGCCCCATGGCAGCAGAGTAGCGCAGCCCACCCAGTGACTGACATGAAAAAATGATCCTCCAAGGCCAAGGATGATCAAATTAACCTAGCAGAGCTGGTCTAGGGGCCGCTCTCACCATAGGGCGTCTCAGGCCCTAGGCAGGAATGGCGTGCCAGTGAATGTATCTCCTTGGCTGTTTTCAAACTTAAGGAGTTCGGGCTCAGTTTTTCTTCCTCCTGTGAGGCGCTGGGGTGAGAGACTCTTTCCTTCTGCAGGTGGGACAAGGTGGAAGGACTCTGGCTCAGGAAGGCCTCTGGGGACCCAACAGTCTGTTAGGAGCCAGGGTTCCTCGCTGCCATCTCTATGCAAACAAGTTGCCCAAGGCCTAAGACCTATGTAGAGAAGAGGGGTGGACATTAAAAATGTGAATGCGCACTGTCACCCATTGGGAAAAATGGGTCCCTTGCTAAGTTTGGCATCAGCTGAGGAATCTTGGTAAAAATGAACTCACTGCCTTGTTTGCGAGGGAGGCCTAATCCTTACTTTGCCCAAGAGGATTACTGGGTTTTAGAAAGAAGCTCACATGCACTTTTTTTAAGCTTGTGCCAATGGCATTTGTGTCCACAATATCCAAGATTCGTTCTGCTTTTTAGGATAGATAATAAGACAGTCCGTGCTATTTAAATGCCTTCAAGTCTTAAACCTAAATGTTTCCAACCTTTGCTAACACCCGAAATGGGACTCTGTCTCCCAAGCTTTCCCCCAGCTGTCGCTTTATATTCTTTGGAAGCACAATTTACATGGAGGACGACGTACAAAATGCAGCCAATGGGTGGCAAAGCAATTGTTTGTGGTTCACAGTAGAGCTTTTCAAGGTGTTTGTAACTATGGTCCCTGGACTGTTTCTATTATCCTCATCATCTGGCCTTTTCTTTGGTTACTATAGGGTATTGTAATACAGGCTGGAGTTTATGTTCGTCTTTTTTTTTTTTTTTTAATGTTTTTGTCTTAGGTGTGTGCACTTGCTGGAGCAAGACAGACAGAGACAATGAGAGAGAAAGTGAGAAATGCCCCAACGGGGCATGGCTACGTTGCAATCCCTTCTCCGTTCTCCTCCCGGGATCGTGGGCGTGCACGCACACAGCCCAGCAAGATCTTCAAGCCACTGGGTCTGGGACTTGAACCTTAGTCAGCCATGTGGGAGTCCAGCGATGTAACTGCTACACCATGCACTGGCCTCTGTCTGTTCTCAATAAATCCTGTAAGTCCCTACTCACCCTGAACACCATCCTATCCTTGGAGAATTCGAGACACGCTGACATCCGTTATGCTACTAGGTCTGATAAAAACCTGTCTTTAGTGCAGCATGGCATTCTCAAGACATCTCTTAAAAATATTGCAACTGGTACCTGTGCTGTGCTCTACAAAGTTGTTTTACGCTACAACCCTGTGGACTGTTGCACCTATTTCACACACAAGGAAACAACTTGCTCAAGATTACAGAGAAAGCAGAACTAGCACTTAACCACTACACGGGGCCAAAGTGTGCCCTCAACTATTCCCTATCACACTGGATCACTGAAGGGCTTAGTTTGGTACTCGCAGAGCTGAGAGATCCCTAGAATATAGGCACCAGCAGATAGCATAATGGTTACATCGCTGGATTCCCACGTAGTTGACTGAGGTTCGAATCCCGGACCTGGCAGCTTAAAACTCACACTGGGCACTTGTGCATATGTGCCCAAGATCCCAAGAGGAAAATGGAGAAGGGATTGTGGCATGGCCATCCCCCCCAGGGGGTGATTTCTAGCTTTCTGTTTCTCTGTCTCTCTGGTGAGTGCATGTGCCCTAGAGCAAAAATCTCTCTCCATAAAAACAAATAATATCTAGAATGCAGAATTGCGGAGGAAGAGTGCAGCAATCCTTCCAGTACTGTATTCCTCAGGAGTGATGATTTTCGTGGTTTCTACTAGTACCTATGCCCACTTCCCATCCTCCCCTGTCACCACAAGTCCTGTCTCAACTCCGGGGCCAACTAGACTTCAAAAGATGAAGGAAACGAAGACGCTCCCCAGCAGCATTTTATGAGACACCTTCAAGACAAACTCAGCTGGTTTTGTTCTCATTGTGCTCTCAAGTCACAATTTCCAGTGCTTGCCTGGTCTTTTGGGCTGGGTGTAAAAGTATCTCCCCCTTTTCTAAAGTTCTGCATGTCCTTATTTGCCCCAACACTATCCTATCCTCTGGGGGTGGTGTGCAGACTTCTGGACCTACTAAGATATACAACACTAAGTAGGATGGATAAGATGTCTTTGGTTTAGCATGGCATTCGCAAAACATCCTCTCTTCCAATTCCCTTTGATACCAGTTCCTTCCAGGCTGGAACCTGCCTTCTCAGGAACAACAGATGGTAAGGGGAACAAAAGGCAAAGGGGACAGAGGTGGGGAAGTGAGTTACCACCTTTATCTGAGGAGCACTAACATTGACGTGGAGACAAATCAGGCTGGAGGCTAGGCAGGTCATGAGGCCCCGAGGCCAGGAAATACTCTGGAGCTGCCTCCCCGCTCACTGTAACCCTGACACGGCAAGCCTGGGAAAGGTAGAGAACCCACGACGAAGAGAAGGGACTGGACTGTGACCCCATTCCAGGAATCCAGCTGAGAATCAGTGGCCTCCGCCCCAGACAGGCCCAGCTCAGTAGGGGAGGCAGCCTCCTCTCACTATCACATTCCAGCTGCCAGCGGTGACCGAGTAACCATGGGAACCAACACAAAGGGCTTCATGTGAGAGGGAATGGGGCTGGGGAGATGAAGAGGCTGAGACCCTTCAAGGGACAATCCTGCAGCTCTGCTAACTTCAGCTGCGCACGCCCATCGGGGCCAGACTAGCAGACAAGGGGAGCTTGTGCACAGCAAAGCCACCTGCACGAGGCCTTGGGGTGTCAGGAGCCACCATGGCCCACCTCGCTAAGATTCTGCGGGTTCTTCTTCCTGATGTCTTTTCTTCCCCTCAGAGAGCGGAGCACCTGCCAGTAACTGTGCCCTGAGATAACCTGGCTTCTGGGGCTGCACGGAACTGGCTCACGGTGGAATCCTGTCAAGTCGGGGGCTGTGAGCAACACTTGCACAGGGGTTCCTCCCTACACCACCTGGCTCCAGGCCAGTGTCTCCCAAGGTACCTACCCTACATGCTGGGAGGTGTCTTCTGGAGGTCTGCAAACCCACCTGGCAGGACTTGGGATTCCGACTGTCTAGCTAACCCTGCACTGCGAAGGAGAGGCTTGGGTGTCAGGTACAATAATCCAGAGTATCTGTAGAACATGCCAGGACTTTGTGGGATAAATTAAGTGAGAAGGTTAAACAGGTAATAGGATCCATATATTTATTTAACTACACCTTCTCCTCGGGCAGCTACACATTAGCAGTTTTCTTTTGCATTGTCAGAGGATATGTGTGCATGTGAGCGGAAAGAGAGAGAGAAAGCACCTCCCCGTGGGACACAGTCATGCCGCAATCCTTATTTCTTGCATTTCTCATCCCTGCAGGACTTCGGGCATGTGTACACGTGTGCCCAGTGTGTTTCCAAAGCCACCACCAGGGCTGGTGGGCCACGTGGGATGCAGCTCGCTATGCCCAGCACTTAACCACTGTGCCACCAGGCCTGCCCTACACATGACTGGAACAAGTTAGCTGAAGTGACCTCTTAAGTCTTCATTAAACCAATGGGATTCTCAACCTACCAACTGGGAATAATAAATATTATACACACACACACACACACACACACACATACATAAAACATATAGACATATAACATGTATGATATCTGTAATATATTAATATAGAACATATGTTATTTATACATAGCATATATTAATATATTTAATAATATATATTATAGATGCTTTATGTCTATATTATATATTATTAATAGATATACAGTATGCAGTATTATAAATTATTATAATTTACATTACTGTTATTATATTATATTTTTACTATATATTATTTTTTAACATATAAATATAATAGAAAGTACATGGTCTACACAAGAAAAAGAGAGAAAGGAAGAGGTAGAGGGAAGTACCCTCAATTGGGTCTAGTCACACTGAGATCCCGGTTCCCTAGGTCCCCAACTGCTCAGAATCCTGGGCACCCAGGTGAGTGCCTGGTGTGCTTTTTCAGGCTGATCCAGGGAATGAACCATGGTCACGCTACAGTTTCCAGAACTGTTAAGACCCTAGCATTACCCTTGAGCCACAGTGGCTGAGCCAGGAGTGACTTTTACTTAGCCTTAGTTCAAGGTTGTCCAGGATCTGGGTGCTGAGAAAATGCCCATGGAAATAGGGGATATGAAATATTCCGTGCCAACAGCTGTCCAGCTAGCCCTGCACGGCAAAGTGGTTCGCTAACAGTGCTCTAGAGTCGATTTCTCCCCTTGTTTCCCTTTGGAGATCAAGACAATGTTGTATCCAAGTCGATCCCCACAAAGATTTCACAAACCCTAGATCCCACCTGCAACCTTGGTTCTCCACGTTTTTTATTTTTTCTTTTTAAGAGAGATTTTTGTAGGGCGCGTGCGCTCGCCAGACAGAGAGAGACATAGAGACAGAAAGCGAGAAATCACCCCCCAGGGGGGATGGTCACACCGCAATCCCTTCTCCTCCATTCTCCTCTCGGGATCTTGGGCACGCACGTGCATGTGCCCGGCGTTAGTTCTAAGCCACCGGGTCCAGGATGCGAACCGCGGTCGACTACATGTAGTCCAGCAACCTCCACATTTTTGTTCACAAATTAATAAACCTACTTCTTAACTGGAGTCTTTGGGGTAGCGAGTGAAGAACAATATTAGAGAGGGTCACTTGAAAGGTGGACCTTTTTCAAAATTTACTTATTTACTTATTTCTTCCATGAATGAGTGACAGACAGCATTCCAAATGAGGTCTTGACACCACAATCCACATCCAATTTCCGCCTGTCCCAGATCAAGGACATACACATGCCTGGCACACTCAGGGAGTTTCTGGGCTTGAACTTGGAACCTTGTCACATGGGTCAGTCTGGGAGAGTATCATGTTTTATGCTGTGCCATCTCCCAGCCCCCTCCAGCCCCAGGTGAATTTTTGAGGGGTTGGGGAGAGAATCCACCACATTACTGTTGGCACCTGCCCAACAACTGCGCACACACCCCATTCCCCAGCAACAAGGTGACAGACCCCTTAGTTATTTAACACCACACTCAGGGAGCAGCCAGTGTTCATTTGCATACCCTTAATGATTGCTCTACCACTACTTATTTTTTTAGAGATTTTTTGCTATAGGGCAAGTGCTCACCAGAGAGACAGAGACAGAGAGCACAAAATCACCCCCCCACCCCTCCCCCCAGAGGGATGGCCATGCCACAATCCCTTCTCCTCCATTCTCCTCTCGGGATTTTGGTCAATGCACGCACACAAACCTAGCGTGAGTTTCAAGACTTCAGGTCCAGGACTCAAATCACAGTCGGCCATTTGGGAGTCTAGCGCCTTAACCAATATGCCACCTCCTCGCCCCTACCAGTACTTTTTGATATGTTACTCTCTCCCTGCAATAATCAAATCTCAAAAAATAATTTTACCTACAAGAAAAAGGTAATATTTATTATGGATCTCATGAGTTAAAAAGACAGAATGCTACTGGATTCTAAACTATAGCTCCATGCCCTCAGCACATTATTTAGTCTTTTCTGAGTTTCTGATTCTTTACCTTAAAGGGGATAGGAATAGGCCTAACTCACAGTGGTGTGAGGAAAAATCAAAGCAGTCAATAATAGAAGTTTCAGGGACCAGCAGTTAGCGTAATGGCTATGTCGCTGGACTCCCATGTAGTCGACTATGGTTCGAGTCCCAGACCCAGTGGCTTAAACTCACGCCGGACACGTGTGCATGCACGCCCAAGATCCCGAGAGGAGGATGGAGGAGAAGTGATTGCGGTGTGGCCATCCCCACTGGGGGGTGATTTCTTGCTTCCTGTCTGTCTCTCTTTTTCTGGTGAGTGCACGTGCCCTATAGCAAAAAAAACCTCTCCAAAAAAAAAGTTTCAGATAGTGCTGGACTCTTAGGAAGTATTCAATGAATGTTAGTAGTTAACACCCATCAGGGACCAGGCTAATTATTTTTACATGTAGTTTGTCAATTTTTTTAAAAGAATTTACTTATGTAATTTTATTATCATCATTATTTTATTTTTTATTTGCTGTCAGGCACAAGTGCTCACCATAGAGAGACACGGGGCAGGGGGGTAAAGTGAGAAAGCAAGCCACCAGGTCTGGGACTAGAACTGTGGTCAGTCATGTGGGAGGCCAGTGCCTTAATCACTGTGCCACCTGCTGGCCCCATGTCATTTTATTCTTATAAAAGCCTTACCCCCTGGGACCAGCAATTAGCGTAATGGCTATGTTGCTGGACTCCCACGTAGTTCACCGTGGTTCGAGTCCCAGACTCGGTGGCTTAAACTCACGCCAGGAGCGTGTGCGTGCGTGCCCAAGATCCCGAGAGGAGAATGGAGGAGAAGGGACTGCAGCGTGGCCATCCCCCCTGGGCGGGTGATTTCTCGCTTTCTGTCTCTCTCTGTCTGGCGAGCGCATGCGCCCTATAGCAAAAACCTCTTCAAAAAAAGAAAAAAAAAAAAAAAAAAGCCTTACCCTGGTAATTATTAATCCCTCTCTCAAGGTGTTATCCTATTTTGCAGATGAAGAAACTGGGGCTTAATGGACTCCCCACATCGCCAGCAGGCAGCACAACACAGATCGATCCAAGGTCATTCTGCTCTCACTGTCTGACCTCTGCAGTGTACTTACATGCCTTTATATAAATTCATCTTCTTGTTCTATTTAGTAGAGAACAACAACAGAAAACCTTAGTAAGAAACTCCAATGTTTAAGAAAATAGCACCAATGAAAAAGAACCAGGATATTTTTTAGGGAGGGAGAGGTTTTTGCTATAGGGCCCGTGCGCTTGCCAGAAAGACAGAGAGAGACATAGAAACAGAAAATGAAAAATCACCCCCCCAGGGGGGATGGCCACACCGCAATTCCTTCTCCTCCATTCTCTGCTCAGGATCTTGGGCACACACGCACGCACACCTGGCGTGAGTTTAAGCCACCGGGTCTGGGACTCACACCGCAGTCAACTACATGGGAGTCCAGCGACATAGCCATTACGCCAACTGCTGGTCCCAAGAACCAGGATTTTAAACCTCTAGTTTTAGCAGAAGGTTTTGAGAACAAAACAACAAACAGGAAACGAAGACTACCCTTAAAACAGAGCTTTCTGCTCTGAAAAATCTTCCAAAAGAAACGTATATACAGGCCAGCCCATAGCACAGTAGTTAAGTGCTGTGCGTTGGGAGCTAGATCCCACATGGCTGACCACTGTTCAAATCCCAGCACCAACTACCCCATGTGCTTGCGTGCCCAAAATCCAGATGGGAAGAAGAAATGGAAGAGAGAGGATTGTAACTTATGACTATGCCCCCTTGGGTACCTGCTCCTCCACCTCGTCAAGCACACACACTCCTTGACAATTAAAAAGAAAAAAGAAAACAAAGGAAACGTATTCATATCAAACTCGGTCAGAATATCTGTAAACTCTTGAGTATACACTGTCTTATTATTCATCACTGACTTTCCAGAGGCTAGCAAGTTCTCAGTAAATGTTTAATAAATGTTTGCTGAATGAATTAAACCAGTCCCATCAAAGAAGACCCATGTTGGCAAAGCACATAGCATCTTTCCCCAGTACCTTGTTGAACTTCAGTAAAATAACTACAACCTAACAGATTTAAGGGACCGGTCCCCCTATTGACCATTCTGTCTGAACTACGTAAATGAAAATTTAAGTTATAGAGTGTCTCCCTTTAAAAAGCACAATATTAATTTGATACAGAGACCAGGAGTGTTTTCCCCCACCTACATCTTTGCGAAGAGGACATAATACGTAAACTTGTCACCGAGATTCTCAGACAGCAGTAACAAAAAAGGGGGGTGGGGTGGGAGTTTGTTTAGGGGGTACTTTCTCTCTTTGGGATCTATCTTTGCTCACAAAGGGAAGTTCTGGGGATATTTTCATCAGCTTGATAAGAACTTTGCATTCTCCCAAACTCAAAAAAAAGCCATTAAAATGAAGATGCATGTAATGCTAAGGATAGTTAATATCTGACAAGATCCTTGATCATTTTAAATAAATGAGATAACTTGCACACAAATACTCCGATCAACCACATCGAAATCGCATATGACATTTATCACAGAGCGAGGAAATATGAGGGGAATGGTGTGTTCTTACTAAGCTAAATGCTTCCTGTCATTACCTAACTGTCCTCACAACAACCCTATGAAGAAAATGTTCTATTCTTATCCAATATTTTGAGGCTCAGAAACACTTAATAACTTATCCAAGGTAATGTATATACACCTAGAGGCAGAGATGTGTTCCCTGTCAAATTCTTTAAGTTTTTTTTTTTTTTTCTGAGCGATTTTTGCTATAGGGCATGTGCACTCACCAGAGACACAGAGAGACAGAAAGCGAGAAATTACCCCCCAGTGGGGATGGCCATGCCACCACAAGCTCTTCTCAATTTTGCTCTCGGGATTTTGGGCATGCACGCACATGTGCCAGCGTCAGTTTTAAGCTGCTGGATCTGGGACTCGAACTGTAATCAACTATGTGGGAGTCCAGCAACATAACCATTATACCATCTGCTGGTCCCTCTTTTTTTTTTTTTTTTAAAGATATTTTTTCTATAGGGCATGTGTACTCACCAGAGAGACAGGAAGTGAGAAATTACCCCCAGGGAGGATAGCCACAGCATAATCCCTTCTTTGGGCACACACTACATATGCCTGGCATAAATTTTAAGCCACTAGGTCCAAGACTTGTACTGTGGTCAACTACGTGGGAGTCCAGTGGCGTAAGGATTACGCTGGTCCCTACAATCTAAGTTTTTCTAAATGAAGTCATGTATGGTATACAATCAAATGCACAATCAAACCCTGCAGTCCAGTGGGGTTTGGTAACGGTGTATAGCTATGTAGCCATCATGAAAACACTTCATCACTCCCCAAACCTACCTCTTTCCGGTCAATCCTCCACCCCCTAGAGGCAACCACTGACTTCTACTGTCATGGAGTCCTTTTGCCAGTTCTAGCGCTTCATAAATAGAACAGTTTGTGTGTTGTGTCTGGCATCTTCTAGCTGACATATGCTTCTGACATGATCCAGGTCGGGTATCATTCACTCCTACTGAGTAGTATTCCATTGCATGGATGTACCAAAGTGTGTGTATCCATTTTCTTATGGACGGATGTAAGGTTGTTTCTGCTTGTTGGCAATTATAAATAATGTTGCTGTGAACATTCTGTACCAGTCTTTTGTGCACGTTTGTTTTCCTCTATCTTGGGTAAATACCTAGGTGTGGAAATGCTGGGTCACAGGTCGGTGTATATTTAACTTTACAACAAACCGAAGCTCTTAAGCCCATCTGCTACTCCCTACTCTACTCCCTCCCAGGGGCACTTGCTTACGGACATATTTCATTTTCCCTCTGACAAGCAGAGTTCCCTGAGGGCGTTCCCTGAGGGCAGGGAACCCATCCCTGCTTCTGGGATGCCTCCTACATAGTCAGTGTTTGCTGAATAAATGAACGGCCATTGTTCCTACTCCTGTTTCTTCTTTGGGTTTTATGAAAGCAAAGGGAAACTGCATTGAGACATGCATGCAGAAACTCGGTAAATAGAAGGTGGTGAAGCACACAAGGTGAAGATCTGCCCAGCCGGAGATTCTGACCTCCCAATTTTGTTTTAGACGTGACCTTTTCTAGAAAGGGAGCCCCTCAGTGATCTTGTGGGCGGAAACCAGGAGGCAGCTCCTGTTCGAGTGATACTCCGGAAAGGGAGGCAGGTGTCACTGTGACTGAGGTCACCCAGTGGTTAGAATTACAGGATGCTTCTGGCAAACAGGAGGGCAGAGGAGGCAGCGGCCCATGAATTCTCACCTTCTAAGAGGAACCAGCAAAACCAAAGCACGGGCCTGGGTAAAAGGAAATGCCCCCCTTCCAGAACCTATAGGAATAACTGCTTCTGATCAAAGTGTGCTAGGAGTTCTACGTAGAACTAGAAAGCAAGAATGCATTTCCAGAGGAAAGCCAAATGTTGATTTTTTTTTAATGTATCAAGATCTAATACGCAAGACAGGACACTGAAAAGGCACGCTGGGTTAGGAGTGGAGAAAGCCCTCTGGCTCTCCATCCTTAGCTCAGAGGTTAACTATGCACAGACACTCCCTTTCTGCCTTTAAGATAAAACTTTCCATTCCTGTTAATCCACTCACTTTTCTTTTTTTTAAAAAAAATAATTTTTGCTAAAGGTATGGGTGCTCACCAGAGAGAAAGAAAGAGGGAAAATGAGAAAGAGCCCTCATGGGGGATTAGCCACACCATAATCACTTCCCCTCCATTTCTCCTTTCCGGATTTTGGGTATGGATGCACATACCCACACCCCTCCCTCGGCGTTTTCTCAAACCAAGTCCAGGACTCAATCTCCCCGTCAATCCCGTCGGATCCAGCTGCCTTCACTACCACACCACTGACTGGCCCAGTTTATCTGAACTCATAGAATTTACACTGTACTCAACGACCACTTCCTAGAAAGTAAGGAAATCATTGGTGATTCTTTGTCCAAAACAGAAAAGGCTCGGTAAATCCTGAGAATAATTTAAAATCTGTCTTGCCAATTGAATAGCTTTGTTTCACATAAACTAAAACAGGGTTTTACTTCACAGTGGGCTCAGGTACTTCTGTCGGTCTTTTATTTCCTTTGGTACCAGGTCATGGAGGAGAGGAATTGGGTGAGGATTCCTCAATTCTGAGATTCCGAGAAGTGGCCTAGGCTTCTTTTATGCTGCCAGGACCTCACTAAAGCCATGGAAGGCAGATGGATGTTTATCCTATTCTTAACATCTCCAGGGAAGTACATTCTCTATGACATCCCTTGGTAACCTTCTCCAGGGTTTTACCAAGTGTACGGTGTAGAAGTTTGGATGGAGAAACCAATAAAAAAATATTAACTCTCTGAGCCAAGCTCCTAGTCCTGGAGAGGGCTATGCGTTCGGGAACTTTGCCTTAATGGTAGAGAGATGTATTTACAAAACAGGCTGTACAAACAGAAACCATTTGCCAGCAGCAGATGGGGGAAGTTGATTCAAGAGAATTGCCACAATAAATTCTGTTCCAACCTAAGAACAGTGTGAATAAGTTACTGGTGGTTATAACATGTTTTTCAATTAAATGTATTTCCTGGTCAATTCTTGATTTTAGTATCTAAAATCAGGCTTGTCAGCAATGAGGAGGGTGTCCATAGCTGTTTCTATGAAAAATCAGGTCTTGGCAAATAGAACATACATGTCATTGAATATGTTTATGTCTTTCTCTGTTCCCTCTAGTCCATTTTTTCTTCAATGATCATGCAATGCTTTTATGATCAGAAAAGAAAGATACTTTAAAAGACCAAAACTTACTTAAGACTTCTGGGGAAATTATTTGGGGAGATGGTTTAGCTATCTATATCTGACCAGAGTGTTTTATAACTAGAAATGGTGATTGAACTAGATTTTCAAAACTACCTAATTAAAAAGACAAAACGCAGGGGACTATTTCTAGAAGCCACAGGTGCTAGGATTTCTTGTTACACCTGGAGAGCTTGTGGCAGTCTCGCCATGGCTTCCACTTGCTCCCAGTTCAAAAGCTTCCCTGCAAAAAAGTGCTACAATTTTTGGAAAAAAAAGAGAGAAAGCGAGGGAAAAAGAAAAAAAAGTAAGTGCCTAGCTAGGTACATCAGAGAGGAACATACTCCACCCCAACCCCCAAAGGATGCTCGCTGGCGTATTCTAATTTTAGAAACCCCCCCACCCCGGTCCCCCAGCAAAGCAGTTTCATCACTCTGGCAACTCAGAGTAAAGCAAGTGTCAGGTGTAATTTAATCGTCGTGACTTACACATTGCTACAAGGCAGTGGAACACACTCTTTGTTAGAACTGCCTTAGGACCTGAAGAGGCAAAAGGTGATTGGGGAGCGGCAGGCACGCCCCTCAAAGCACGTTGAGGCCTTTCCTAAAGAAATAAATCCAGTAAAATTAAAGAGAGGCAAAGCGTTCAAAACTCAGTAGGGGCCCTCCTAAGAGGCAATTTATCAAAATTAAAATATTTCACAGATCATTTCTTCTGAAAAGTTTTCATGCTGTCAATAATCAACACTCCTTTTCCTCCCCCAGCGGCAGCTTCTGCCTTACTAATAAAAAAACCAAGGCCTAGCAGCGTCAGGAGACCCTTGGAGCACGCCGCCTACCCCCCATCAGGCCTGCTGCTGGCTGCGAAAGCCGGTCCTAGGAAACCATCCCAGCACGGCGTTTTCCAGGGTCCCGGCACACTGCAATAACACGCTTCACAAAGTAGCCGGCCGGCCCCTGCCCGCCCTGCTCCGGCGCACCCTCCAGCCTCCCGGCACCGCCA
>NW_006159548.1:6216428-6218443 GCF_000334495.1 Tupaia belangeri chinensis | reverse complement strand
GAGGGTGCGGGGCGCTGGGTCACCACGCCTCCCAGTGCCGGGGCCGCGCACCCTACGCGCCCGCCCGCCCGCTCCGGCGGGGCAGCGCTCGCGCGGCGCTCGCCACCAGGTAATCCCACAGGAAGCCTCCCGGATTGGCCCGCGCGCTCAGGACGGGATTTGCATTTCAATGGCCAAGAAGGCCCCCTAAGGTTCGAAAACGGTTTCTGGGACGGAGAGTCGCGTTCCCCTCGCCCCTCCGCGGTCCGCGTGGATGAAGGGGACCGACGCACACACTCCGTCTCTGTTGTTTATTCGCGGCCGGAAAGGTGTCTTCATCCCCCCCCCCCATTTTTGCAAGGAAGAGGAAACCAAAAATAAAACATCAACTTTTAGGAAGCCCGCGCTCGCTTTTCAGGGGCTATAGTTAGTAATTGATCAAACGAAGCATGAATAAAAAGCAAGGTAAAAAGTTCACAGCTTAAAAGAAAAAAGCAAGCTAGCATTACAAGGAAAATAACCATCTTTCTTAGTATGGTCTCTTTTCAGTTTCAGTCCACCGGAGCAGGTTGTTGCAGAGGGGCTGTTTCTGCTGAACGCAGAGGGACTGTTTCTGCTGACCCCCTTCCCTCTCTCCCTGTTCAGGGGAGCATCGTTTCCGACTAGACCGCGGAGATGTGATTATTTCAGTAGTCATGGGTGTCATCTGGCCGCATAATTTTGGTGCAACTTTGCAAACTCTGGGGTTTAAACAATATATACATTTGCATTAGTTTTGCATTTATGATGCAGGTGCTCAGTTAATATTCTTAGGGAGGAGATACGCTCTTTTTATTTCCTCTAGCCTCTTTCCATGGAGGGAAGAATTTTTTCCCTTAGCGTGTACTAGCCATAATTGCTCTCAGGGGCCATCTCTAGAGATTAACATAACAATAAGGGTCGGAACTGGCTTTATTCTCAGACAAGGGGAAGTTCCGTTGTTAAATTTCCAGGTTCTCTATTTAAGGCAATACGTATACATAGACACAGAGGGGAGACCATCTAGGAAGGAACTAGAAACCTCAGTTCCTGTACAGCTGACACCATTCGCCTTCCCTTAGCTGTGCCCTTTGTTATCTGGTAGCCATAGCAACCACTGAATAGATCTCTTTACAGAAATCTTCAGACAGGTCACACCCCACCCCCACTGCCCAAAGGTATGACTGCATTTGGAACTGTATTTTGTTTTAACAAATGTTATCACAAGCCTGGGGGAACACAAACTACCTGCCACATGGTCACTGGGAAGCCACCAACATCGTTGCCAGGCGTTGGGAACGCAGCTAACGTTCCCTGACTTGTGTCCTAATGTCCTATGGGAATCCAGTTTGGGGGAGAGAGTGATGTCCAGAACAGAAGGTTTGAAGAAGTGGTGGGCCCCAACAGTTTATAAGGCGCCCAGTGGCGACCCACCCGGGACAGGAAATAAGAATGGCTGGAGAACACCCAGGAGCTCTGCAGGCCCAGCAGATAAGGAATCCTCTGCTGCTGCTTCTTGATCTTGTTTTCTAAGTGCTCAGGGCTAGGTGAACTCTCCTAAGGGCGGAACAGAGCCCTCTATTCCTCTGTGAGACATCCTTTTATCTTAGTGATTAAGAACATGCTTCGGGGGCCAGTAGTTAGCATCATGGCTATGTCGCTGAACTCCCATGTAGTCGACCATGGTTTGAGTCCCAGACCTGGTGGCTCAAACTCACACCGGGCGCGTGTGCGTGCGTGCCCAAGATCCCAAGAGGAGAATGGAGAAGGGATTGCGGCGTGGCCATCCCCCCTGGGGAGGGGTGATTTCTCCTGGGGAGGGTGATTTCTTGCCTTCTTTCTGGCGAGCGCACGCACCCTGTAGCAAAAACCTCCCCCCAAAAAGAAAGAAAGAACATGCTTTGGAGATGTATATACACATATACATATGTATATACATACATATACATGTATGTATGTGTGTGTATATATATATATATATATATATATATATATATAAAATTAGATATAAAAAAATA
>NW_006159548.1:6198414-6216116 GCF_000334495.1 Tupaia belangeri chinensis | reverse complement strand
CTTAAACTCACGCCGGGCACGTGTGCATGCGTGCCCAAGATCCCGAGAAGAGAATGGAGGAGAAGGGATTGTGGCTTGGCCATCCCCCCTGGGGGTTGATTTCTCGCTTTCTATCTCTCTGTTTCTCTCTGTCTTTCTGGCGAGCACATGTGCCCTATAGCAAAATCCTCTCAAAAACAAACAAAAAAAAAGATGTGATTAAATGTAAATAATTTTTTTTTTAAAAAAGAACATGCTTGGGTCCAAATCGTACCTCCCTGTATTATACCAGTGAAACGCATCAGCAAGACTGAAGGTCCCTGGTCTCTCACTGTACCATAAAACTAGAAACACTTTATATGTACCTGCAATGTAGAGGCATTGCCAGATATTTTTAGATGGAAGGAAAGCAACCTGTCTCACAGGATCAAAGAAAAGAGAAGCCACGAAAAGATGACATCTCGGCAGTAGTACACAATTACGCTACTGTCTCTCTGCATGAGCTGGGCACATCCCCTTACCTCCTTTGGTTCATCATCTGCAAAACGCTCCATTCCTTCCTTTGCAAATGGTAACTAATAAACCCCCCAAACAGTTACACATGCCAAATGTGCATTTGTAGATGCTCTAAGTCACTCATTAAAGATCTTCTCTGTAAGGTCACACCGCCCTTTAATTCCTGGATGAAGACCGCTTTCAGAAATGAAGCGTCACATAAGAATCCAAAGCATTTTGTTTTGTTTTTAGTGAAGACAAGTCTATTGGTAAAGGCATAAAGCGTTTTAAAAATACAAAAATATCTCACGAGGAAGCAGCAAACAGAGAAAAGTGCACAGCCTGCTCTTAAGAGTATGCACAGCCAGCCGAGAATCTATTTGCATTCCTTTTGTTTAAAGTTATGATTTATTTTATTTTATTTTATTTTATTTTATTTTATTTTATTTTTATGTAATACATTGAGCTAACCCATGGCCTGGTGGCCAAGGCATCTGGGTCCCACAGGGGTGCCTCAAAAATACACCAGAGGTAAAAAAACAAACAAACAAACAAAACACCAGGGGTGTGTGCATATGTGCCCAAAACCCTGAAAGGAGAAATGGAGGAAAAGGGATTGTGGTGTGGTCACCACCCCCTCCATGGGGGGATGCTTTCTCACTTTCCCTCTCTTCTCTCTGTCTCTTTCTCTCTAGTGAGCACATGCACCTTTTGGCGAATTAAAATTTTAAATAAAAATCATTTAAAAAATCTAAATGAAGATATACTTCACATACCATCAAAATTTACACTTTCGAAAAGGGTATGTTTTTACTCCCCTCTCCTGCCTAAAGCCTTCTCTGGTGCTGGAGTGAGTGATGGGAAGAAAAGACCAGAGAGACTGGAATAAGTCCTGACAGAGCAGGGCACCGCAGAGCCCACTACAGAGACACACACGAGTGAGGTGCGCAAGGTACCCCAAAGTGGTGATGGAGGGGTCACAAGTCAGACAGGAGCAGTGATGGCGAGGTGGCAGGACTGGCAGCCCTGGTACTTTATGCTTTGGGGGCCAAATCGGTTTTCTCCACTCCCTCTGAAATATTTCAGTCTACAAACCCAAATATCGTGAAAGCTAAATCTGATGACCTAGAAAAAAATATTGAAATCCATATTGTATCACAGGATAATTAGGGATCTAGTACAACTCAGAAGGGCTTGATGTATGTTGTATATATATTTAGAAGTTTGTTTTCCACTACAGTGGTTAGGTCTTAAAAAGAGAAACCTATGAAAATGAGTATCATTTTCTTTTTAATCTTTTCTTTACTCACGATAGTGTGCATGAACATATAAGAGGGGGACAGAGGGAGAGAGAGAGGAAAAGAGAGAGGGGAGCCCTTCACAGCAAATCTCTGCATGTTTTCAGACTGGCTGGGTAGAGGATTCAAACCCCGGTCTCCATGTGGGATCTGGCTTTTCATATTGCCACTGTGCCACAGAGCTGACCTGATAGATAATGATATCTTTTTTTAAACAAAAAGCTCTTGAAATTTAGGATTACTGCCACACAGCTCTAAATTGTAGATTCGACACTTATTTTTTTTAATTCTTTTTTCTTTTTCTTTTTCAATTTGTTGAAGACTCTATGAGCTCTGCAGAGAAATGGGGGTGGGGAAGCAAAGAAAGAGGGCTCTCCCTCACAAGGAATGGCCATGCCATAATCCCTTCTCCATGTCTGTCTCCCTTCAGGATGTTAGGCATGCATGCACACCTGGCAGGTTTTCACGCCATTGGGTCTGGAACTTGAACCACCCTCAGCCATGTGGGGTCCAGCTGCCTTAACCGCCAGGCCATGGGCTTGCCCTAATTATTTCCTTTTAATTAGACTAACACGTGTAATTAATTGTATGTTTAAAGAGACTACATATAGAAATCATATACTTAGGTTCTGAATTTATTTTCCCCAAATTTCGCTTCTTTTGTATACTATGTAGTATAGTTTTATAGAGCATGTTATGCTTTTAAATATTAAACTAGGGGCCAGCAAATGGCATAGCAGTCACATTGCTGGACTCCCACTTGGGGGATTACAGTCCGAGTCGTGGACCCGGTGACTTGAAACTCAGGCGTGGGTGCACATGCGTGAGTGCCCAAGACCCCAGGAGGAGAATGGAAGAGAAGGAATTGTGATGTGTCTATCTACCCTAGAGGGTAATTTCTCATTTCCTGTCTCTGTCTCTCTCTCTCTCTCTCTCTGACAAACGCACGCACCCTAGGGCAAAAACCTCTACAAATAAATCAATACACTAAAATTAAATATATTAAACTAAATTTTATTTAGAAATAGGCTACCATTACTTCTAACCAACTCAGCTTGGTATTCTTTCTATTTTTTCAAATAAATCAAGTTTTCATGTGAGCAATGTAATTATTAGAAACAACTGTCTCTGCTAAATAATGATAATAACAACTCTGCCTGGCCTGGGTCATGTATGTTCTTTTTTGGAATGCTGACATTTCGGAAGAAGAGTAGCAGTGTCTGTTGAATATTGCAGATCAGTTCTTGGGGCCATCGAATGGTCAGTATAAACAACATAGAACCAAGAAAGAACACACTTAAAATAATGGATTGTTTGTTTCAGAAGACAAAATATTAAGAAGAACACATGGCACACAGCCTGCTCAAATGAGTGTTTAGCATGCACGTTCGTTATGTAACTTCTCACATCGTATTCACTTTAATAAATATTTTGATTTTTTGGAACCACTCAGAGTGCAATGTGAAAAACAAGGGAGCCACCATCCTAGTGAATGTTCAAATGGACATTTGGTAAGGAGCTACATTTAAGACCACTCTCAACCTGAGGAACACATAATACATTTCACCAAGTGGTAAACGCGAAGGGGAGAAACCCTGTCATGTTTTTCAGCTTCTCAGATTGTTACTTTGTCTTTGCAAGCACTGGTTAGCCCCTCGACATACTCCTAGTCCTTAAATAGTCCAGCAAGGCCCCAGATCCTGTGAGCCCCTGTGGTAGGCAGTTAGTTAGCCGTGAGCGGGCAGCCCTAAGAGAAAAGGGAAAGGCTCACCTAGCCCCGGGCGCCAGGAGGGCGAGGCAATTTGCCTTATTCCTTCCTTGGGGCCTGAGGGAAGCACACAGGGATGATTGGTAGATTTTTCTCTTATCAAAAAGACCCAACCAGCATTTTGGTCAACACTCTAATCCCCAAGTAAGCGTTTTGGTCAACGCCCTAATTCCCACTAGGTCAATGCCCTAATTCCCACTAGGACGATGAATTAATTAGGTAGTCTAATTAAACAACCTGGCTCACACTGGGCATGCGCAATTAGGTAATCAAATTCCTCATTCCTTACCTGTGAGAAGTGTGCAAGTGCAGGAGGAAACGCACGAATTCAAATTCAAACGAAGGACATAGGTAGTATGACAGACCTCCCACCAATAAGTATTCATGATCACCTCTAGTAATAAAAGGAACAATTAACCAGTATCAAGCGCAGTTGCCACCCGGCAATCTGCCCACCCAAGAGCCTTTTTGGGTGTACTTTCCTTTCTTTCCTAGTAAACCATCTCTTCTGCCTACTTCATTTGTGGTTGTGGTTTCATTTTGCGCCTAGGGCCAGATCTCTAATTTTAGTGATCTGGACCCAAAGAACCAAGGACTTCACAACGCAGCTCGCAGCTCGACACTCTCCCATCCGTTAACACCAGCCCCTTCCTCGCCCTTTCGTTTTATTTAAAGCATTTTCTGCTGCTGGCAGCACATTTGGATAGACAAAGGCACCTCCAGGTTTCTTGTGCTGTTCCTTGCAGCCCCAGGACTGGGGTCCTGAGTAAAGACCTTTGTGCATAGGGACCAGCAGTTAGCCTAATGGCTATGTCGCTGAACTCCCATGTGGTTGACTACGGTTCGAGTCCCAGACCTGGTGGCTTAAACTCATGCTGGGCGCGTGTGCATGCGTGCCTAAGATCCCCAGAGGAGTCCTCTTTCCACCATCTTGGAGCCTGTGGAGGCTGCTGGGAACAGGACTTCTAAAAGGCAACTGTGTCTGGAAGGCTGTGGTCCAATGCCATTTTTGCTGGCTATGAGCAGGGTCTCAGGAACCAAAGGGAGCACACAGCTCTTCTTAAAATTGAAGGTGTTTATGCACGAGCTGAAATGGAATTCTATTTAGGCAAGAAGTGTGCTTATGTGTACAAAGCAAAAAACAACACAGTGACTCCTGGTGGCAAACCAAATAAAACCAGAGTAATCTGGGGAAAGGTTACCCGTGCCCATGGAAACAGTGGCATGGTTCGAGCCAAATTCTGAAGCAACCTTCCTGCTAAGGCCATTGGACACAGAATCCGTGTGATGCCGTACCCCTCAAGGATTTAAAATAATGAGACGTAAATGAATAAAAATAGATTTGTGTTGTTAAAAACAAATAAAAAATCCCAAGAGGAGAATGGAGGAGAAGGGATTGCAGCGTGGCCATCCCCTCAGGGGGTGATTTCTCGCTTTCTTTCTCTCTCTCTGTCTCTCTTTCTGGCGAGCGCATGCACCCTATAGCAAAAACCTCTTAAAAAGAAGAAAGAAAGAAAGAAAGAAAGAAAGAAAGAAAGAAAGAAAGAAAGAAAGGAAGGAAGGAAGGAAGGAAGGAAGGAAGGAAGGAAGGAGGGAGGGAGGGAGGGAGGAAGAATGAAAAGGAAAAAAGGCCTTTGTGCAACCTGGCTGTTACCCAGAGAGCTATGTAGATCTTGCAGAGGTCGGAAACCAAGAAAAGGAGAGAGGGGTACTGGGTAGGAGGAAGGACGCTCACTATTTATGCTGCTACACGCTAAGCAAGTTCAAGTCAAGGGCAACGTGCTCGGTCTGGTGGATCAGACTAGAGACCCTGTAGCAAGCCTGCACAGGTATACACAGAAGCAAAGGGGGGAGAGGCAGAACGACACAACCCACAGAGTAAAACCTGAAGGGAGAGCTGCAGAGGGGAAGCAGTCTGGCAAGTTCTTGTCTCCATGAAAATGTGACAAAGGACACTGTCGATGCAATGGGATCACTGAAGGAACAGTCACTCAGGCTAAAAATCCCAAGTCATGGGGAGTCAAGAGTTGACAACTTCTTTATTGGGAAGTTTGGTTCAAAAATTAGAAACCTTGGAATTTGGAAACAACCTAAATTTCATGTTGAAAGTGATTAAACTGGGACCAGCAGATGGTGTAATGGTGATGTTGCTGGATTCTCATGTGGTCAGTTGCGGTTCAAGTCCCAGACCCAGTGACTTAAAACTCAGGCTGGGTGTATTGTGCATGTGTGCCCAAGATCCTGAGAGGAGAATGAAGGAGAAGGGATGGCAGTGATTTCTTGCTTTCTGTCTCTCTGTCTTTCTCTGTTTCTCCAGTGAGCACATGTGCCCCATAACAAAAATGTCTCTCTCTAAAAGAAAGAAAGAAAGAAAGAAAGAAAGAAAGAAAGAGGTTCCATTAATTGTGAAGATCTTGTATAGCATTTAAGACAAAAGAGATGGACCTATATGTACTGACATGGAGAGATGTCTACGTTGATAAGTGAAAAAGCTTCCCGCTTGCTCTCTATCTATATATTACATAACTTTATTATATGTTTTATAAATGTCCAGAAAAAAAATCTAGAAGGAAATATACTATTCCTGGAGGGTGGGAATTCAGAGAGAGGAATTATGGGGGATAAATAATTTACTTCTTGTTTTAATGCTTCTATAGAATAGGAGGGTTTTTTTTTCTTTGTTTTATGTGTCAGAGACACGTGTACTTAATGAAAAAGTGAGATAGAGATCGAGAGAGAGGAAACTCCTCCCGTGTGGTGTGGCCATGCCTCAATCATTTCTCCTCCACTTCTCTATCGTATCGGGATTCGGGGCACATACACCAGGCATGTTTTCAAACTGTGGCCAGCCATGTGAGGTCTGATGTCCTAAGCACAGAACTTAACCACTATGTGACAGGGCTGGTCCTAGAGCTTGAGAATTAAAAAAAAAAAAAAAATAAGTATAATCTACTCTTTGAATTACATGTATACAATAATTTTTAAAATAATTATAAAAATGTATAATGATTTATAATTATAAATTATAATTGGGTATAAAGGAACTGTCATCAGCTATGTGGGAGTCCAGAGCCTTAATTGGGCATAAATTATAAATGGGTTCTGAAATATTTTAGCCAAATAAGTTATTGGGCCATTGGAAAAGTCATGACGTAGTTTCCTGTTTTTCTCTTCAAAAATGGGTCAAGACTTTAACGACCCAATCATTTTGATTAGTGAACATTTTATTCTCTGCCTACTCTTTTCTCTTTTCTTCCTTGTGATGAAGCATAAAATAATCCGAGAATAAAGTTCAAGGCCAAAAAACTCAGAATGAACAGTCACACTGAGAGGGTGGATTCAGTTTCCTGAGAGTCTGGGTACTCCAAGGTTATCGAGGAAGGAAAGGGTGGAAAATGGGAAATAAAGAACAGAAAGGGAGGGAAAGTGAGTTGAAGAAGGGATGGAGAAGAGAAAAGGAGAAAGTGAGGAGTATTAGCTAGCCGGTAAAGACAAGAAGGGAGGTCAGGAGAGAGAATCTAAGAAGAGAAGAAGACGCCCGCCAAGGTGAACGTGTGCTTGGACACATACATCGAATGAACGAGAGAGAACACAGACTAGGCCGTCCGTGTAAGCTACCTGGGAGAGGTAAGGCATGGGAAAGATGAACTTAATAAACCCATGTCTGTAGATGGCTGTGAAGAAGAAAAAGAACAATTCAGCAGACCTGCCTTGACTGTCACCTGGGCTTGATACAGCCTAGAACCTTCACCCTTCACCTCAGCACATGAGTCTCATCCATCTGATTTGGACTAGCAGGTGCTCATGCGAAGTGGTAAGCCAAGGGCCTTCAACCAGCAATTTAATAGAAAGGTGTGAAAGTCCACAAGTGGTCAGATGTACATACCACCAAATATGTCAACATCTTTGATGACAATGTCTAGACTGGGGGCCAACAAGGCAGCATGGCGGTTAAGGCACTGGATCCCACATGGTCGACTCTGTGGTTCGAACCCCAGACCTGGCGGCTTGAAAACACCCCAGGAAGATCTGCATGAGTGTCCAAAATCCAAAGAGAAGAATGGAGAAAAAGGGACTGTGCCGTGGTCATCCCTATGAGGGGTGATTTCTCACTTTCCGTCTCTCTCTGGTGAGCACATGTGCCCTACAGTGGTGGGGAATCAGCTAGAACTACACTGACCGATAACAACTGTCAGCACTTCTGGTCACTCCTCACATGGGCGTGCAATCCTCACTCGTTAAGGATTGTTATGTCATCAGCCGCATCACACCTGCTTTTCTTTTCTTTTCTTTTTTGAACACAAGGAATTTGTTTTCATGCCTTGACTAATATGGCAGTATAATGTAAGGAGAGTCCAGTTCTAGACAAGATTTAGGTAAAACTATCAAACTTTCAATTCCTCTTATGTTTTAGTTGACAGAATAGCACTCAGGAAATTTCAGGACAGCTTGAAAGAAGCTGTTCTGAAATTTTTTCATTCACCTTTTTTTCCACTCACCTTTTTTCCCCTTCTTTCTCTCTCCTTGAACTATTTCTCCTTTTTAAAAAATAATTAATTAATTAAAATTTTACCAGAGAGAGAAAGGGAAAGTGAGAAAGTAAGCCACCAGATCCAGGACTTGAACCGTCATCAGCTATGTGGGAGTCCAGAGCGTTAACCACCATGCCACCTGCCAGCCCCTCTTTGAACTATTTCAATTCAAATGCCACCTACTGAGCACCTGCTATGTGCCAGATACTGGGGATATCCAGATGGATGAGGTCTCAACCTAACTTCAAGGAGCTCACACTTTAGTGGGAAACGTGGGTATCTAAGGAAATGATTTTAATTCTTCATGGTGGGCAAGAACATGGGCTGGATTCAATGATTTGCTCTTTGTGGGAAAGAGAAATTGATCTCATTAAGCCTCAGTTTTTCCTCTGTAAAATACGAATGATTACACCTCCCACAGAAGGTTTTTATAAAGAGTAGATGAGATCATCCTTGAATGTGTGTTCGGAGTGGTGAGACATTAACTGCTCTTACTCCCTCCACTGGATTTCCAGGTAGCCCTTTTCTTTCCTCCCAGTTGGTGCCATTCATTGATCAAGGAAGGGATGACGCAACAGAACTCACAGAACAAACCAATCCAGGCATAAAACTTAAGTTCTGCAAGAATACGCAGTTAGTCAGAGCTCGTTTTTCTCCCCATAGCCACTGCAGTTTTCTAAGACTGAAGAAAAGCAAGTAGAGTCAGAAGTGAAGCAAAGGGAGTTAGAAGCTGGGACAAGTGGAGCCCTAAGTGGGCAAGATGGAAGCTTTGGAGAGGTTTAGGGATTTGAGAGTAGGAAAGATGTGGGCTCTCAGCCCTGGCAAGAGTCCAGAGAGCTGACTCAGTCCCAGAGTGGCTGGGAGCCCAACAGAGTGGGAGTCAAAGAAATGTCTGTGTGGTACATTGGGCTGGAGGGAGCCTCAGGCTTCCCACCAATCCTCCCAACCCTGGGTGGTTCGAGAGAGAGGCAGAATGTTTCCGGTAAGCCAAGAGAGCACACAATTTCCAATCAATCAGAGAAGGCTGCAGATATCACCATCCCAGCTGGGATGGTTGCTGAACACCCATTGGACACTAGCATTGGGGAGATGGCTACATGGAGACCAAAGGTTCACCCTCACCTCCTACAACACACACACATACACACGGACTTTGCCTAAGCCTCTTACAACTCAGCTGCAACCCCAGAAGCTAGAGAGGACCCTGAGTTGGTTAATATTAAGTTTCTATTCTCCAACTGAATAGTCTCAAAATACAAAATTATGGTCAGTTTTTAAGAAACAGCTACACTTTCTCCCATAATTGTGTCTGTGGCTCAAGATCTGTACCCAACATACAGATAAAGTGCTCAACATTGCCTAGCACAAGAGAGCTCAAAAATGGTAGCTATTGGGACCAGCAGTTGGCTAAAGGCTATGTCGCTGGACTCCCAGTAGTTGACTGCAGTTCAAGTACTGAACCCAGTGGCTTAAACTCACGCCTGGTGTGTGTGCGTACATGCTCGAGATCCTGAGAGGAGAATGGAGAAGGATTGCGGCATGACCATCCCCTCTGGGGGGTGATTTCTCACTTTCTGTCTCTCTGTCTCTCTCTGTCTTTCTGGCAAGCACACGCACCCTATAGCAAAAACCTCTCCAAAAAAAAAAAAAAAAAGGAAAAGAAAAGAAAAAGAAAAGGAAAAAAATGGTAGCTATCATGATTTTGATGAATGGTTCTATGGAGTGTAACAGAAGAGTGAATATTTACCACAGAGAAAAATATACAGATGTTACAGAGAGGCCTTGAAAGATGTGTATGAGCTTACTGGGGTGAGGGGGGGAGTTCAGGGCAGAAGCATCAAATAGCGCTGGTCACCTGGGAAACTAAGTGGCATCATTAGGGCAATGGCAGACAGCGGTCACATAGATGGGAAGGTGGATGGTCAAGGACAAAGGCCTTTGAGGGTTTAGACTTCATTTGTAGGCAAAGGGAAATCGCTACAATGTTTATACCAGTGTTGAAGGGGTCCTGTGGAGGAGAGGCAAGAGAGGTGCTGGGCCTTTTGACCAGGTGCCTCCTGTCACTAAGGAGGAATCCCATTCTGTGGGGCCAGCATTGCATCCTGGTTAAATGTGCCGTCCCTGGAAGCAGAATAGGTAGAGCTGAGTCCTGGCTGTAGCTCTTATTTCATGCTCTTAGGCTGATCACTACCTGCTCCATGGAACACCTTCCTCATCAGTAATACAGGAGCCCAATGCTGACTCAGAATCATAGGGTTGGTGCAGTTTTAGATACAAGGTTTCGCACGACCCACCACCTACTTAGTTAGAATAGAAGCTGGCATTTAAGTAAAGGCTTATTGAATTTTGGCTTTTTTTTTTTTTGAGAGTTTTGCCTTAGGATGCATGTGGTCGCTGGAGAAAAAGAGATAGAAAGCTAGAAATCACCCCCTGGGGGAATGGCCATGCCACAATCCCTTCTCCTTTATTCTCCTCTTGGGATTTTGCACACACATGCACACATGTCCGGTGTGAGTTTCAAGCCAATGGGTCTAGGACTCAAACTGTGGTTGACCCCATGGAGTCCAGAGCTTCAACCACTATGCTGAATTTTGGCTCTTTTTAATTAGGAAGCATTTAAACTAATGATTAACTATATGTGAAGAAGAATGATTATGTCAGAAAATTACGGTAAAACCTTCAACTCATGGTATTCATTTTCCAAGCAAAATTTCAGGGAAGAAAATCCTCTTCGTAAAATCACTTGTAAAAGGTGTACGTCAAGCTGCAATTCAAACAACTACACCTTGCCAGTTTGACACTGATTCTGGTTGTTTGTGCTGGAGAAAGTGTTTCCTTTTCAGCCTTGGAGCTCTGAACAGGATTGACGTGAATTGCTAAGAGCTGCCACCTCCCATTAGAGGCAGCGACCTCTGGCATGAGGTGAAGTGAGCTTGCTATGTGAAGGGCATTTGCCTCTTTGAAAAAGACATGTGATCAGACAAGGAGTACTGAAAGCCAGAATCCTGAAAGGTAAAACTCCACAAGTGACAGGTCCTTCACATCATGGGTTCAACTGGAGTGCACTCAAACACCCGTGTGTCCTTGTCACCAAGGAGAATGTGCAGAGAGAGAGCGGGCAGGCAGGCGGTGTTGAGCGAGGTTGGACAGGGTTGAGCCAGACAGCATTCAGCCCCTGACCTGTGCCCGAGCAGAGGCGGGAACGTTATTTTCTGCCAGGGCAAGTGAGTATTTTGATTGTTCTCCAAGTATGGTAAGACCTGAAGACTAAAATCTTTTCTGGGACATATATGTGTTTGTGTGTGTGTGTGTGTGTGTGTATATATATATGTGTGTGTGTGTATATATGTATATATGATAATTCTTTATATATATACATATGTGTGTGTATATATATAATATAGGATAATTATATATATAATATATAATATATAGAGAGGATGATCCTATATGTACTATATATAGGATAATTATATATATATATAATATATACACACATGTATATATATGATTATTTTATTTTATTATTATTTTAAAATTTGCTATAGAACACATGTGCCCACCAGAGAGAGAGAAAAAGAAAGTGAGAAAACAAGCCACCAGGTCTGGGACTCAAACCATGGTTGGCTATGTGGCAGTCCAGTGTCTTAACCATCACACCACCTGCTGGTCCCAATTTCATATGTTTTGATGGAATCCATAAACCTCTTATTTTCTTCCCCAGAAAAATATTCACATTTCCGAAGATATCGAGGAAGACAGATAAAGATTTGGAGGAGGCATGAGGGAAAGGACACCTAACTGACGTAAAGGTGGGAGGCAGCACAACTCCTGTCCTGGGCTTTGCAACTTTGTACACACGAAGGCGGCTTCCCTGGCTGAGAACTGCCTGATGACAGGGAAGGGTCAGAGAGACAGGCCGAGGCAAGAGATAAAAGGAAGAAAGAAGAGCCAATAGCAGACCTGAGAGGGAAGATACCCTGTGACGGCAGGGCGGCAGGGGGAGGGTTTAAGGCCAAGCTGAGGTGACGTGAAAGGAGAGAGCGGAAATGGAAAGAGGGGGCTGCTATACATTGGCACTCAAATTGAACAAGCGAAGTGTAGTAATTTAATGACTAAAAATATCATATTTTCTCACTATGACTTCCTTATTGTAAAGAGCTGCTTCTCTGATCAAGAGAATTCATCCAAGATACCAACAATGATTTTCATCACAATAGAAAATGGCAACAACAAAAGCAAAATTACTTTAAAAAGAAAATTACTCATTGGGGCTGGCCCGTGGTGTTATAGTTAAAGCAGATGGATCCCACAGAGCTGACTGTGCAGTTCAAGTCCCAGACCTGGTGCCTTGAAAAACTTGCTGGGCACATGTTCATGCATGCCTGAAATCCCAGGAGGAGAATGGAGGAGAAGGGACTGCAGTGTGGCCATCCCCCGCAGCATGCTTTCTCACTTTCTCTCTTTGGTGAGCACACACACTCTAGAGGAAATTAAAACCAAAAATTGCTCATCGATACGACACTTCAGGTCTTCCTGTTACATCAGACTTTGGATCTTTCAATAGGGAACTCATTACTTTTATTTATATCATAAAAACAGCTACTCTAATGACTGGCTTTATTCGTAGGATTTAGTTATATGAAGTTTTGACTACATAAATGTTTAAAATATTGAATTGTCATCAGTATTGCTGTGTACTACTTTAATCCAAGGTGCTACCAGAGTCTAACATCAAGAGATAAAAACAAAGTCTCAGGGATTTGGGAAATGTTGACTTTGATGGTTCCTACTGAGAGTCAGAGAATGTGGTATTGAATGTCTACAAAGATTTCAGAAGGGACTAAATCTTACTTGGTACTCTAGGTTTTAAAAAAAAAATCTACCTCATCTTCACTTGGAAACCTTAATATTAATGTTTGAAAATGAAAATTTTCCACTAGCCAGGTTGGCAGCTTCACTGGTCCTGAAGGACTCGCTTCTCTGGCTCGCAAAAGAAAAACAGAGAAATTAAATGTAGTTCCTGTTTACTTTTTTGGCAGTCAGACTTTAATTATTGACTTAAGCCAGTTCACCTTCCCTTATTCGTTAAAAACCTCCAATGGGCTTCTCAAAGAGCTTCTAGTTACCAACCACCATGAAACTCTTTTTCAGAGTATTGAATTGTCAAGGATCTCTTTCACCTGCCTCAAATGACAAGTTTTATTCTATGCTTTCACAGGTAGATTCAAGCAAGTGGAAATTTTTTATTTACTTTCCAGTTTGTTTCTAAGCCCAACTTTCTCCCAGTTGGTGTTCAGGAAACAGTTCTCCTCCGAGCCGGATGTCAGTGTTATTCTGCATACTTTAGTGCTCTTGCCTAAGAACCAGAAGATAAGATGGGGGAGAACATTTATTTTTAAAATTGTAATCAGCACACTTGGGAGGTGTCTAAAGTATGCTTGTATTGGCCAAAGGCAAAAAGATAACAGTCCAGGGCCAGCAGGTGGCATGGTGGTTGAGGGCACTGGACTCCCACATGTACAACAGCAGTTCAAATCTCGGACCTGGCAGCTTGCTCTCTCTCACTCTGTCCCTCACTGGTCAAATTAAAATAAGTAAATAAATAAATAAAAGGTTAAATAAAATAATTATTTAAAAAAAAAAAAAAAGACAACAGAGTCCTGAGCAGATTCTAGCAGGCTTTTGGTTGTCCTTTCTTGATGGTGGAACAAAAGCCACGGCAATTCTGAAACACATTTACTCAAAAGGAGCTGAGCCACAGCCTAAGAGGAATAGCAGCAGCCACCATTGATTATGTGCCTGGTGGTACAGGCACACCATGGCCTGGGCTTTCTATACCTCACTTCTAATCTTTACAATTATGGTGGCTATTATCTTTTTTTTTTTTTTTTTTTTTTAGTTTTTGCTAGAGGGCTTATGTACTCACCAAGGAGGAAGGTGGGGAGTGAGAACTCACCCCCAGGAGATGGCCACACCACAACTCCTTCTCCTCCCAAGATTTTGGGCATGCACATACACGTACCCAACATGATTTTCAAGCCACTGGATCCGGGACTCGAACTGCGAGGTTGGCCATGTGGGATTCAGCTGCCTTTCACACCACACCACCAGCTGGCTCCTCAGTCCCATTTTTTTCCCCCACAAGAGAAAACAGTGCTCAGCTGTTCAAGTCATTTGCCAAGGCCCAACAGTGAAGAAAGGGCAGAATGAAGAGTTAAAGGGATCTGCCTGGGTTCAGCTGGGGTGGCATATGTAGCAGGGCGCTGCTGTGAAAGGCTGGGCCGCATGGGAGGCCTGGGTCGGGATCCTGGGCCAACTGAAACAGGCTAGGCACAGCGGCATGCACCTCTAATCCACGCTAGCTAGCAGAGGACTGCAAAGGCAATGCCCTCAGAAATTTCTCTCTCTGGCCAGCTAGGTGGCATGGTGGTTCAGGTAGGTGAATCCAACATGGGTTACTATGTGGTTCAAGTCTTGGATCTGGCGGCTTGAAAAACACACCAGGCACATGTGCGTCGTGCATGCCCAAGATCCCAAGAGAATGGAGGAGAAGGTACTATGGCATGGGCATCCTCCTGAGGGGTGATTTCTTATTCCCACGCCCCTACCTCCATCTCTCTGGCTAGCACACATGCCCTGCAGCAAAAACAAAAACAACAACAAAAAAGAAATGCAGTGTTAATTCCATATTACTAATTACTTACTAAGTAAGGTCCCTTTCCCTATTAGTACGGGAGGTACCTGATTAAGAACTCTTTTTTGGCGAGGCCGGTCTCATGGCATAGCGGTTAATAGAGCTAGATTTCACATGGCCTACTGCTGGTCAAATCCAGCCCTGGTGGCTTGAAAAACACATCAGGCACTTGTGTGTGTGTGCCCAGATCCCAGTTGGATGGAGAAATGGAAGCGAAGGGATCGTGGCATGACCATACTTCTGGGGATGCTTTCTCCTCTTTCTTTTTTTTTCTGGTGAATGCAATATATCTACTCTCTAGCAAAAATTTAATGATGGTCATTTTTTTTTAAATCCAACACGAGATCCCCACTCTTTATAAAATGCTTAGCCTAAGCTAAGCATATTGACTTTGAACTTCCCCCCAGCTCTTGGCCCACACCTTCCCTTGTTTATCTCTGGTCTTTATTCATATTTATGGCTGAAGGGAACATGGTCTCTTACCCATGGGTAGGAATGAAAAGACCTGATCGGACTTAAAAGCTTCCCCAGAGAAAATTGTAGGAGCCTGTGATTTACATCCCCGTTTTCTTATTAACCAACTGTCAGACTTCAGAAAACTGGACCCAACCCAAGAGCGGCCCCTGGCAGCTGGCATCAACTGTGAGGCCAGAGACCGGCCCGTCAGAGGCGCTGGAGAGTCTGAAACAGGAAGTGGGGGTGGGAAAGAGGAAATGGCTTCTGGAAACCCCACGCTTTCCAGGTGCGGAGAACTATCCTGCTTCTGCGTAATTCGAACCAAGTCACCCCCCACTCCCATGCTATGGGGACACTTGGAGAAGGCTGCTCAAGGTTCAGGGATGGGAAGGAACCGTTGCCTCCCTCACCTACCTCAAAATGTGTAGGACAGAAGAATGGATTGAATAACCTAGACAGCAAAAGTGATCGCTGTTTATGGAAAACAGGTATATCTCTCTCTCTCTTTTTTGATTTTTTTTTTTTTTTGCCTTTGGGCATGTGTGTTCCCTGGAGAGAGAGACAGAGATAGTGAGAAGGAAAGTGAGAAATAATCCCAGGGGGATGCCAGTCTGCAGTCCCTTCTCCTCCATTCTCTTCCTGGGATTTTGGGCAGGCAGGCACACACGCTCGCTCGGCCTGAATTTCAAGCAGCTGGTTTGGGATCATGTGGGAGTCCAGTGACATAAGTACTATGCCATCTGCTGGCCCAAGGCAGATATCTCTTAGTTTATGTAACAAACATACATTTTGGCTTTTTTTTTTTTTTTTTTTAGAGGTTTTATAGCAATAGGGCGCATGCGCTCGCCAGACAGACAGAGAGAGACAGAGAGACAGAAAGAGAGAGAACTCCCCCCCCAGGGGGGGTGGCCACACCACAATCCCTTCTCCTCCGTTCTCCTCTTGGGATCTTGGGCATGCACGCACATGCACCCTTGGTGAGTTTAAGACTCCGGGTCTGGGACTCGAACTGCGGTTGACTACGTGGGAGTCCAGCAACATAGCCATTACGCTAACTGCTGGTCCCATTGGCTTCTTGATATGAGGTGAGGAGAACATTATACAGAATCAGAAAAGTTACCCGTCTTAAATTCAAATTTAAAAACAACAGTAAAGTGGGACATGGGAGTCGCTGTTTAATGGGCTTAGAGTGTCAGTTTTGTGAATAATGCTGCTATGAAAATGCATGTGAAAATACCTCTTTTGAGTCCCTAATTGCTCTGAGAAGCTAAAAGATGTAAGAGTTGACAGTTCGTTCTCATTTCAGGCAAGCAGTAATACATCACGCATCTGAATGTTATTTAATCACATGACCTAAGACTGAAACTGCAAATCTCCAGCTGCACTGAATAAGACCAGAATTTTCCCCAACTTTAAGAGACAGTGGGTAGGAGCCAGCAAGTGGCATGGTGGTTAAGGCGCTGGACTGCCACATGGCTGACCGTGGTTTGAGTCCCAGACTTGACAGCTTGCTTTCTCTCTTTCTCTTTCTCCCTGTCTCTCTCTGTCTCTCTGGTGAGCACACATGCTCTATAGCAAAACTTAATAATAATAATAATGACATAAATAAATAAATAATTTTTAAAGAGAGAGGAGACTGGGTAGATAGGCCTTCACTTCAGCTCTAGATCTATACCTGATCTTAACCAAAAGGCCAAGAAGTGATGAACTCTAGACCTATAATGTAGAAAATGACATACCTTTTGAAGGACTTCGGAGAAACCACCTTAAATCAATGAATACTTCAGCCCAAAAGTTCCTTCATAAATTTCCTTATTTCTCTGATAACCCATCAGGTCCTGAAAGTGACCTAGTTCTGTTTGGCTTTGTGATAAAAATGTCCAGCTGGAACGTCATAATGCACTTAGGGTTTTCTGTAGAATGCCCGGTCAGGCGGGTCAGCACTGATAGAGTGGAATTTACCCAGGCAGCGCTTATCAGGGAGTGATGGTATGACATGGGGTCAGGATGTCACACCTGCTGACAGAGAGGAAGATTAGACAGACACCAGCAAAGAGCAGAGAGAGGTCGAATTTTGTGCTACAAAGAAAGGATGCAAGCAGGGGCCTAGCTCCTTCAACTTGTATTGTTTTTTTAAAAAATTTGCTGCTCTGTACAGATGGACAAAGCAGGAGGTTCTTGGAAAACACCAGAACAAAGCAATGTTTCTATTCTATCAGGCTCTGGAGAGACCAGTGAAAAATGCTAGGAATTAAGTTAATTAAATCAGCAAGCTTAAATAGCCAAAAACATCAGAAAACCTTTTAATTGCCATAGGAGATGAGGCAAAAAGTAGCCACATCCATAGAACATTCTAGAACTCTACCACTGCTGGGTAGGGAAGCCCTATGAACCTGGGCCTTTATGGCACCATCCCTCCTCTGGACAGATAGTCCTTCTGATGGCTCCAAGTCCAAGGCCAAAGGAGCTCCAGGAAT
>NW_006159548.1:6181472-6198400 GCF_000334495.1 Tupaia belangeri chinensis | reverse complement strand
AGGAATGCCATACCTTCTAGGTGCACCTTCCCAGATGTTCCACCCTCAACTGGTGAAGAGGGTGGGACCTATGAACCATAGCTTATCAGTAGCAGAGAGCTTGGAGGTCTGAGTCCATGGATCTCAGCGAGGCCACATTACCTGGCTAAGTACTTCCCAGGCCAGACTGCAGCCATGTTGAGGTGGCTCCATTGCTTGAAGCCAAGGCAGAGGCTAATTTTCACTCAAGACCATCAGAAGTCCTGGTTCTATAACGTAGGCAATAAGCCTGTCCCAAGATCTCGTGGAAACCCAAGTAAGAACTGTAAAAGCCTTGGAACCCCTTTGGGGTGGGAGATCCTTCCCCCTAAGTCAATGGTTCTCAGTGTTGGATACACATCTGAATAACCTGGGAAGACTTTAAAACTGAGACCCACCTAGAGGCTGTGAGAGCAGGAAATGGGGAGCTGTTTTTTAATGTGTGTAGAGTTTCCATCTTGCAAGATGAAAGAATTCTGGAGAGCCATTGCACAATAATGTGAATATAATGAACACTATTGAACTATGTACTTAAAATTGGTTAAGCTAGCCAATTTAATGCATGTTTTGGTTTATCCAATAAAACAACAATAACAACAAAAATAACCCCGAGACCCACAATTAACCTCAAGCCTATTGAGACAGAATTTCTAGGGATGGATCCTAAGCATTATCATCATCACTATTGTTAGGTTTACTTTTTTATTCATTTGTTTATATATTTTTTTAAATATTTAATTTTATTTATTTATTTATTTATTTTTAATTTGACCAGAGAGAGAGAGAGAGGGAGAGAGAGAGAGATAGGGAGAAAGGGAGAAAGTGAGAAAGCAAGCCACCAGGCCAAGGACTTGATCTGTGGTCAGCCATGTGGGAGTCCAGCACGTTAACCACCACACCACCTGCTGGCCCCCATTTGTTTATATTTTTTAATTTGCCAGAATGGGCATGAGCTTGCTAGAGAAAAACAGAAAGCAAGAGCGAGAGCACCCCCTAGGGGGGTGGTCATACCACAATCCATCCTCATTTCTCCCTCCTTTCAGGATCCTAGGCATACATGCACCTGCACCGAGCATGTTTCTCAAGCTGCTGTGCTGAGACAGGCAGTCAGCCATGTGGGATTCAGCTGCCCCAACCACCACTCTATGAACTAGTCTCATTATTTATTATTATTTTTTTTCGAGGTTTTTGCTATAGGGCGCGTGCGCTCGCCAGCCAGACAGAGAGAGACATAGAGACAGAAAGCGAGAAATCGCCCCCCAGGGGGGATGGTCACGCCGCAATCCCTTCTCCTCCATTCTCCTCTCAGGATCTTGGGCACGCACGCACACGCGCCCGGCGTGAGTTTTAAGCCACCGGGTCCGGGACACGAACCACAGTCGACTACATGGGAATCCAGCGACATAGCCATTATGCTAACTGCTGGATCCCTCATTATTATTTTAATCGTAGTAAAATCATTGTTATTTTTAAAAAGCTACACCAAAACATTGCAATGGAACTACGACTCAGAATCACAGCTATCAGTCAAGTACAGATGCCAGTTGTGTACACTCAAGAACAATCCATTAACACAACTGACTGCATACAGTTCATAAGGCCACACAGAGATTCCTCCAAAGAAACAAGGCTCCTTATGCTCTTTACATGAGAAAATGACTTTTCATTTTTTGTAAAGACTTTTTCCTTTTTTAAAATAATTATTTTATTTATCTTTATTTATTTTAATTTGACCAGAGAGAGACAGAGAAAGAGAGAGAGAACAAGCAAGCCACCAGGTCCAGGACTCAAACCATGGTTGGCCATGTAGGAGTCCAGTGCCCTTAACCACCACACCATCTGCCGGCCCCAAGACTTTTTTCTTTATCCATGATGGAGAATATGTGCACTCACGTGAGAGAGACAGAGAAATACACTCTGCATAGAGCCTGGTCACTGCAGTCCCCTTCCTCGTGTCCTCCAGCCTGTCGGAGGTTGGGCATTCACATATGTACCTAGTGTGTTCCCTTGACCAGGCCAGGGATTCAAACAGTCACCACGTGAGATCTGGCCTCTCGAGCAGTTGCACTACCAGTAAGCCATGGAGCAGGACTGACTTTTCTAAACAAACTCTGTCTTCACTAATAGTAAATGTTTTCTTTATTTTCAGCTAGCCCAGGAGCAAAAGAGTACTTTTGGCAATGTATATGAATGCTGATAGTCACGAAGATGCCACGTGGTAACTGACGTGGTAACTGACGGCGGACGTGTAGAGATGGTACTTTTTCAAAGCGGTCAGACTTACTGTCAGGAAGTAGCTCACCTTTGAAAATCTGGCTCGTTAACTTCAACTGCCAGGAAATGAAAGTCAATCATACCTGGTGCAGTTAGCCCAGATTTCAAAAAAGAAATTGTTTGAACAGTTAGACAAGGTGTCTCAGAACTGCGGCTTAGGGTAAGGCAGGGGTCAGGATTCAAATTCCCAGAGAAGGGAAGTGAGGGACGTGAACCAGGTAGGACGACAGGAGCTGAAGTGCCCAGGTTCTGCCCAAAGGGCCACTCCCAGCCTACTGTAGCCTTGCAGAAAGGGAGTCCTTAACTACTGAGCTCCCAACTGCTCCAGAAAAAGCTGGACATTTGAATTTGTATGCAAAAATATCCAATTTTTAAATCATAGAAATTAATTCAATTAAAAAAAGAACATTCTTATTGAGCCAATCTAGCATGGAGGGTAAGGTGGCTGGATCCCACATGGCTGACTGCATGGTTAGAATCCCAGGCCCAACACACTGGAGGCACATGTGTGTGCATGCCTAAAATCCCGAAAGGAGAAATGGAGGAGACGGGATTGTGGACCTGGAAGACTGAGAAACATGCTGGGCACGTGTGAATGTGCGTCTAATATCCCAAAGGAGAAGTGGAGGAGGAGGGACTGTGGCCCTGAGAGGCCTAGATGAGGGGGGTGGGCAGGCTGAGGGACCCCAGCCAGTAGGGAGGTCCCTGTGTGAGACTCAGCACGCTGAGTCATGAAGGCCTCAGTGAAAATTCCCATGAAACTTTGCTCCTGGTTTCACTAACATGAACATGCTGAGAAATATGTGTATTTTGAATGATTCACTTCAGTTCCAATGAACTCATCACGTCTTCCCTTGTAAAAAAGGCCTCTCAAAGCAGCTCCACTGGGTTCCAAAGACTTAGACTCCGGTGCTTGTGTAAATCAGAATTCTAAACAGAGCCCCAAATCGTGGGTTAAAATCTCAGCATATCTAACAGACCAAAACAATCAATGTGAGAAGTTATTTTGTTTTTGTTTTTAGAAAGAGATTTTTGCTATAGGGCACATGCACTTGCCAGAAAGACACAGAGAAAATGAGAAATCACAACACCCTCCCTCCCCCAGCGGGGGATGGCCACACCACTATCCCTTCTCTTTCATTCTCCTCTCAGGATTTTGGGCACACACACACACACACACACACACACATACACACAGCTGGCGTGAGCTTCAAGCCACCAGGTCCGGGGCTCGCCTTAACCACTACGCCACCTGCTAGCCCCAAAGAAGTGAGTTTTAAAAGGGGATTCCACCTTTTCCAAAGGAGCCCAAACAGCTAGATGGTGGCAAGAGTAAAGAACTCACAGTCAAGGGGCCCATCTGCTTGGCAAGGCATCTTGGGTCAGCTATTGACTATGTCCTCAGAAAGTTCCGCCTGTAAATGAGTGATGTGCTCAGCCCTCTGCAGTGAGGAAGAGTCACTTCCCACAGGCGGGGTGTCCCTAGGGAGAGGAGGGCTGAAGGACAGGCTTGCGTATGTACAACGAGAGTTAAAACTAGATGGTTTAGTAGAGGGAACCCTGGAACCAAGCTTTCCTGTTAGGTGACCAACCGAGAACGAAGAATGAAGTAAATCTGAATGAGATTCTTCTTCAGATGAGTCATTTCTTCTTCTTCTTCTTCTTTTTTTTTTTTTGGTTGTTTAATCATAACAATGATTCAAAGAAAAAGCTTTACCAGTGAGTCAGTGGTGGGTTTGCCACATGCACTACAAATGAACTGTTTCTAAAAAAAAAAAAAAAAATGTTTACTGGCGGGACCAGCAGATGGCGTAATGGTTATGTAGCTGGACTCCCACATGGTCAACTGTGGTTCGAGTTCCGGACTGGTGGCTTGAAACTCACACTGGGAGTGTGTATGCATGTGTGTGTGCCCAATATCCTGAGAGGAGGATGGAGGAGAAGGGATTGCCATGTGGCCATCGTCCTTGAGGGGTGATTTCTCACTTTCTGTCTCTGTCTCCCCAGCAAGTGCACATGCCCTATAACAAAAATCCCTCTTTAGGAAAAAAAAAGATTTACTATGAAATGATACAAAGTGTAATTGGATTGGGGGGGTTGTTTTATATGGAAGTGTTATGTATCTGATAGTCGGGGACACTATCTGCTTGGATTTGTTATTAAAATATGTATGATATTTTGGCTTTGAATTGAACTAAGGCTATTTACTTGCTTTTCCATTTAAATGGTTTCTTTATTTACAGTAGGAATTACATTAGCCACTACTTGGAGCCTACCAACACACACACACACACACACACACACACACACACACACACGGGGGGCAGGGGTTGGAAGGGCACTTCCATAGATCCTTCAGCAACACTTGGCTGCACACTTACTATGCTGTTGAATCTCATGGGCCCTGCTTTGACAATGAAATCTCTGAAGGTATGGAAGAGTTTGTCTTGTTTATCTTTTTTCCTTAGTTTATTTTTTGCCATTTTTTGGTTTAATCATAACAGAGCACACACACATGCACATAAGAGGGAGCGCAAGAGGGACGAGCACCCTCCACAGGGTACAGTCATGTCGCTGTCCTCTTCCTCTAGCACTCGCGCCCATCGGGTCCTGGGAACTCGCATGTGCCCAGAGTGCTTCAGGCCCACTGGGCTGGGGTTCAAACCACAGTCACCGTGGTGCACATTACCGCTGTACCATGGAGCCAGCACAGTCCTTCACTCTATTTATTTATTTATTTATTGTTAGAGAGCACATGCACATGCGAGAGGGAAGCAGAGAGAGAGAGAGAGAGAGAGAGGAAAGGGAGAGGGAGGAGAAAGCACCCCTTTGTGGTCACACCACAATTCTTTCTCCATTTCTCCATCCTGTGGGATTTGAGGCCTGTATACACATGCTCCTAGTGTGTTTTTCAAGCCACCAGGGCTAGAATTTGAGCCGTGTGGGATCTGGCTCCCTTTACCATTAGGCCATGGGGCTGGCCCTTTCTTTGATTCTTTTTGTTTGTTTTGAGAGATTTTTGCTGAAGGGCACATGCACTCACTGGAGAGACAGAAAGACATAAAGCAAGAAATCACCCTTCAGCGGTTGGCCATACCATAATCCCTTCTCCTCCATTCTCCTCTTGGGATTTGGGGAACACACCCACCCAGCAGGAGTTAAGCCACCCGGTCCAGGACTCGAACTGCAATTGGCCATGTGAGAGTCCAGCATCTTACCACTACGTCACCTACCGATCCCCTTTTTCTTGTAGTCTTAATGTTTGACAGAGCACCTGACACACAGCAAGAAAAAAGAAATCCTTTCAGCCTTGCTGTTTCCTTTTGATGTTCTCTAGGACAGATGGAAACCTACGCTGTTCATTGTTTTCTCCCTGACGCCAGTCACCCATTGCTCAATCTCACATCCAGCCGCAGAGTCTTCTCTTTGATCCTCTTCCTTTTAGAACCTCTCCCCAGAGTTCTTCCGGAAATTAAGCAGGAGTTTCTGCAGTGACTCAGCTCACGCCAACGAAGGCAGTGAACGTACATCCCCAAGGCTTGGGGATTTGAAAGCCTGCAGGTGCACGTCCAGCATCCCATCCTCACAGCCTGCGGGATGCTAAGCAGATCTGAGCGGCAAGTTCCTCATTTTCACAGTAATTATTTAGGATCCTGGGAATTTATGATCAAATCTACGGAAAAGTCCTTGGTAACTACAAAGCAGGCTTTGCTATCAGCTTCGCTTCATCGGTGTGGGAAAGGTTTGAGGGGAAATGATTTGCCTGGTTTGTACATTCAGTAGCATACCTGGGTTCCCACAGCCTAATGAATGAACTGACCACAGGGACCAGCTGCAGGGACCGCCCCATGTGACCACAGGCAGGGTCCGGGTGGCACTGAGCTTGGAACATGTACACCCTTAGGAAGGGTCCTACAGAATCCTGAAGCCAGCTCAGTCTCCAGGGGACCAAGTGCTGGCTACTAGCTTGACTTCCTTGTTGGGTCCACAGATAGTCCACCCTCTGTACCTCTGTCCAGGAAACCCCGTTGTCACAGAGCTGAGCAGCAGGTTTCTTCTAAGTCAGCACAACAGGCCAAGGGATGTCACTGTTGTCCCACGGAAAGGGACTCTAAACTCCAAGGGGACCCTGAAGAGTAAGCAGTATGCAGTACACTCACTACTGAGTGTAAGCCAAGCATGCTTTGAACCAAAAGGAAACAATATGAGATGGTAATGGATACTCCATTTTGAAATTTTAGACCTAGTAAGGAGCAGGCGTGTTCAGGAATACATTAAGGCAAATAGCTTTGAACATCATGGACAGCTATGATGTTGTCCGAAAAGTCATGACATATTTTTCTGTGCAGAAATGCGTCATGACCTTCCTAGCAACCTATATACATAAGGGTACATGTCACTTATTGGAAGGCCACAAAGTGAATCAAACCAGACCATGTCATGTTTCTTCCACTCTGCACAACTGTCTCTCACAGTTAGATCATGTTCAAATTATTAAAAGAAAAAAAAATACATACACTGACACACTCAGAGTGAGACTTTGTAGTATACGGATGGCTCTATACAGGCATTTTGGAGAGAATTTTTTTTTAAGAATTATTTTATTGAGCTTTATTTAGTTATTTATTTACTTTAATTTTTAAGATCTGAAGAATTATCAAAATATGACAGGCAGGGACCAAGAGATGGTCTAACGGTTATGTTACTGGATTTCCACGTAGTTGACTGTAGTTCAAGTCCTGGACCTGGTGACTTAAAACTCACACTGGGGGTGTGCATGTGCATGTGTGCCCAAAATCCCGAGAGGAGAATGGAGAAGAAGGGATTGTGGAGTGGCCATCTCCCCTCGGGGGTGGGGGGCGACTTCTCGCTTTCTGTCTCTATCTCTTCAGCGAACACATGTACACTCTAGCAAAAAATCTCTCTCTAAAGAAAAATGGGGGCTGGCAGGTGGTGTGGTGATTAAGACACTGGATTCCCACATGGCCAACTGAAGTTCAAGTCCCCAACTGGTGGCTTGCTTTCTCACACTCCCTCTCTCTCTCTCTGTTTCTCTCTGGTCATTATGAAGAATAATAAAATTAGATGATTAGTTCTAAAAAATTAAGAAAAAAAAAAGACAGGCAAAGGGAACTATAAGTTAAAGGTATTTAACTTAGAAAAATACCCAGCACTGGGGCTGGCAGGTGGCATGGTGGTTAAAGGCGCTGGACTCCCACATGGCCAACCATGGTTCAAGTCTCAGACCTGGCGGCTTGGTTTCTCACTTTCCCTCTCTCTCTCTCTCACTCTGTCCCTCTCTGGTCAAATGAAAAGAAATTAAAATAATAATGTTAAGAATAAAATATTTCTTTAAAAAAAGAACAATACCCAATGCTTTGGCAAGAAGTGGAAAAAATATGAATGCTTACCTATAAACTTAAATTTAGAGACATTTTTTAAAAGTATAATCTATTTCTTTTAATTGGACTAAGTGTGAATATATTCCTAACTTGCTGTCCAGTTAAGTTTCTAGGGAACCCCACAGAACAAGTCTCTGCTGGGATGCAGTCAGCCCCACCTTGGGAGTGGGGAGGGAGGGAGTCTAAGGCATGGGCAATGTCTCCATGGCTTCCCTGGAGCTGGAACCCCAACAGGAGTGAGGAACTCCCCCATGGCTCTTGTCACACACTCACGGAGGGCTTGACCCCAGACTAAAGGTTCCCCAATTCTGCAGGGTAACAGTGGGCCACCAAAGGCTCGGCTTTCTACCTGAGGCCTCTGAGTGCTCTGGGCATGTGACCGCTGTGACCTGGGGCTAGCTGGGGGCAGGTCCCTGCATCAAGACCTTACTGGGGATTCTGTCTGTCTGTCTCTCTACGTCTCTCTCACTCATGAAAACAAAACAAAAGCAGGCCACTGCAGAGTGATCGCCATGAGTCTCCAATTTCCTGAGTACAACCTTGTGACTTTCTCTGCAGTTCTGGTACGAATCTGCACGGGCACTGGTAAGAGTCGGAAGCCGCTACTGGTGACTGGAGTGGTATGGGTATTCTTCCACCCAGGTCCAGAACTTTCTCTACCTGGCGGTGAGAACAAAGGTGGGCCTGATGGATCAATACCAGCGACATTCCCTGGCATTTCTCACAGGACTCTAGAGCAGTCACAGGTCACAGGCTGTAATCATCTTTGAATTTTCTGACGATGAGCCCTGTCACTGCTGTCAGACAGGCTTAAGCAGCCTTTTTGGACACTTTCTTCACATAAAGTAAATTGGACAACTAATCCTACACATTGGTATCTCGGTTTACTAAGAGCTTTGAAGTCTAGATTTAGAGAAGGAAAGGTTAAGGGAGCAACTCTGGAGAGAAGTAACACAGGAATTTCTTTGTGTTTATCTTAACAACATCTGTAAGCTTCCACGTTTAGCCCAGGAACTTTTCTCCTGCCCAACAACTTCTGGTCCTGATCACATTTAATATTTTTAGGTAGACATGACAATAGGACTAAAGGTTTTCCTATTGACCCGGAATGGAATGGTGATGCTAAAAATAATACAAATTACTGAGTCATTAAGTATCTGTGATACCTAAGTCCTTGGCTCTGTGTCTAAGACATGGTGACCATTTAAACAAAGAGGTGGAACGTGGGACCAGCAGGTAGCATAGTGGTTAAGGCGCTGTGCTCCCCCACATAGTCAACCACAGTTTGAGTCCCGGACCTGGCAGCTTGAAACTCATGCCAGGCGCATGTGCGTGCGTGCCCAAAATCCCAAAGCAGAATGGAGGAAAAGGAATTATGGCATGGCCATTCCCCCGGAGGATGATTTCTCACTTTTTGTCTCTCTCTCTTTCTCTATCTGGCAAGTGTACATGCCCTATAGCAAAAACCTCTCTTAAAAATAAAAAAGAAAGAAAGATTAAAAAAAAAACAAAGAGGCAGAACAATAAATGGTGGGGCCTCAAGTGCTCACTTGTGGGTGCGGAACCTGAGGAGAGACCAAAGCTGCAGTTCAGGTGCCCGCCTGACATTTGCATGAAATGCCAGTAAGCTATTTCTTTCCCCCTCAGGCATTTCAGCCTGGAATACATGGAAGTAATATGTAAATACATGTATATTGGTATCATTTTCATTAAAATCATTCTTCCCTTCAATAAATATTGAGCACCTACCAAGCATACAAGCCAACAGCAACCAAGTGTACCTTTACAAATGAATTCATTTTCACCAGTTTAATCCACTCTTAGCCAAAGCCACACAGTGTCACGGGCTGAAAATAAAGCGGTCAAAGCGATCTCAAATCCTGGCTTCTCTACTCTCTTGCTGTGTGCCTTGTGGCTAATCACCGTTCTCCTCTGAGTCTCAGTTTCCACCGTACGGTGGTCACCCTCACCGGAGGGCAGCGTCATCACTGTGACAGGCGGTCGTCCTCACGCCCTCCCTCTTCCTCACCTCCGGCGTCAGAAGGGTCATCCAGTCACGCTGCTTATCTCTGAAATATACCTCAAATCTCTGCCCTGTTTCCATTCTCTAGTTCAGGCCCTTATGGTCTCCTGGCCTCCTAAATGGTCTCCCTGCTTTCACTCTTGTGCCCCTTAAATCCACCCTCTGCATACCAACAGAGCCATTGGCTTGGACAAAAACATGTGCGTCCTTCACTTGATACCCTTCAAAGGCCCCCACCTTCTAGAAAAGCACAAGCTCTCAGCATGGCGTGTAGTCAGCCTTGTCTACCTTTGCAGAATTTTATTAATAACATTCCCGGCCCAACACTCAAGACACTCTAGGCTTTTTTACACCCGTGGCTTATCTTAGGCTTCAATGCTGCCTCTGTAACATTGAATTAGGCCTATTGCCATATTCTCACCCTCTCCACTTCACTTTTTTCTTTCTCTTTTTTCCTTCCTTCCTTCCTTTCTTCCTTCCTTCCTTCCTTCCTTCCTTTCTTTTTTAAAAGGATTTTTGCCCTCGGGTACAAGCACTTGCTGGAAAGAGAGAGAGACAGAAAGAGGGAAAGTGAGAAATCACCCCCTTAGGGGGGATGCCATGCCACAATCCTTTATGCTCCATTCTCCTTGGCACTTTGGACACACACACACACACACACACACACACACACACACACACACACAAAAACATGTGCACATTTTCAAGCTATTGGGTCCAGGGCTCAAACTGCAGTCGACCATGTGGGAGTCCAGCACCTTAGCCACTATGCCACTTGCTGGCTCCTCCAGTTCATTTTTAAAACTCAACTCAGACTAGGCAACTTGGGAAAGCCCTCTGTGATGCCTGCAAATCCTACTCCAAGCTGGATAAGGAGCTGTCTCTCTGCAGCCACTATCAGGAGCGCCCAGCTCCTGTGCATGTCTGCGTCTTGGCATTGGCCATGCTGATCGGTCATTTCTTTATGAGATTTTCTCCCTTCCTGGGCTCTTCTCCTTAAGGCCAAAACCGTGTCTTACTCAGCCTTGTACCCCCATTGCCCGGCACCGTTGGGGGCACACAGCAAGGCTCCATAAATAAAGCGAAGAAATGAAGACATGAGTGTGACTCTCCAGCTCATGCTCTCTGCACACACCACTCCCATGTCACACATGTCACGTGTCTGGGACAGTGATTCTCAACCAGGGGCCATTTTGCTCCGAGGGGTCATGTTGCAATGACAACCCACTTGGGTTGTCACAGTTGGAGAAGGGAGTAAACTTCTATAATCTAGTGGGCAGAGACCAGGTTGCTGCTAAACTCCCAACATTGGCCAGCACCACCCCCGGCAACAAAGAACTAGCCAATCTAAAATGTTAACAAGCCATGGTTGTAAAGTCCTAGTCTAGAACAGGGTCCGGCACATGGAAGGCTTCCACTAGCATTTTTCTTTTTTTTTTTTTTTTTAAGAATTATTTTATTTAATTTTATTTATTTGTTTTAATTTGACCAGAGAGGGACAGAGAGAGAAAGTGAGAAAGTGAGAAAACAAGCCGCCAGGTCCAGAACTCAAACTGTGGTCAGTCATGAAGGAGTCCAGTGCCCTGAACCACCATGCCACCTGCTGGCCCTCCATCTTTAATTTCTAGCCCTGGCAGCTTAATGGTACTAGTGGGAGGAATGACGATTGTATGTAACATAAACCATGTAAGTCTATGCTATACTGTGTTCAGTTACTGAGCAATTCTGCGTATTTGCTCAGTTTTCAGCATCCAACCTAAAGGAGTTAATTTCGACTTTTAAAGTCAGATTTTACATGAAGCAAAAGTTCTACGCAGGATTGATAGAGTACGATGCATGGGTCTCTCCTCCCATCTCCTCCCACTCCTCTTAACACACATACATGACATAGCTGTTTCTGGCCTGCAGCCCTGAACAACCAGCTAGAATGCCTGGACCATACAGGTAAACATACATTAGCCCGTGAGCTAAAGTTCTGAGAGAGAGAGGCAGACAGACAGACAGACACACTCAACTGTATTTCTTACCTTGCATGAACTCATAACCTGGAACACCCTTGCCAGGAAGGCCAGGCCTCCCGGGATCACAGAGAAATGTAAAAACAAAATCTTACAAGCAGCTGAGTAAGTTTTATTGGTCATTTGACATAACATAGGTGAGGCAGATGCTCGTGACGTGGGACACAGGCTGACCCACTCAGGGACCTCGTAGCTCCATGAAGTACATATAACCTGTAACGCATGTTAATACCGGGCAGTTCTTTTCATGTGTGCGTATTCAACGACCTCTGTTTAGAAATGGGTTGCACCGTGAAAGAGATCAAGATACACATCCTCAAGCCATCGCAGCGAACCCTGCCTATATTTCAGCTGCGGGATTCCTTGTCTGAACCCGGAGGCAAATTTATGATCAGTTTCCCCTGGTTATCTCGAGCTCCTCTCTAGCGGCCTTTTTATCAGTCCAGATGTCTTTGGCTTTTGAGAAGAGCCATCTTTCTTTTCTTAACAACCTCCTTTTTTTTTTCTTTATCTAGCTCCAATTATTATACCGCCAAAACTGACTGCCAACATTAGATAAGTTTGCCTCTGCTTAATACATTCAGGCATTGAAGTGGACTTTTCTTGTCTTTTTTTTTTTCGTAATTGAATTGAACACTTCATTTATCCTAGAATTTCCAAGCTGAAATGAAGCATCCTGAGCCCCTTAACGTAGCTTTGGGTACCAGTATAAACGGGAACGAGGAGCTTTATTCTAGAAAACTTGTTCAGTGCTAAGATAATGTTTTTCGCCCCATTAAAACCACAGCCAAGTTGATCTCAAGGGCAGTAAAGGTGGCTACTGTGATGTTTTCCCTGCCAACGTCTTGTTTGCTGGACATACAACCAATGCTCAAAAGTGATGGCTTATGACAGAGAACTTCTCATTGGCTAGGTTGCCAGAAAACCTATCTTGGGTGAATTCAAGCAAAACTGGACTCAAAAGGCTTTTGATGAGGACAATTCATTCATTCATAAATGGAAGAAACAGAAAACACAGCACTAGCCTGCTTTGGGGTTTCCCGACTGTTTGCCAGACACCCATCCAACTGTCTTCTAAGTGGCAAGTCATTACCCATGATGCACAGCGTGGCAGCAGGCCTAGCCCTTGTCAGGCCCAGGAGTCCCCTGACTTCTCCCTTTTTGTTTCTTATTGTTGGATGGTGTTCAATGCTTACATTCTTCTAAAATTCTTATGTTGAAGCCCTAACCCCTATTGTGCCTATATTTGGAGATGAGAGCCTATAAGAAGTAAGTATAGTTAAGGTTATAAAGTTGAGATTATAAAGGTGGGGCCATGGTCAGGAAAGCTTAGTGTCCTTATAAAAATGACATTAGAGAGCTCTTTCTTCTCTCTGGCCAAGTGCATCCACCTAAGAAGGCCATGTAGGAAGACAGCCATCGGCATGTCCCGAAGACAGCCCCCATCACAAACTGAATCCTGCAGCAACCTCCATCTTGAACTTCACCGTTTTCAGAACTGTCAGAAAATGAATTCTGTTGTGTAAGCCACATGGTCTGTGGTATTTATTATGGCTGTCCAAGTAGACTAATATAGATTTTTTTTGCTGTTAAAGAATTATTTATTTATTTATTTATTTAATTTGTTATTATTTATTTAAAAATTTTTTAAATACTTATTTTTATTTAACTTTATTTATTTGTTATTATTATTTTCCAGTTTGATCAGAGAGAGACAGAGAAAGAAGGAAAGTGAGAAAGCAAGTCACCAGGTCTGGGACTCGAACCATGATCAGCCATGTAGGAGCCCAGCACCTTTAACCTGTGCCACCTGCCGGCCCCATTGTTATTGATATTTTTAATATGATGAGAGAGAGATAGAGCAAGAGACTAAGAGGAAGTGAGAAAGCAAGCCGTCAGGTCTGGGACTTGGAATGCTGTCAGCCATGTGCGAGTTCAGTACCTTAACCACCATGCCAGCTGCCGGTCCCACAGATGGTTTTAATAAGTTGTATTAAGGAGTGTGCAACCTACCAAGGCTATAATAATTACAAACAAAGCAATCAGCTAACTAGTATCACTGTGTCATCAAAAATTACCCATCATCAAAATGTTAGATTTTTAACTCCGGAATCAATGACAAAGCAGTCCTACGTGGATAATTTTGTTGTTGTTGTGGCCCTTTTAATATATTTCTGGATTATTTTATCTGACTTGGGAGAAAACAAGAGCTAGTTTATCTTTTATAACATCGTCTTATTTTATGTAGCACATTTCTCCCAAAAGAGTTCAAAGGATTTTGCTTAAAATTCCACACTGGTTTTAATTGAAGCCCCGGGATCTAGGCGAAAGGCTGATCTCAGGGCCCAGTATTTCATTAAAAAATCATTTTGCTTTCTCCTGGTTATCTGATGAGAGAGGCAGTTCTTTGATTTGGGGGATCTTTTTAAAACTGACTTTGTTCTTTTTTAATCCTAACTGCTCGAGGCATCATTAGCTCCTTTTGATAGAAGTTTCCATTTCCTTTTATCCTTTTGAGCATGCCTTCCAACAGCCTCAAAGCAGCACCTTTTAATTGGCCAGGAAAAGGTCACCCTTTTAAGAAGAAGAAACCATATCGCACATTTTACCAAGTCAATGTGGGTCTTTGAGATCAGAAAGGGATGGTTGCTGAGGGTACATTTATCCCCCAGCAAAATGTTTAAGTAGCCAGCTAGTGGCCTGTGATTACATTTTCAACATAATTACTATATAATTACACAGACCCACTCTTACTCAACACATCCCCTGCTATAATTAGTTGGCCTTTATTTAAAATCCACTTACGATTTTGTCCTCCTTTTTAAAATTTAGCCAATAGCAAAGGGACACTGCTAACTTTGACAGTGGCTTCCTTACAGGTAGTTTTTTTTTTCTGTAGACACACTCCTACAGACCACCCCAATCACACGCTTTTTACAAATCACACGTGGGTGTTTAATGTACCTTCCCACTGGCACGCACCCCCAGCACAGGCTGCCTGGATACCCTAGCAGTAACTTCTCCGGAAGTCCAAGGGTATGAGCAAATCTTCCATGTTCATGGTCACAGTTTCTGACTAAAGAAAGCTTTTTGAGGAAAACCTACTCTACCGCTTTTCTTTCTTCTAGTGTTACAAGACTAATCTGATCTGCAGTAGGTACCTAAATCCGGCCACGGAGGAGCGATGTATTGAGCTCTTTCACCATCTCAACAAATTCACAGAAATAAGAGTCGAACAAGGCAGCCATAGAGGAGAGGGGAGAGTTTTGGGGAAGGAGCTGCTAAAAAAATACCCTAGTCTTTAAGGATCTAGCCAATCATCTCGAATATGGGCATAAAGAAGTACTCTATGATAGTTTATTTCTTCTGCTTTTAGGAAGTCTCAGGACTTGGTATCTCAGGGGTTATCAGTCAGATACTTACAAAAAAATCAAGCATTGCTATTTTTACATAATTCTTATCTTGGAGCCAGCAGCTGGCGTGGTGGTTAAGGGCGCTGGACTCCCACATGGCTGACCATGGTTCGAGTCCTGGACCTGGTGGCTTGCTTTCTCACTTTCTCTCTCTTGCTGTCTGTTCCTCTCTAGTCACATTAAAATAAATAAATAAATAAATGTTTAAAAATAAAATAATTAAAAAAAAAATCCTGTCCTACAGATGGGATCATGGGTAATTATTACCAAATAATGGCATGGAAGAATGATGCTACAGGGCCGGCTCTGGGGCCTGGTCCTTAAGGCAGCTGGATACCACGTGGCCACTTTCACAGTTCAAGTCCTGGCCCTGGTGGCTTGAGAAATGTGCCAGGCACATTTGTGTGTATGCTCCATATCTGGACAGGATGGAGACGTGGAGAAGAAGGCGTTGCATGACCACTGCCCGTGGTGGGGTGCTTTCTCCCTCTGTATTTCTGGTGAGCAAATGTGCCCTCTGACCAAAAGAAAAACATTTTTAAAAAGAATTATTTATTTTATTTGTTGTTATTATTTTTTAATTTGACAAGAGACAGAGAGAGAAAGGGAAAGTGAGAAAGCAAGCCACCAGGTCTGGGACTCTAACCACAGTCGGCCATGGAGGAGTCCAGCCCCTCAATCACCATGCCACCTGCCAGCCCCCCCAAATTGTTTTTTTAAAGATTGGTGTTATTAAAAAAAAAAAAAAGAAGATAGGAGCTAGCAGGTGGCATGGTGGCTAAGGTGCTAGACTCCCACATGGCCAACAGCAGTTTAAGTCCTGGACCTGGCAACTGGCTTTCTCGCTTTCCCGCTCTCTCTAGCTCTCTGGTAAGCACATGTGTCCTATAGCAAATTCAAAATAATAATAATAATAAATTAAATTAAATGAATAATTCTTCAAAAAGAAGAAGAAGTAGAAGAAGAAAAGAAGGATGCTACGATAACACCAAAGAAAATTCAGGTCAATTGTTTTCTTTTTTCTGTATTATTGTTAGAAGAAAAAGAAATCGAACAATGTTTTCTTTACAAACTTCCCAGAATAGAGTTCCTTGGTTTCCCCTTTGTTAGAAGAGCTGGGTGGGACCCTAAACTTGGCACACCCAGTAGGAGGAGATCCCCAGAAGTGAGGTAAGTGACCCTCCTCCCTTAGTATTCCCTGAAGCATGGCATCCACTGTCAGACAGCACATTCCCATTTTGGGAGAAAGAATTTTCTGTGACATTGGGTACAGCCAAATAATAAACTATTAATGGTTTGGGGGATCTCGGACTGCAGGGTTGGTCTCGCATGTCTTTCTGTAGACTTAGCTAGCACACAGCCAAGGAGAGTTACTTTCTTCTGTTCAAAGAGCCTATATAGTAAGCCTGCCTGGTTCATTTAGACCAAAAACCAAAATGAAACAAACCAACAAACCAAAGTTCTTTTAAGAATGCTCCTCTGGGATCATTTATCCACACTCATCTCCTCAGATGGGCTCTTTGGAAATGTCCACGCGGGCTGTGCTGGGTGGAAAGACGGCCTTTCTGCGGCCACAGTGTTGCCCTGCTGGGATGTGGAGAACAGCACTTCACCCAAGGGGCTCAGCAACCCTCCATCATGGCCTCCACCCGCAGGAGGGATACTAAACAAGGTTCAGTTCCCAGGAGGCACTCACTTGGGATGTTGAGGGGCTGGGAGGCAAACTGTGGGCGAATTAGGGACCTGTGGGGGTAAAGGGATGGAGAAAGCAGCAGCAGGA
>NW_006159548.1:6178807-6180444 GCF_000334495.1 Tupaia belangeri chinensis | reverse complement strand
GCAGGAATTCAAGAAGGGGCCCCTGCAGACAACCTCACCTTTCAGCTGCTAGCACGCATTTGTGATGCGCTCCCTAGAGAGAAATAGCACAGCTCATAGTTTTACTCTACGGGGGCCTCACAGGATGCTACGAGGATGCTACGAGAATCACTGCAAGTTAACCAGTTTTAATGAGACTTGTCAAAGAGGTAAAGAGACAGTGTCGTCCTAGTATATAGGGTTTAGACTCATAAGGGCCAGAGTTCAAGTTCTGACATTCTGATTTTGAACTGTGGGTCCCTGAACAAGTAAGTTACTTAACCTATGTAGGCCTCAGTGTCCTTATCTGTAAAATAGGGTGGGAGTTGCCGGCTCCCAGTAAGTACTGGGTGAATGCTAGTATCTCTTGTCCTCACAGAAGCAGAAAACTGAGTCCTACTTGAACTTGCTTCTCTTTGAGTCCTGTCCAAGACATGCAAGGGACAAAAGTGGCATTGAGGTGAGAATCTAGGTCACCTCAGACCTGATGCTTTGCTGATTGGGAGGGAACATGAACCCAGACTGGGTCGTGTTGAAAACACAACTTTAAGGGAAATAAAATAAAACTATAAAATGAAAAACTGCCCTGACCTGGAAAGATATTCTGTTTATTAAATGAAAAATGCATGTTACAAAACAGTATAATCCACTTTGGGGAAAAGGATTAGTATTAACATAAGTGATGATAATATGTCAGCCTATAGAAAAGGAAAGACTGGGACCAGCAGGTGGCATGGTGGTTAAGGCACTGGACACTCCCACATGGCCGACCACAGTTGGAGTCCTGGACCTGGTGGCTTGCTTTCTCACTTTCCCTTTCTCTCTCTGATAAAATTTTAAAAATTAATAAAATAAATACAATTAAATAAATAATTACTAAAAAAAAAGAAAGAAAGAAAAGAGCTGAAGGCTCCACCCAACAATGGATAATGGTTTTTGGGTAATTAAGACTCCATGAGATACTCACTGTCAATGAGATATTTTTGAAAAGTTTATGGAGAGGGAACCAGCAGTTAGCGTAATGGCTATATCGCTGGACTCCCACGTAGTCGACCGCGGTTCGCGTCCCGGACCCGGTGGCTTAAAACTCACGCCGGGCGCGTGTGTGTGCGTGCCCAGGATCCCGGGAGGAGAATGGAGGAGAAGGGATTGCGGTGTGACCATCCCCCCTGGGGGGTGATTTCTCGCTTTCTGTCTCTATGTCTCTCTCTGTCTGTCTGGCGAGCGCACACGCCCTACAGTGAAAATAATAAAAAAAAAAACTTCTAAAAAAAAAAGTTTATGGAGACAAAAAAAGTATACATTTTGAAGTCCATGCATATTTTCTTTTCATAATACGCATTGTCCATGAGCTTTCTAAAGATCCCTTATACAGCTGTTGTTTCTATAGGGATGCATTTTTGCAATGAAAGAAGTTAAGAAAATCAGTGTTTACATTTCTAATCTAAACTATTGTGCACGTTTCTTTTCTTAACCCCAACTCATTCCTTACGTGTAGGCCTCAATCTTTTCAGTATTTGGGCTACTGGTTCAGCAGAAGCAAGGAAAACCATTAACTGTAGTAATCGGAATGTTACCCAACTGTATGTTGTTTACTTTATTGTAAATACTGGTGAACA
>NW_006159548.1:6176548-6178456 GCF_000334495.1 Tupaia belangeri chinensis | reverse complement strand
TACTGGTGCAGCAGAAGCAAAGAAAACCAATAACTCTGCAGTCATCAGATGTTACCCAACTGTACGTTGTTTACTTTATTGTAAATACTGGTGAACAGTGGCCCATCCATATTATACTCCTTCAAAAGAGAAAATCAAGGTTTAAAAAGCAAAAGCAAAACCATATTATCCTATGACAGATTCGAAGTTTCACTGTATACTGATTTCATTAAACTAGAGTAGGCAATTAATAATAATGATAGGTAAGCTGATGCAGGAAGTGTTTCTGGTCTCCTTTCAAAATGATGATAACACACTTTGCTTTTCAGAACCTCTTTCATCATACCATTAATCTTCTCGTGAATCTGTTGAAGTGAGTATTTGCGGTTAAACTTGGACCTGTGGAGCTTTATATCTTGGTTTGAACTCTGGCTCTATGTCTTAATAACTGGATGACCTTGGGCAGAGTACTTAATTGCCCTTGCCTCAGTTGATTTATCTGTCAAGTGGGGCTATCAACAGAACTTCAAAGGAGCGTTGTGAGGATGAACTGAGATACCATATGTGAAATGCGTAGAACAGGTAAAGGCCTAGAGTTTGCCATGGTGATTGTTATTATTATTTAGTTCTTAGCTATGGGGTGCATGCACTCACTGGAGAGAAACAGTGAGAGACAGAGAGAGGAAAGTGAAAAATCAGTTCCCAGGTAGGATGGCCATGCCACAATCCCTTCTCCTCCCTTCTCCTCCTGAGATTTTTGGGCATGCATGCACACAAGCCCGGTGTGATTTTCAAGCCACCAGGTTCAGGATTGGAACCGCAGTTGGCCACATGGGAGTCCAGCCACCTTCACCACCACGCCCCCTGTTGGCCCTATAGCCATGACTGTTTTAATCCTTGTTTAGAGAGGAAACTGTATGCAAGTGATGCACATTTATTTCTCTCTCACTAACACACACACCCTAATACCCTAGAGTCTAGAAAGTCATTCTGGCTGCCATGTCTCTAGACTAGAATTTGATCACTTCCATTTGTGGATTATTGCTTATACCCCCTCTCAGGCTCCTTAGCTCTGTGACCTCATGCTCAAATCTGTCTTGTTTGGCACTGCAAGAATCAGCTTTTCCGAGTTTTCCTTATATCTTTTTCTAGCTTGGCTTCAGTGGTTTTTCATTGCCCCAAATGTCTATTTCCTCTTTGTAAAAATAATTATTTTATTTAATTAATTTATTATTATTCTTCATTTTGACCAGAGAGAGAGAGGGAGAGTGAGAAAGGTAAGCCACCAGGTGTGGGACTTGAACAACGGTCCACCATGTGGGAGTCCTTAACCACCACACTACCTGCTGGTCCCCCAAATTTCTATTTCAAACATGTGCATCCCTTCACATATTGGCTTCATCCCCCCTTTCTTATATATGACACGGTATTTCAAACACAAACCCTCTGCTTCAGCCACACTGGGCCATTCCCTGGTCCCCAAGAACCACAAGAGCACTCCCAATCCTCAGCTTTCACCTCCAATGGCTGGCCACCCCCATACCTTAATCTGTCCACCTCAAGATTCCCGTGGAGTAACACTGTGTTCCACAGAGCTGTCCGACCACTCAAATTGACGGTTACCTCTACTCTAAGTTTCAAGAGCCGCTCACATGCTGGCCCTCGTTCTCATTTGAGACTCAGTTATAGTCATCCGTACCCTGTGGTGTAGCTTTAGGAGTGGGGGTGTCATTCATCAGCATTTACTGGACAGTCTTTGAGGATTCCAGCATGAAAAAGCCAAAGTCCTGGGAACCAGCAGTTAGCGTAATGGCTATGTCGCTGGACTCTCACGTAGTCGACCGCGGTTCGTGTCCCGGACCCGGTGGCTTAAAACTCACGCCGGGCGTGTGTGCGTGCGTGCCCAAGATCCTGAGAGGAGAATGGAGG
>NW_006159548.1:6159107-6176281 GCF_000334495.1 Tupaia belangeri chinensis | reverse complement strand
GGCGAGCACTTGTCCCTACAGAGAAAAACTTCCCAAAAAAAAAAAAAAAAAAGCCAAAGTCCTTGCCCTCATGGAGTGTGAGCTCCTGGTCTAGAGAAGAGCTATAAACAAATCATTCCTTGGCCACTTGTTTTATCAGAGCCATCCACAAGGGACGAAGGTGGCCCAACGTTGGTAATGATCACAAAGGGGTGAGTCAACACCCAGGGCACAGAGGATGTGGCTCGTCCTTCCCTGTCTCAAGCCGATTTGCCCTCCCTCTGGCTGCTCAAAAGCACAGAGCTGGATCTGAAATGTTTTAAAATCCTGTCCTACTTAAGCTTTCAAAATGACAGGCTCTGGCCGGTTTCCCCTCCCCATCACCGGCCTCTCCCTGGAGCCCATTTCCACCTTCCTTTCCACTTAGTTCACCTCTATCTGCTTATTTATTTGTTTAAAATGTGAACCAACTGGTCAGGGACAGTAATCTAATTCTGCATTTGGTTGGAGGCCAACGTATTGAGGGCATTCAATACATAATGGTGTTTGGTGTGCCTTTTCCTAGACCCTGGTTGCTCAGGTCTGAGATGAAGCTGGGATCTCAGGAGGTGAGCATGACAGTGAGAGGGTGAAGATGCTGGAGCTCTGACGGCCATCGAGGCAAATTTGCCCCAGCCCAGAGATTACCATCTGCACCTGTGTGTTGGCGTGCTGGGGTGCAGCTGGTGACATGCAAATGTTACTCCCGTGAGTCGGTCTGAGTGTGCCCTTCTTCCTGAGATGGTTTTCCCTGCTTCAGTCTGGGTAAAAGTCCATAAAGGCTTCATCCCTTTGGGCATTCAGGCCCAGGTTTACTTGCCTTCATTGAAGAAATTCTCCTTCCTGTGAGTGGGTGGTGCCGGAACAGGTGAGACGGGTATCTCTATTGTGTTGTGTGGGTTGTGCTGGAGAAGAACAGCAGGAAGAAGATGGGGAGTCTTTAAAATAACATCTCCTATGGGAGCAGCAGGTGGCATAGTGGTTAACGTGCTGGACTCCCACATGGTCAACCACGGTTTAAGTCCAGGACTCATTGGCTTTAAACTCATGCTGGGCATGTGTGCCCAAAACCCCAAGAGAAAAATGGAGAAGGGATTGTGGCTTGTGGACGTCTCCCCTGGGGGGTGATTTCTCACTTTCTGTTTCTCTGTCTCTCCAGCAAGCACACGTGCCCTATAGCAAAAATCTCTCAAAAAATAATAATAATAATATCTCCTAGGGACCAGCAGTTGGTGTAATGGCTATGTCACTGGACTCCCATGTGGTCGACCACAGTTCAAGTCCTGGACCTGGTGGCCTAAACTCATGCCAGGCACGTGTGCATGTGTGCCCAAGATCCCTAGAGGAGAATGGAGGAGAAGGGATTGCAATGTGGCCATCCCCCCTGGGGGGTGATTTCTCACTTTCTGTTTCTCTGTCTCTCCAGCAAGCACACGTGCCCTATAGCAAAAATCTCTCAAAAAATAATAATAATAATATCTCCTAGGGACCAGCAGTTGGTGTAATGGCTATGTCACTGGACTCCCATGTGGTCGACCACAGTTCAAGTCCTGGACCTGGTGGCCTAAACTCATGCCAGGCACGTGTGCATGTGTGCCCAAGATCCCTAGAGGAGAATGGAGGAGAAGGGATTGCAATGTGGCCATCCCCCCTGGGGGGTGATTTCTTGCTTTCTGTCTCTCTGTTTCTCTCTGTCTTTCTGGTGAGTGCATGTGCCCTATAGCAAAAACCTCTAAAATAATAATAATAATAATATCTCCTAGACAGTGTGTGCTCATCTATCCATCAATCCATCCATCTTATCTATTGATTTCTCGTGTGATAGGCAATGGGGGTACGAAGGTACATTTCACAGGCTCTGGCTCATGAAAGGTAATACATGTGTACTGATCTAATGATTTGAATTTGCTCATTAGTTTTACTTTGCCTGCCATTTCCTACCCGAGAACACTCTGTCCTTTCTGGGTAACAGATATTATCTGCCGCCTTTCAGTTCACAGTTAAAGGAGGCACCCTGGTTTGCTTCAAAAGAAGGCTATCCAGTATATTCCCTGCATTCCTGGAGGTGGGGCCTCAACGTCTGCTTCTTAAACCTTCTTCTCGGCAGTCTATTTACACACCCACGCAGTCCCTCTGGTCTGACCCACTGTTTGGCTTGTCCTGACCCCTGAATGGTCATTCACAGGCATTGTTTGTGGATGACACTGGGCAGTTTTCACGTGACCTCTGGCTCTCTCTTGCATGCTGTGTTTTCTCAGGCACAAGGGGCTGGAGAGGAGTCAGAGGGATTGGCTCCCAGTCCAGGAGATCATCCAGCTCCAGGGCAATTTGTCTTTCCCCACTTCATCCCCCGGTCTCCATCTGTACAAGGCTGACGCTGCCAGGGGGCTCAGAGAGAGAGAGCGAAGGCCAGTGAGCTCATAGCTGGAAAGGGTGATGCACCGGAGAACAAAGCGATGCTACGAGGTGAAATTCCGATTTCATGGTTCCTCGATACCAAGCCTCATACTGTTTGTGGTTTTTCTGCTTCTGTGATTTTGGCACGTGATCGCCAGGGAGGAGGTCTGAATATTCAGCATGGCTGGTCTTCTCAGGCACAGCCTCCCATATTTAGGATGGATTTGGCACAAAGAAGAACACGCCCGGCTGTAGCTGGCTGCTAATCAAACGCTACCAGCAGGTGAGCGTGGAAAGCACCTGGTTCGGAAAAGCCTTCTGAAGCAGGGGAGCATTTTTAAAGAGGCCCTCAAAGCTCGATTCAATTAAACTGCGAGTTTGAAAGGAAATCATGTCGCAAAATGAGAAAACGACCTTTAAAGACGCAGAAATCTTTACAGATTAGAGCTACACACACGAGACAAAGCAAAAGACACCGATAAGTGATTTTTTTTCCCCTACAGGGTATATACAAAACAAATTCTTTGAGCATGAACTGTGGAGGTCTGTCTAGAAGAAGACTCCCCTTTCTATCTGTTCGTAACCATTGGCTGACAAATGTGATGTCACACAGGACAGCAGCGAAAATCCAAACCAAACGTTCTCAAAAGCAGAATAGAAAATACCGAAATCAACGTCCGGTCAGGTATTGATCATCGTAGTTCCTCCTATGCCGTAATTGTCAAACATCTGAATAAACAGGCAGATGCTATTTAAGAAAGAAAGAAAGAAAGAAAGAAAGAAAGAAAGAAAGAAAGAAAGAAAGAAAGAAAGATCGCTTTACAGAAAAGGCTGTCTAGCCCAACTTCAGTCGCGAGGCAGCTCACTGTGCACTGGACATCCCGTTTACTCCGCGTGCAAGCGAGCACTTCCCACTTCCCTCCTGGAGAGGCGAGCGTGCGAATGTCCTATACTGTCTGCACAGTCGCCACGTCTCCCCAGAGACCTCCATGCAGGAACGTAGTCTAGCAGGAGACACAGGCCCATGAAGCCCTCACTTACACGTTTTGTCGCCTTCTTGAGTTTTGGGTCCCAAGTCTGGGAAGCCTCAGAGCGAGGCAGCCACCCTTGCTCAGCACCATCCCCAACACAGGTCAGCACAGAGATCAGTATGGGAGAGGAGGACAGCCCAGAGGGAAGAGGAAGAGCCTCTTACTCACCATCCACTCAGAGCTGGCACCGGTTATACAAACAACAGAACTCCCCCAGGTCGGGGCACCTCCCAGACACTGCCTCACCACCAATTGGCAATAATAGGCCCTGCATTGGGAACAGAGAGGGAAGAGGGCTGGGCCATGGGGAAACGGTCAGCAGGTAGCAGCAAGCACTCCTTGGGGAAATACGTGTGCCAAGGTGGGCTTTGTGACATCGCAGGCTCTTCCTTCGGGAGTTAGACAGGGATTTCTCAGTCCCCAGCCAATGGCTACAGGTTGTTCTGCTGAGAGTTGTTAAGCATGTCCCTTTCTGACTAGCAGGTCATCCGGAAAGTCATGACATATTTTCCTATGCAAAAATGTGTCATGACTTTCCTGACGACCCAGCTAGCTGCCTGCTGAGGGGAACAGCCAAAGATGTGAACAGTTCAAGACCTGGCCTCTGCCCGCGTCAGGGTACTGCCTTACGTGTGGAGGGAGGAGGAGGATTTTTCATCTTTCAAAGCTCATCTAGGCACCTACACAAAGAAGGACTTATAGGTCCATGGGAGTTCTTGGTTGGTCCAAGTCACAGCTGAAGGCTCTTCCCCAGGAGGTAAGGTCACTTTCAGGGTTAGCAGAAGCTTCAGAATCTTTAGACGTAGTAAACAAACCATCTTTTTTGATCTGATCCACAAAGAGCTCACTTTCTAGAACCAGATACTGGGGTGAAGGTGCAGATCAGAAGATGCATTTCTGGCTTATCATGGCTTTGTTTTTTAAAAAAACAACTCGTTTGTGGGGCCAGCCTTTGGCATGGTAGTTAAGGCACTGGACTCCCACACATCCAACTTTGGTTCGAATCCTGGACCTGGTGGTTTGAAAATCATGTACACCGGTACGTACGTGCCCAAAATCTCGAGAGGAAATGGAGGAGAAGGGATTGCAGTGTGGCCATCCCCTCAGGGGTAATTTATCATTTTTCCTCTTTCTGTCTCTGTATTTCTCTCTCTGGCAAGTGCACGCATCCTATGGCAAAAATAAAACAAACAAATACCTTTTTAAAAAAAAAAAACCTTAAAAAAAAAAAAATCAAGGGACCAGCAGTTAGCATAACGTCTATGTCGCTGAACTCCCATGTAGCCGAGTGTGGTTTGAGTCCTGGACTCACACCGGGCACGTGTGCATGCGTGCCCAAGTTCCAGAGAGGAGAATAGGAGAAGAGATTGCGGCGTGTCCATCCCCCCGGGTGGTGATTTCTCGCTTTCTGTCTCTCTGTCTCTGTCTGTCTGTCTGTCTGGCAAGTGCATGCGCCCTATAACAAAAACCTCTCCAAAAAAACCCCAAAAGAGTAAAAGAGAAAGAAAGGATGCTCTTCATAAATGAATCAGGCTGCTTAAAGCCTGAAGCCATCTGGTCTAGTCTCACTCCATGCTTTTTAGAAAAATTAACTTTTAACTGCACCCTTTTGAGAAAAGGTTTTGATTAAAAATATTATTGATTTGTTTAATGGAACACATATGCCTAGAGTGAAAAGGCAACAGATGCATTAGAAATCAGGAATAGCCATAACCAATCAACCACCCAGCTATCATCTCTAGTCGGTATAAATTTACAATATTAGAAAACTCATTCCTGGGTTTTCTATACATTCAGTGATACTGAGAAAAACTTAGGATGGGCGAAAGCAGAAATCAAAGCCTGTTGACTCACATAACAGGCTTGGCAAAAGTTTTCTTTAACCTTCCCATGAAGAGAAGTATCCAGCTCATAGTCACTCCACCCAACCTCCAGTCCTAGTGTCGGGTGGTGTTACCTAGTTCCCTGAGCCATCCAGATGCCGCTCATTGCACAGATTGAGTCATTAAGTCCTACCAGGCCTGACCTGGTGACCCGGGAGAGGAAAGGCATTTTCGGAGAGGCACTGAGCCCAGTTCCTTGCACACTCCCCTCTCGAGACACTCACCCAGACGCAGCAAGAATGGAGTCCTCGGCTTTGGCTCAAAGACAAGGGTGTTCCCCCAATGTAAGCAATGAAAAATTTGGACTGGGGGCAGCAGGTGGCATGATGGTTAAGGTGCTGGACTCCCACGTGGCTGACTGTGTTTAGAGTCCTAGATCTGGCAGCTTGAAAAATCATACCAGGTGCATGTGCATGCGTGCCCAAAATCCTAGGAGGAGAATGGAGGAGAAGAGATTTCAGTGTGGCCGGCACCCACCCGGGAGGTGAGTTCTCACTTTCTCTCTCGCTGTCTCTCTCTGACAAGCGCATATACCCCATAGCAAAAACCTTAAAGAAAAAAAAAAAAGGTTCAGACCAGGCCACCAGGTCGGGTGGTGGTTAAGGTTACTGGATGCCACATGGCTGACTCCATGGTGCAGTCCAGACTTGGCGTGCGCAAGTGTGTGAGTGCCCGGGGTCCCACAAGAAGAATGGAAGAGAAGGGATTACAGTGTGGCCATTCCCCCGGGAGGTGATTTCTCACATTCCCTTTCTCCAGCAAGCACATACGCCCACTGGTGAGCATCTACAAGAAAAAAAAAAGTTTGGGCTCAAGACATTTCTATAACCTCCAAAACTGGGATTCATCCTTAGAGCATATGGAGTTGCCATTCTGGGGAGAATTTTCGACCTTCGTAGTTTGTTTCTCCCTGAGCAAGTCTCCCATTGCCCAGTGCACCCAGTGATTGTGAGTTATCACCAGCTGAGCACGTCCTTCTTCCTGAAAAACTGCAAAGGAAACATTAAATTTCACACAGGCCAAAGAGAAAAGGCGCCCGAATCACTCAGAGTAATCTCCCTCCCTCAAGGCCTTTTCTTCCTTAAACAAGAATTATTCTACTGTTCTCACCTTTTCTACCACAGTTTTATTCCTGATTATCTTACCAGGCTGAAGCCAGATCCTTCATATTTATGTTTTTTTGCTTTTTTAAAAATTTGTTTACATTTCCCACAAACGTTTACTTTACATATAAAAAAATCTTTGCTCATACTCCATAGTTCTTTTCTAAAAAGAATTATTTATTTAATTCCATTTGGTTTTGTTGTCATTATTATTATTATTTTAATTTGAAAAGAGAAAGAAAGAAAAGGGAGAAAGCAAGCCGCCAGGTCCAGGACTCGAACCATTGTTGGCCATGCAGGAATCCAGCACCCTTAAACACCAGGTCACTGATCGACCCCCATACTCCGTAGTTCTTGACAGTTAATAAACAACTTTCAAAATTTCAAAAAACTAATTTTAAAGATAATGTTCAAAATATTTGTTATAATTTTGTTTGTGACTCTACAACAACAGAGACAGTGTTTAAAATATTTCTGAGAAAATATTTACGTGTCAACTACTCAAACAAAAACCCAGCACACCATCCACATGTAAACCTTCTCAATTTAGCCCTGCCTACCAAGTATTCTGTGATATACCATCTGCTAGCAAAGATCAATATTTATGTTTTCATTAGACCTGGGAAAATGATGAGAAAACAGAGAGGCTTGCAGAGACTTTGTCTCTGCAAGTTCGAGTTCAGCCTCTCCAGGCCCATCTTGCCCCGCTACAGTACGACCGTCCAGTGCTGTAATGTTTTTTTTTTTTTTTTTGAAAACCCCTGGTTACTTAAATAAAAATGTATATTGTAAAAGTATCTTTTCTCTCATCCAGGAATAAATTCAAAGTTTATAATTTTGGGGCAATTATGAGCGAATGGGATTGCTAGGCCATTAGGAAAAGTGACTTTAAATTACTGATGGAGTAATTTCAGAGCTGAAGTAAAAGCCTGTCCTTAGTCCACAGCTATCCTTCACATGACTTCATAGTGACTACACAGAATGTCCATTAAATAATTACCAACCTGTTTCCCTTGAGTTCTTAATGGCTGGGGTACTTATTAAATAGTTAGGGATATGTGAACAGTCATCCCTTGGTATCCAGGGGAGATTGGTTCTAGGACTACCCTCCCTTGGGTACCAAAATCTGAGGCTACTTGAGTCCTTTACAGAAAATGGTATTGTATTTGAATGCACCCGTCACATCCTCCCTTTTTTTTTTTGAGAGAGAGATTTTTGGTATAGGGCATGTGTATTCGCTAGAGAAACAGAGACAGAAAGACAGAAAGCAAGAAATCAACCCCAACGGGGCTGGCCACACTGCAACCCCTTCTCTTCCTTTTTCTCTCAGGATTTTGGGCACGCATGCACATGCTCCAGCCTTGAGTTTCAATCCACCGGGTCCAGGACTCGAACCGCAGTTGGCCATGTGGTGTCCAGCACCATTATGCCACCTGTTAGTCCCTCCTATGTATTAAAAATATTTTTTTAAATTCATGATAGTGTTCATGTATATGCATGTGAGATTGAGAGTGAGAGGGATACATGGCCTCCACAGGGTCTGGTTACACCAGGATCCCCTTCCCTCAGTCTCTAGCCTGTGGATCCTGGACACTCATATGCATGCCCCATATGTTTCAGGCTGACTGGGCTGGGGAATTAAACCATGGTGTCGTGTCCAATTTGGTTTCTCTTGAGCAGCACATTACCACTGCACCAGGGAGCCAAGCCCCACCCATAGACTTTAAATCACCTGTAGATTACTTAATACCTGATACAATGTAAATACTATGTAAATAGTTGTTATGCTTCACCTGCCTGCCCTATAGCAGAAAAAAAAATAGTTATACTGTATTGTTTATGGAATGAGCAAGAAAAAAGTTCTGTCCATACAGAACTATCACTGTGGCCTGGCTATATAGTGCACATCAGCAACAATGAAACATTTTCCATGCACAGTCTGTTGAATCTGCAGAACCAGTGGCTCTTTGAGCATCTAGGGTTACTCTGCTTTGAGGAAATCAGGAGACTATGGAGGGAAAAGATCTCTGAGGGATTCCCAGGAGTGACTGTGGAAGTCCAAAGGTAAGTGCCCATAGGAGATCGCTCCATTTTGCTGGAGGTCTTTTAGACCCAATTGAGATGGGATAGGAGTTCTTTGAGAGTCATGGTTCCCTGAGTTCCATGTTTCTAGAATTCCAGAGCCTAAAAGAAGGTCTGGCGGTCCCTGCATCAAGCTGGAGAAGTGAGTGTTTTCAGCAAGGGAGTAGGAAGCCCCTGTTGTGACCAGCCCATATCAGGTCCTAAAATGAAGAAGAAAGCAGTTGGTTCCCTAGGAGAAGGGATTTCATGTTCTCTGATGAAAAAGATGACTGTATATCCCTAAAATACGGTGGATCAGTGAGTAGCTCCTGAGTTAGCAGAAACTGATGCTACTAAGGAATGAACACACCGAGGAGAGGACAGTCAAGGTGGATGACCAAGGTGGAACAGTGGGGGTCCTCTCCGACCTTCAGTCTGACCCCTTGAAACACTAATTACAGTGTTACAGGATCATTTTGAAAACAGAAACCGTAAGGACATAATGGCTTTATAAGGACAGGCTTTGTTTCCCTTACCCCTTAGCATTTAGAGTAACGTCTGACACATAGTAGGTGCTCAAGAAAATATCTGTGGAGGAAATATGATGATATTAGTGCTGGAATTAGTGGACAGTCAAGCCTACTCTCAGGAAAGGATGTAGACTAGTCACAAAAAGATTTTTAAAGAAAATGTGGCTTCTCCATTCTACTTTTGTTTGTGTGTATGTGTGTGTGTGTGCGTGTGTGTGTGTGTTATAGTTCAATAGAGCTCTCCCTCTCTCTTCCCAAACATTTTCCCCCTCCTTATACACTAATACAGTTCATGGGACAGCAGGTGGCATGGTAGTTGATGTGCTGGACTCCTACATGGCCAACCGCGATTCAAGTCTCAGACCTGGCAGCCTGAAAATCACAACAAATAAATAAATAAATATTTAAAAAGAAGAAGAAGATTATCGAAAAACTCATGGTGCTTTTTATTTTTTTGAGAGATTTTTGCTATAGGATGCATGTGTTCACCGGAGAGACAGAGAAAAACAGAGAGACAGAAGGTGAGAAATCACTAGCCAGGGGGGATGGCCACATTGCAGTTCCTTCTCTTCCATTCTCCTCTCCTAATTTTGGGCACACACACACACACACACACACACGTGCCCGGAGTGAGTTTTAAGCCACACAGTCTGGGCTCGAATCATGGTTGACTATGTGGGAATCTAGCCACGTAACCATTACACCTTCTGCTGGTCCCCTTCATGATGCATTTTTGCATAGAAAATCAGAAAAAATACATCGTGACTTTTCTAACAACCCAATAAATAATATACAGTTTATATTTTAAAACTTGGAAAATAAAGGCAGCTTCTTGAAGAACAAGTTAACACATCCATAAATATGGTCGGAGATCAGCTTTCATCATTTTGGAATTTGAAGATGCTTTCTCTTTTTGCAACACTGCAGATGAAGAGCTCAGAATTTGATAAATTATAAACCTAATGAGGCTTCTAACTCCTTTGGCCAGTCATTAGCTGTCAGGAAATGATTATTGTTACTTAATTATAAGATGAAACTAAACACTGGGAAATGTCGAAAGTGATGGGATTGGCCAATACGCCAAGGACTAATTCCACAGGCATGCCTCCACGTACCAATTAAAGCTGCATCACCCGTAATGAAACGCTGCGTGCTGCGAGCTGGGTTCTATGTTGTCATTTTCAGATTAGAACAACAAAAACAATGTCAGTCTAGGGCACTTCCTGGGCACCCAGGATGGCTGGGTCTTCATAACTCAGAGGATAAGGTCTCCTCCTATGAGCTTATTACTCGCCAGGAAATGCCCTTGTTCTCATGTTGACCACACCCAAATGAAGAGCTAGTCTTCAAGGTAACACAGGCAACAAGTCAATCATTCTGTTTCTCTAGCTATCTGGTTAAAAAAAAAAAAATCAAAAAGCTTTCCAGAAGCAAAGTGTGTATACATGATGCTTCTGAGGGGCAATTCATTAGCAGAAGATAGTCATGCTTAGAGTTAGCATTCTGCAGTGTGGACTCTAGTTTTAAAACACCACTAAGGGACCAGCAGGTGGCGTGGTAGCTAAGGTGTTGGACTCCCACATTGCCAACCACAGTTTGAGTCCCAGACCTGTGGTTTGCTTTCTCACTTTCCCTCTCTCTTTTTCTCTCTTGGGAACACATGTGCCGTATAGTAAGTTTAATAATACTAATAATAAATAAAATGAATAATTCTTTAAAAACAACAACATTAAGAGGGGTTTCTGGGATACACCTTTCCATCCTAGCTCAATGCATTATCACTTTTATGCAGTTTTGCTCCAATATTGGTTTTGATTGGGCGGTATCTGCTTTTCCTTTAGAGTCTCTCATTTGCCTGGAGCTAAAAGATAGCATGTTGGTTGAGAGCAGAGACCTGGATCTCCCAAATTGCCATTTAAGCTTGGTGTCTGGCATTTGGGTGAGAAGAAAAGGAGAGAGAGATGAAAAGTTTTGCTAAAACATAGGCACTCCCCAACTTAAGTAGAAGGTGTGTTGCAAGGTTTCAATTATAAATTGATCGCCTAGAATTTAAAGGAGGCTGCATGAGCTTATTGGAAAGGGATCGTAACAACCCCTACCTTCTGAGGCATTATGAAGATTAAACGTGTAAAGACACCTTTAAACAACACACTGAGGGCTCTATAAATGCTACTTTATTTACTTTTTTTTTCCTTTTCAGTTTGCTATAGGAGCATCCCCTTGCTGGAGAGAGACACAGAGAGAGAGAAAGTGAGAAATCAGCCCCCTCCCCAGGGGAATGGCCACACCACAATCCCCTCTCCATTCTCCTTTCGGGATTTTTGGGTACATAGGTTTAATTTCCCTATATGAATACAACTGATCAAATTTCATTCATCATGACTAACTAGTCCCTCTCTGAAATGCTTTCTTTTCTCGACTTCATAACATCACACCCTTCTGAGTTTTTTCATCTCTTCCATCTCACTGTTTCTTCTAAGTAGTTTTTCCCCCAGTCCACTTTCTTTCAAGGTCTAGGGCTTACTCATTTCATCCTTTCTCTTCTCTACAAGCACTCTCTCCTCAGAGGACTGATTCTAGGCTTACAACTTTAAACACTGTTTATATGCTGATGACTCTCAACTTTATCCCTCTAGTTCTCCTTTGGATTTCAAAGAAAGTGCTTGAGCCAGGGGCAAATTGAAGTGGAGCGCGTGTCTAACTGCAACCTGCAGTTGAATAAAAATCATGTTTAAAAAAAATTTTAAAAAGAATAAGTCATGTTTAAGGCCAGCCCCACAGTGCAGTGTTGAAGCGCTTTGCATGCGAGCCAGATCCCACATGGCCAACCATGGTTAGCATCCCAGCCCCGGAAGCTTGAAAAACATACTGGGCATGTGTGTGCTTATGACTAAAATCCTGAGCAAATGAAGAAATGGAGGAAAAAAAGATTGTAGCATGAACATGCTTCATTGGGGGGGGGGGAGTGCTTTCTCTCATCTCACTCTTTCTTTTTCTGGTAAGCCCTCTGACGATACAAAAACAATTTTTTTTTTTAAATTCAATGTTCTTTTAGCACTATCCAGGAATCTTCTCCAATTCGTCGAGAACCATCTAAAGCTCATAGCAGCATTACCCACAGTCCCTTCTTTCTCTTTTCTCCTAGTTTCCTAGACTAACAGGAAAAAAAAAAATTATTGTGACTGACTGAATAGAAATGATTCTCCCTGTCTCAGCTTCCTACGATCCAATGGTCACTCCTTGATTCATTTAAAACCTGGCCAGAGCAAAATCACTCTGAAGGCTCTCTCTAACTCTTTGAGAGCAGATCTGCAAAACTCTGTGACTTTAACTTCTCTGAGCCTAGTCCTTCTATCTATACGAGAGACTTTCAGTAGATGACCTCTAGCCCTGACTGTGCATGGTGTGGAAACGTGTTGAGTCCAGTAAATATAAAACAAAGTAATTGGTGCCACTGGTTACTAGTGGTGCTGTCCTATTGTAGTTAAAAGGCAGTCAGTGTGGCCAGAGGGTTGGACGGAGTTCTGTGTCATTGGCTGCAGCGTCTATAGATGGGACTCTCAGGGATTCGTGACTTCTATGGAGTAGTTCATGGGTTCTACATACGCTGAACACACCACAGTTCACATCTCTGGCCCAGGTGACATTTCTAAACACCAGCTTCAAACCAGCCTCTTTAACATCCTCACCTGATGTTAACAGTTATCTCTAAAATAATGAAAACCTCTCTTGTCTGTTCCGCCTACCATCTCCTCTATTAGGATGGCAATTCCATCCACCTGGTGCTCAAGCCTGAAACCCTGGCTCCTTACGTTTTCTCACCCTACATTTAACCTCCCAAGCAGATACTGTGGTTTCCACCTTGATAATAAGTCTAGAACCCAGCAGCGTGTTCTCCCTTGTCCACAGCTATGGTCCAGACCCTGGCTGCCATCATCTCTCCCAGATTACTGCAGACTCTCCTCACTGGGATCCCTGATGTCCTGCTTGCCTCCCATCTCCAGTCTTTCCCAGCTGAGCTGAACATCAAAGCCCCCCACCCAGTCTGTGGTAGGGGAGGGGCTGCACAGCACATGAATTGGACTCCTACCTTACATTCTGCTGTTAAGTTCAGCTCTCAGCCACATTGGGAACAGAGAAGTTTGGGTGTACAAAACCAAACACCTGAAGACAGAGAGGTTTTGGAGGAATTCTCTCCCCACAACCCTCCCAGCAGTAAAAGGAGAGAAACTCTCCTTTGGAAATCTGAACCCAGATCTCCCTCTACTAATTTCACGCTTGCACCCACAGTAGAGGAGGGAAACTGGTACAGAGCTACTCACACCGAAAGGAAGCTCATGAGCAAACAGCTACAGAAACATACTCCAAAGAAACAGGAAGAAGTGAGTATACCACCAGATAACTAAAAATCAGAGTTGTAAGAAATAGGAGAAAACCAGGAAATACCTCCCCCATGAAGGTATATTTTATATATATATATATATAATAACTCCTCACCAGCAATGGATAAAATACAAGAGCTCACAGAAATGCCAGAAAAAAAAATGCAAAATATTCATTATAACAAAACTCAATGAAATGCAAGAGAAAACAGACAACCAATTCTAGGAAATGAGAAAATCCTTCCATAACTTGAAAGAGAAACTCCATAAGGAGTCAGACACCCTGAAAAAGAATCAAATGGAACTTCTGGAGAAAAAGAATACAATGCAGGAACCCAAAACCTTCCTCAAAAGTATTAATAGAAGATTGGACCCTACAGAAGGAAGAAACTCTGACCCTCTGACTTTGAAGACAAAACTTCTGACTTAGTCCAATCAATTGAAAAGAATGGAAGAATAAGCTTGTAAAATGAAGACAACAGGGGCCAGCAGGTGGAGTGGGGGTTAAGGTGCTGGACTCTCCCATGGCTGACCATGAATCAAGTTCTGGACCTGAAGTCTTGCTTTCTCATTTTCCCTCTCTCTCTCTCTAGTCAAATTTAATAATAATAATAATAAATAAAATTAAATAAATAACTATTTTTTCTTAAATGAGGACAGCAAGGCCAGCAGGTGGCATAACAGTTAAGGTACTGGTTTCCCACATGATCAACCACAGTTTGAGTCCCAGACACAATGGCTTGAAAATCACGCCAGATGTGTGTACATGCATGGTCAAGGTCAAAATCCCAAGAGGAGAATGGAGGAAAAGGGATTGCAGCATGGCCACCCCCACCACTACCGCCCCACAGCTGGAGGGAGTACTTTCTCACTTATACACTCTCTCTGTCTCTCTCCAGTGAGCATAGAATCCCTATGGCAAAAACCTAAAAAAAAAAAAAAAAAAAAAGAGGTTATTAAATAATCACTTTCTGCATCTAATGCACATGGGAAATCCTAGACACCATTAAACAGTGAATAGCTGCATAACAAGTATTCCCAACGGCAAAGAGACAGGTAAAAACATAGAAAATCTCTTTCATGATTTATTAGCTGAAAACATTCCAAATTTAGAGAGGCATACAAAGATCCAAATCCAGGAAATACAAAGGATACCAAATAGATTTAGCATAAGAAGATTCTCTCCAAGGCATATAATGGCCAAATTGGTAAGAATCAAAGACGAGGACAATGTTCTAGAAATGGCGAGACGGAAATGCCAAATTACTTATAGAGGTTACCTCATTAGACCAACATCAGACCTCTCAACTAACACAATGCAGGCAAGGAAAAAAATGTGAAGACATATTTAAAAATCTGAAAAAGAAACCATTTCAGCCCAGAGTACCATATCTAGCAAGATTATGACTCAAATGGGAAGAAGAAACAAAATCATTCCCAGGTCAACAAATGCTGAAAGAATTCACCAAAACTCAATCAGCTCTTCAGGAAATACTTAAGGGAACACTACACCAGGGAAACTAAAGGGAGGTAAATAGAAATAGAGAACACAAAACAATTTAAAAAAAAAGTAACAAAGCAACAGGGATAAGTTCACACAGATCAGTAATAACACTGAATGTCAATGGATTAAATTCCCCAATTAAGAGGCACAGATGGGCTCAATGGCTAAAAATACAGGAACCTTCTGTTCGCGATTTACAAGAAACACAACTCATTGACAAAAACAAACATAGACTAAATATTTTGGAAAGTAATATTTGTCGTTTCACCAGTGGAGCTACTTCGAACCCAGTTTTCAGTGACTGAAAACAAGAGCAATTACTGAATGCATGAACTGAATGATGATTACCATAATGGATGAAGCTACCTTATTAGAGAAGTATTTAGTGCCTATTTCCTGTCTTTAGTTTCTTGGAAGGGCTAAGGATTATTTGAACTATTACATTTTTGCATACCTCTCTGATATCCTTACCCATTTTCTCTCAATGAAAGTGTTAAGCATGCCTGTCACAACTATTATGTTTTCCAGTAAACCACGACTATTTAAAAGAGAGAAACCAAATAAAGGATAACTTTGTAAAGGAAAGTGTCTGCATGCTAAAAATTCATATTCAACTATTTTACACACAAGTGAGTTTTACAAATGCGCTCATTATTTGATAGACAATTGTCTGAACAGATTTCATATTACATTTATATCTTATTGTAACCATTATTTATCGTATAAAACAAGATAACAGAAGAAACCTCCAAAATGTTATATAAGTGGCTGAGTCTTTCTTGGGAATGAAGTTAAAGAAGGCTAAAGTCAAGAACTTTGTAAAGCCTATATAAATCACCAAATCACTGATTTTACCGTGTCTTCACTTTTAAACATCTCTTTCCAATTTTGTTGTTTTTGCTTTCTTGAAAATTTCTCTATGTACGCTGTGGTCTTATAAGAAATGAGTGAGTAAAAGTTTTCTTTTTTTTTTTTATCTCTTCCTTTCTATCTGTAGTCATTGTTATGAAGTTTTCTTTTTTTTTTTTTTAATCTCTTCCTTTCTATCTGTAGTCATTGTTATGTATACAATTTTACCTCTTTCTAACTGGACAATGATTAATACCACAGATCTTTTCAGATTATAAACTCTTATCTCCCACAATCCTCTACATGGAATTTAGAAATTCTTTTTTCACTGGCTATTTAAGATGTCTTTGTTTTCAAAAAATCCATCCCCATGAGACTTTTTGTTGTTAATTACTTTGTATTTCTTTAGGACTGTGTTTCACAGTGAAGAACATCCATGACAACTCAATACATACTTCCAAATAACCAGTAGAGTGAGTTTCAAATGTGTACAATATCATGTAATGTTATATGTTGAAGGTAGTGAATATGTTTATATCCTTAGTTTATTTATTACACACCATATACATAATTTAAGAAACCATGCTGTACCCTACAAAGATGTGTTAGGTCATTGGGGAAGTTATGACTTTTTTTCTATGCAAAAATGTGTCATGACTTTCCCAACATCCCAATATAATAATTATATGTAATTCAAAAATTACAATAAAAATTTTTTAAAAAGAAATTTTAAACCATGTTTGATAGTATCTACTAGAATTTATTTGGGGACTGATGAAGCTGAAATTGTAACATTCTGCTGTTATTGTTTAGAAATTATTTTGGCCTCCTGGGGAAGCAAAGATTTGGCTGGTCACTTATTTAATTCAGAAACTACATTGCAAAAGTACTGCTTAAAGTAGGAAAGTGGCATTAAAATATTTCTGCCGTTCTTACACAATGCAAGCGTACTAAGTTACTAAGTAAGGCTCACCCAGGGACCTTTTTGATCCAGTAATAATGTATTTATGGTCATACTGAGATTAATAAGGGAAAAGCAGGTCATAAAGGCAAAAATTATAAATCACATGCCTCAGAAGAACATTAAAATCCATTACAGGGCCAGCCAGTGCATGGTGGTGAAGGTGACTGGATCTCACATATTGACTCCATGGTTTGACTCCATTTTTCGAGTCCCAGTGGCTTGAAAAACACGCTGGGCACATGTGCAGATGTGACCGAAAGCCCAAGAGGAGACTGGAGGAGAAGGGACTGTGGTGTGACCATCCCCTGTGGGGGGTGATTTCTCTCTCTCTCTTTCCTGTGAGCACACAACCCCTATAGTAAAGCTAAAACAAAACAAAACAAAAAACCATTACAGATCTAAAATGTTTGCAAATATGGCAAGTTCCCTCTGACTTTAATTCAAGCACTCTT
>NW_006159548.1:6149174-6159076 GCF_000334495.1 Tupaia belangeri chinensis | reverse complement strand
ATCCCAAGAGGAGATGTGGCAGCTTTGCAACACGTACCATGCACACCTACTTGGTATCAGTCCAGATGTTAACACATCAATTCATTTCAACCATTTCTTTTGTCATGTTCTTGCGGTTTCTGAAGCACGGCCCAACTTTAAAACACAGCCTAACTTTAAAACACCCTGGTCGCCCCTCTTTCATAAAAGCATCACAGAGGAGAGTCACATGGCATCCTTTTTGCCATGTAGTGGTAATTGCCCTGGCGGGGAATTCTCATGCCCCTCACCCACCCATGGAAACCTGAACAACAAAGCAGGACTCAAGGGCTCCTGAAATTCCTCAGGCTGGAGCAAATGCTGCTCATGCTTCATCTCCCAGGAAACCCCAAAACTTCCCAGGAATGAAGTGAGGGGGGCAAAGCAGGCAGCCTCGTGAACCTTGGAGCTGCAACGCACTCTTTTGCAGACAACGGCGCTTCAGTGTCAAAGCCACAGACCAAGGGCAGGCTCAGCCTCCAGATGAAACCCTCTGTCACTGAGCACGAGACAGCGATCACACATACGTGACCTCGGACAGAACAGCTCCCAAGTGCCTGAATGCAGAGCGGGTCTGCCATCACTTCTCACCCTGGCATTTTAATGAGAATTAGAGGAGGAGTCTGACGGTTTTAGGATCATTGTACTCATGTGTTAAAAAAATACTGGGGAACTCTTTTAGAAAGCCCATTTCTCCCCAACGTAGATATTTGGAAAAACTTTGGTTAGAAAAATTGAAATAACCTAAATGTAAAACCCATGTACATGAACTATGAGTATCACATGCGGGGGGGCTAAAAGCAAAACAAAACTGAGAGTTTCTCTCAGAACTGGACGGACCTACACTTTCTCCCCAGAAGGCGTTAGAAAGAAAATGCAGAAATGTTATGGCACGTCTGGGTATGCAAGAAATATATGTGTTCCTTTTTGCCCCCAAGACCTCTTGTTTCATATTCCAAGAGTGTTCTCTCAATTCCACACTCTCAGCTCACAGTTGAAAAACACTTTGGTGTTTGCGCAAATCCAAGGCTAAGTAGAAAAGAGGCAGAGAAATACTTAAGGCACAAAATTGGGAAAGAAAATAATTCTGTCATGTGTGCCAATGAATGTTTCTTTTGAAGTGCTTTATTTAGGGTTTTTCAATTAAATAATAACTTCTTAAAATAGCATCTTTCTGGAAAGAAATATTTGTGTTAAATGGACGAAGAAAATACGGAACGTTCTCGCGAACTCCTTGAGAAGGGCCAGGTCATCGTTTGGTCTACTAGGAAAACAAAAAGTGGTCGAGTGGTGGTTCAGTTGGTGCTTTCCTGGGCCCTCTGGCAATCAGCTGTCTAGCTAGGAGTCAAGTTTTATAAACTGCTAAGTGACCAGGCAGACAGCCTGGCTCTACAGAGTAATGTTTCCAATTTGACGCATGCTATGGTCTTTGACCTTAAAAGTCCTCTGCCGTCCAAGGGGCAATAGACATTCTTAAAGGTGGAGTCCTGAGTGATATGCTCAGACATCCAGACTTCAGCTGACCCCTTGCTTTGCTGTTCACAGACCTGGGACAGCAGGGGGTACATGTTACTAGGGGAGACAGAAGGAAGAGGGAACGGAAGTCAAAGACAAGGCCAAACACAGTGCGAAGGCAAAATAACCCACATTTAATAGTTGCAAATGAAGTTAAAAGCATAAGATATGTCTTTTAAAAATTATTATTTATTTAATCTTATCGTTATTAATATGTTTTAATTTGCTACAGGGCACATGCATTCACCAGAAAGAGACAGAGAGAAGGAAGGTGAGAAAGTAAGCCACCAGGTCTGGGACTTGAATAGCTGTGTGGGGGTTCAGAGCCCTAATCACCAAGCTTCTGCTGGCCCCAAAATAGGTCTTATAAGGCGCTCTTCCCCTCCAAAATAAACATATCACTAAAACAGTAAGCAGAAGTGAGCTGTAAATCTTCTGCCTACTGCATTCCTGGAGTTTCTTCTTGAGTTTCTTCAGCAAGAAATGGACATGCAGGGTCTCAGGTTGGCGGAAGCTCACTGGAGTCCTTTTCATTGCAGAGATAAGATCATCTTGTCTGTTCAGTAGCTTTAATAGCTAACATCTCTCCACTTCACTCTCAAAACCAAAAATTGAGAAGAAAACACTTCTTTGCTGTTAGCCCTCACCACCAGCAATGTAAGCAAAGATAGCTCAGAGAACCGGAAAACTACGCATGGCATCGCTAAAGATTGATCATTATGTCCATTAATTTTTTGCTATAAACTTGGTTCCCAGTGGCCTCTTTTCCTTAACCAAGGGAAAACTATGCCTTCCAGATCCCAATTTTTGTTTCTTCTCAAACAAAGCTGTCCTCAATATAATCTATATAGGATTAAAGAAAGTTCTGGAAAGTAAAAAAAAAAATTAACTGAGAAATGGAATTAACTGAAAACCAAGTAGAAACTGGTAGGAATACTACAGTGGATTGTTAAGTATTTACAACATAAGAACCAATTTGTCTGAAAACCAATGTGTAAGTGCCTGGCTTAGTTCCCCGCCTCAGGAATCGAGAATGTTCCTTTGCTGAGAGCGGCCATTTTGTTGACATTCAAGTAAAAGACTTGGCTTCAAGAAAAAAGGAAAGGACTGAGCACAGAAACTATTGGCTCTTCAGAAAAGTCATCTCATAGTTTTCTGTTTTTCTATACCAAAATGCATCACGACTTTTTTGATGATCCAATAGTTCTGCAAAGCAGTGCTATCCCAGATGAGTTCACTCTGATATAGTGATCCTTTAAAAAACAAATTTATGGGAACCAGCTGTTAGCATAATGGCTATGTCGCTGGACTCCCACGTAGTTGACTGCGGTTCGCGTCCCGGACCCGGTGGCTTAAACTCATGCCGGGCGTGTGTGCGTGCGTGCCCAAGATCCCGAGAGGAGAATGGAGGAGAAGGGATTGTGGCGTGACCATCGCCCCTGGGGGGTGATTTCTCGCTTTCTGTCTCTGTCTCTGTCTGGCGAGTGCACGCGCCCTATAGCAAAAAAAAAACTCTCAAAAAAAAAGTAAAAAACAAATTTATAAAGCGCTAAGGACAAAAAAGAGCGTAACGTCAGAGATAGCAGTGTCTCTATGAAGATTCATCAGCCTACTCTTCCAATTAAATTGGCTGAAACTAAGTAGGATATGAAAAATGAATGAAGAGCTGACCCCATAGATTGGTGGTTACAAGAGACAGATTCGATGTGGCCAACTGTGGTTCAAGTCCTGGCTCCAGCAGCTAGAGAAACACACCAGGCACATGTATGTACATGCCCCAACTCATTACAGGATGGAAAATGGAGGGAAAGGGACTGTGGAGTAACCATGTCCCATAGGGAGTGTTTCTCCCTCATTCCCTGTCTGTCTGTCTGTCTCTCTCTCTGCAACTAAAAAAAAAAGAAAAGAAAAGAAAACAAACAAACAAAAAGACACTTAAAGAAAGAAAATCCAAATTATAGCAGACCTAAAAAATACACTGGAAGCATATTCTTCAGACAAGCAGGGCCTGCATCCTACCTACGGTAGATGGAAAAAAAAGAGTGGGGAAAAAGACAAATCAAACTTCACTCAAACCACTGTACAGGTAAACGCCCTTAATCTGAAAACCCCAAATGCAAAATGTTCTCATCCAAAACTTTTTGAGCTTTGACAAGATGACACAAATGGAAAATTCAATGGCACACAACAAATGTGCTCTTGTGCACAAAATTATTAAAAATATTGCATAGGTGAGACCAGCAGGTGGCACAGGGGTTGAGAGCGCTGGACTCCCACATGGCTGACCATGGTTTGAGTCCCAGACCTGGCAGTTTGCTTTCTCACTGTCTCTCTTTCTCTGTCCCTTTCTGGTCAAATTAAAATAAATAAATAAAGTTAAATAAAATAATTCTTTTAAATATATATTGCATAGAAGTAGGTGGTAGTGCAGTGGTGACAGAACTGGACCTACACGGGGAAGGTTTGGGTTCGCATCTGGTACCTCCCTGGACACACAGGCCACACGTGTACACCATGATCAGGCTGGCTGAGACTGGGGGTGAGTCATGACCTGAGGACCCTGTTCAAGGTCTCTTTCTCTATCTACCTTATAAAAAAAGTAAATAAGTAACTTTTAAAAACATAAAAATATTGTATAAAATTACCATCAAACCGTAAGTATGTATACGAGTATATAAGGACTATAAAGATATGTAGAAATTTAAATGAATTTTCTATTTACACTTGAGTCTTGGCCACCAAAAAATCCAAAATCTGAAAAATCTTGCTTCTAATGCCAAGCATTTCCAATAAAGAATCTCACATGTATAAATAAATAAATAGCCTCTGAGGCCCAATATCTCCAGTTGACTGTGGTGTAAAGTTGGTGGTTTGGAGATGAGGGAAGTGTACACAATAATCCTTATTAGAAATCCTTTTTTAGGGGCTGGCAGGTGGCATGTTGGTTGAGGACACTGGACTCCCACATGGTCGATGGTGGTTCAGTCCCAGACCTGGCAACTTGCTTTCTCATTTTCCTTCTCTCTCTCTCTTTTGTTCTGTCCCTCTCTGGTCAAATTAAAATGAATGAATGAATGAATGAATAAAGTTAAATAAAACTAATTCTTAAAAAAAAAAAAAAGAAATCCTTCTTTGTATTGTTCGTGTTTTCTATCAATCATGTCAGTTCACCTTCTCTGAAGGGGCTCCCGAGAGTGTCAGCAGAGGGTCCTCAAGCAGTGATGCAGTTCCGGACAAGGCTATGGGACAGTCGGATGGTCACCTGACCCTGAGGTTAGGTGACTTCCTCTGACTGGGTGTAGCCCAGCGTGAGGCCCTCTGCAGTGACGAGACTCCACACTTGTCTAATGCGAAGCATTAAAAATACTTGGCATTGAGAGGCTCTTCAAGATGGGAAGGGACAATAGAGAAACCCACGACAATCCCACTGAAACCCGTTTTACTTTTCTGGGCTCTCCCTTCTAAGGGACTGTTTCCTCTTTCCACTCCCCCCCTTGAAAGTTTCAATTTGGGTTATCCTAGTCCTTTCAGATGCCCTAGCTAAGGTGGTGTTCTCCAACCCACCCGGAATAAAGTGCCCCTCCATTCTCTCATCTGTGTCTGGGTAGAAGTGACCGTAGAGTGATTTAAGAGAGAAACTGAAGAGAAGAGAGATACCTCCACCCTATTATGAAAGCCTGAGAGCTACACAGGAAGAAGTTCCTCAGCCTGTGACCCCGACACCCCCATCTTCTTGATGCCTCTCAGGCTGGATGACTCCAAAGAGCCCTCTGCCCTTTGATCTCTCCCCCTGTGTTCTCCACTTACATTTATTAACCCCCTGCAGTTGGGCTTTGGAGTTCAAACTGCTCCCCCTAATTGCCAGCTCTGCCTGCCTCCTCAGCGCCCACCCATCCCCTCTCCAAACATTGTGAACCATTTCCTCTCTCGAACACTTGCTTCCCTCGGCCTGGAGAACAGGGGGTTCTTGTTGGCCTATCATGTCTCTTCTGTTACGTATTTTTTATTCCTCTCAGCACCAAGGAATGAGACTGCTATGGTTTAAATGTGTCCCCCACCAAGTTCATGCATGGCAATTTGGTTGTATTGTGAAAATAGGAAGAGGGTGGAAACCTAACCTAACTATGTGGTTGAAAGGTGGAGCCTGTGGGAGGCGATTAGGATTAAGGTCACCTGGGTGGGGGCCCCATGATTAAATCCCGGCAGATTTATAAGGAGAGGAAATGAGGCAGAGAAAGACACGCAGACACTGAAGCTCTCGCGCTTTTGCCAGGTGATGTTCTACACCACGTCAGGATGCTGCAGGGACTCCCTACCAACAAGAAGACCTTAACCAGATAGAGCCCTTTGGCTTTGAACCTCCAAAATCATGAGCTAAATAAGCCTCTAGTCTTTTTTTTTTTTTTTTAAATATCATTGCCATAGAGCACGTGTGCTCACAGGAGAGGACAGAGACAGAGAGATAGTGAGAGAGAAAGTGAGAAATCACTCCTCCTCCCTCCTGGAATATGGCCAGGCCGCATTCCCTTCTACTTCATTCTCCTCCCGGGGTTTTGGACACACATATACATCCGTCTAGTGTGATTTTCAAGCTGCCTGGTCTGGGACTCGTACCACGGTTGGCCACGTGGGAGTCTGGTGTCCCATCCACCACAACACCTGCTGGCCCCAGTAAACCTCTATTCTTTACAAATGACCCAGACTCAGGTATTTCTGTTATTAGCCACACAACAGCCCCCCCTCTCTTGGTCACTTCTGCTCTCTCCCTCGAGGGTCTCACTTGTTTCCATCCTTAATGGTCATGCATGTGTCATGTATGTATTATGCATGTCGATCATTCTCAGGCCTATAGTATTTCTTCAGGTACTGTTCCAGGTGTTGTGACACATGTCTACCTGCCTGCTGGGCACCACCTATCAGCAGAGCTCATGACCTGCTCCAAACCAAAACCACCATCCTTGTTCCAGAACAAATCAAAATAATCCCAGATGGCCCTCCTGGATTGCCCACTTCTACTGTCGTTGATGTTTATAAAGAGCTATTTTGTTTAAACTTTGTTTTATTATTTCTTAATTTGACCAGAGAGGGGGAGAGAGAGAGAGAGAGAGAAGCAAAGTGAGGAAGCAAGCCACCAGGTCTGAGACTCGAACCGTGGTCAGTCATGCGGGGAGTCCAATGCCCCTAACCACCATGCCACCTGCCAGCCCCGATCGTCATGGTTATTCAGCAGCATGAAAGGCTATGTTTTTAGAGTTGATTTGATTAACTAAATTTTACTTTTTCCCCTAAATAATTTATTTAGTTCAAATAATAGTCCTATTATTGTTTGAATGGTGTATAAATATTTTAACCAACTGTTTTTCTGTCTATAAACTGCTGACATTATGAAGACTGTAACATTGATGATATATTTTAAACAACTAAGTTTTAGTAATCTAAGGAAATTTACTTTTGACCATAGTCAGCTATTTTTCAGGCTTCAGTCTTATAAACTTGTGCTAACGTGCATGACTATCTTACTGCAGTACAGAAATGTCATTTAGCCACTTCAGGGGGTTTTGGTTTTTATTATTAAAAATCTTAATTTTCTAAAGTGTAGAGTGAGGCTAATAATCTGTTCTGAGTTCTAGGACTCACATTTATTTTATTAATTTAACCAAGAATTAACACGTAGGCTATTACTTAAAATTCGTAAGCCAGGGGCTTGCCGTGGTGGCTGGATCCCACATGACCAAGTGCACGTTTTGAGTCTCAGACCCCCGTGGCTTAAAAAACACGCAGGGTCCATGTGCATGCCTGTCCAAAATCCCAAGAGGAAAATGGAAGAGAAAGGGTCTGCAGCATGCCTGCTCCCCCACTCCGGGGGATGATTTCTCACTCTCTCTCTCTCTCTTGCTCTCTGTCTCTCTCCAGTGAGTGCACACACCCGATAGCATTTAATTTTTTAAATATGAAAGCTAAATTGAAGGTACTTGGGTAAACCCACAGAAATGTAAACATTATTTTTTTAGTTGTTTGCGATCTACCAATCATATATTTTCTAGCTAACATTCTTCACACATCTTCTCAGACCAAGGCAAATACCCAGCAGCCGTCCCTGTGTAATGCTTGCTAAAAGTGAACCATTTCCAAACATTTATGATAGAAAATGTAGATTTTGGAGGTCATCATACAATGAAAGAGAAGTTACTTAAGTACCAGTATTGATTAAGTTCCACTCAAGTGAGTCACTTCTACAGATGCAGGAAACAAAGAATTCTTTTTCTTTTAGACCAGCTCACTCCAGACTGACAAGGTATTTGAGAGTGTAAAGACCTGTAACTTTTCTAGCATGTGGGTAATCTGAGAAAAGTGGCTTACTGATTGAAACGGGGTTACCCAATGTCTTTTCATTTCTTCATTTTATTTGATAATCCCTTATTTACATTTCATTGTTGTCTACCTTTCCAGGGCACGATATGGTCTTTCAAAGCAAGCATGCAGTATGTGATAATCAAATGAAGAATATTCCCATATTCATCATCTTCAACAAAGACCACTGTATAGATTTGCGCACTTCCAATTTTATCTTTTTTTTATTTTTTGAGAGGTTTTCGCTATAGGGCGCGTGCACTCGCCAGACAGACAGAGAGAGACAGAGAGATAGAAAGTGAGAAATCACCCCCCGGGGGGATGGCCACGCCGCAATCCCTTCTCCTTCATTCTCCTCTTGGGATCTTGGGCATGCACACACACGCACCCAGCGTGAGTTTAAGCCACCGGGTCCGGGACTCGAACTGCGGTTGACTACGTGGGAGTCCAGCGACATAGGTCCCCTTTATCATCTTTTCTATTGGTTCATCAGAAAAGTCATGATGCATTTTTGTGTAGAAGAATACATCATGCCTTTCCTGATCTAATACTTTCAAACAATCTAATTGATAGAAAATTCTTCCTAATGTCAAACCCGGCTTCTGCCTCCACTTGGCTTTCATCCATTGGTCCTAATTCTGCCTTCCGGAGTCTAATCATGCTTTGGCATAAAGGTCTTTTCAAGTACAGAAAAGCAGACACACCCGACTGATCCTCTCTACTCTAAGATACATACGTCCAGCTGCGAGGCCCACAAAGCTGGAGGTGAGGTTAGCACAAGGCTCCATGAAGTGAAGGCTTTATCCTCTCGCCGGACGCACGACTCACATTGCCTACACAGATCTCAAACAAGACCACACTGATTTTTTTGATCACCTAATCAAAACTCCAAATCCCAGTGAATAAGAGTGTGAACCACCTCCACATTTCATATACCGACGGCATTCAACTGGGACAACGATGACTCGAAGGAGAGGTGCGTCCTCCTTGCAGGACTGGGCCATCAGCCCCTCTCCTAGGTCAGGTGTACACACGCCGAGGGGGCGTCCCCACAGCTCCTGCCCTTCCCTCCTTCACAGCACTCCTCGGACGGCTCCCTGCTTGAGCACTTGTAGAATCCATAGCTGTAGCCGTCCACTAAGCAGCAGGAAGATGAGGCACTTTCAACCTCTGACAGGATTAGTAAACCCATGATAAATAAGGGGAGGCACAAAAGCTGCATTCCTCTAGCAGGTCCCCCAACATCCTGCCCTTCAGTGTGGGTCGGTCGACATAAATCATTCATTTCTTATCAGGGCTGAAATTCTGCAGTATTACTGTCAGACACCTTTTCCATCTGATTCCCCGAAAGGTGCTACATCAGTCAAAATGACAGGAAACACATCACGTGAAGACTTGAAGGCATTGATTTTAAGTCCATTTACTACGCTTTCTGTTAATGGTAGTAATTGCAATAGATACTAAGTAAAGGGATCTTTTTAGAAAAGGGGAGGGGCCAGCAGGTAGTATAGTAAGGAAGGCACTGGACTCCCCACATGGTCGACCACAGTTTGAGTCCCAGACCTGGCGGCTTGCTTTCTCACTTCTCTCTCTCTCATTCAGTCCTTCTCTGGTCAAATTAAAACAAATAAATAAAGTTAAATCAACTAATTTTAAAAAGACTAATAATAAATAAAATTAAATAAATTATATATATATATATTTAATAGGAAATTGGGGAAACATTGTTTCTACAGGTGAGAGTTTGGGTATATCTTTATTTATTTATTTATTTTTTGAGAGGTTTTTGCTACAGGACGTGTGTGCTTGCCAGAGAGACAGAGAGACAGAATTCGAGAAATCAGCCCCCAGGGGGGATGGTCACGCCGCAATCCCTTCTCCTCCATTCTCCTCTCGGGATCTTGGGCACGCATGCACACACACCTGGTGTGAGTATAAGCCACCGGGTCTGGGACTCGAACCGCGGTCGGCTACATGGGAGTCCAGAGACATAGCCATTACGCCAACTGCTGGTCCCA
>NW_006159548.1:6138363-6149113 GCF_000334495.1 Tupaia belangeri chinensis | reverse complement strand
TTCACTGTGTACTCATTTCCCACACTCACATTCTCAGCTAGCTTTCTTCTTGCACTCTGACAAGCTCAACTGATCTCAGAGAACAGCCAGGCATCTCTCCAGAGGTATCACAGAAGCTGATCTCGCTCTTTCTGGAGAAGGAGGAAAGACTTATTGGCAAAAGCCAAATGTAGAAAACCACCTAGACCACGCACAGTCCTACCTTCAATGTTCTTTCTGCGGATATAACCCACCCGTGAGCTCCTCTACCTCTGGGCTGGCACCTGAAGCAGAAGTGGGCTTCCAGGCTTGTTTCAGCTGGCCTGCACTGTGGGAGTCCACACACTCTCAGCTGGAACATTTAATCATCTGGGATCACTCACAAAAGAAATCTAGATCTTGGGCCACAAGGTCTGCCTTCCCTCACAATAACAACCTGTTGGAGTTGACAAAGAGCTGCCTCCTTCCATGGGGCAGGAGCCCTGGAGCTTGCCCCAGTTCTTCCCACTTAGTCCCGCAGCCCCTTAAGACACTCTGTCCAAGGCTGTTCAGTGTTTTCCTATTTGGAAAATACTGTGGTTAGCTTTCCAGCCCATAATTCTATGATTTAGTGCTTGCTATGTCTTGATCCCCTTTTTCAGTAGTGAGGTTGAGGATACTCTACCGCCAAAAAGATATGACTCAGTGACCAGCTATTCCCCCAGCCCTCCTCTCAGATATGCCCTTTCCTTGAGTGCTAGGTATGGCCGGCTCTCCTCGTCATCAACATTCGAGCAAGAGGGGCCAAGTGAAAGTTGGGGTTCAGGTTTGAATGAGTGACTTCCATCAAAGTCCTGTCTGATGTTTCCAACCTCTATCCCAACTCACCCATCTACACTTCCTTCCCGAGACCACCGGAAGAAGCCTTCTTTATCAAGCTCAGGAGGTGTTTGTTAAATGGTTAAGACGTCTCTCAAGGAACGTTGCTAGGTAAGAACTAAGAGTCTGTTCCGCATGCCCCTCTAGCACCCAGAACATATTTCCAGGAATGATTTCACGTCGCCCCACCTTCTCTTTTGCTAAACTGACTCACAAAGAGACACCTCCTTTTTGTCCCTTCACCTTTGCCGTCACCCTTAAGAAAAAAAAATCAACATTCCTGATAAGAAATAACCAAAACAAGGAGATGGTTTGAATTCCACTGAGACTAATTCATCTTGCAGTGAAAAAGAAAAAGTCCTTCACCCTCTCCAAGTTAAATAATCAGAACAGGAGCACAGACGTTAAAGGAGAGATCACAGAGTCAACTGGGATTTGGAAACCGAGGCAAGAAGTGGCTTTAAAAACTTTTTACTTAAGGACCTAGAGGTGTACAGTGGTGATAGTTTCACAGCAATGTAAGCGCACTTAATTCCACTCCATTTCCATCTACGAATAGTTCAAAGGGTCCATTTTATGTTCCATATATTTATGTATTTTACCACAATTTATTTTTGAGAAAGAGATTTTTGCAACAGAACAGGTGTGCTCACCAGAGAGACAGAGAGACAGAAAGTCAGAAATCAACCCCCAGGGGGGTGGGGGGTGGTGGCCATACCGCAATCCTTTCTCTTCCACTCTCCTCCAGAGATTTTGAGCACACACACACACACACACACACACACACACACACATGCATGTGCGTGTGCCCAGCATGAGTTTTAAGCCACTGGGTCTGGGACTCAGACTGCAGTCAACTACGTGGCAGTCCCAGTGACGTAAACATTACTCTGTCTGCTGGTCTCTACCCACCATGTTTTGAATGGAAAAAAGAAATCACCTTGTAACGCTTCAAGCCAGTTCCTCCCCACCCCATCCCCAATGGAGAGCAAACAGGCCATGACTGTTATACCCCGAACAGCTTCTCATCCGAGCAAGGGCTGCTGAACGAGGCCGGCCGCAGTCCACAGCATCAGACACCGGATTCTCCCCCAGCCCCTCAGCTGGGTCTGGAGGGCGCCACTCAGTGAGAGGTTGCACACATGCGCCCCTGACTCACCTTTGACTCCAGACCTCTCAGTCAACAGAAGAGGGAGATAATCCCGAGACCGGGCTTGAAGAGGAATGACACCAGGATCCTTTTGCAGAGAAGCCAGTGGTCTTTTAAAACCCACATTACAGAAGAAAACATGGAACAGTAAAGGATGGATTCCCAGGGGTGCATCTCACTGCCAAAAAATCACTTGGAAACAAAAGCAGAGCCGATGTGAGACGATGCTAAGATCCGTGGCTGGCTGGGGAGCGTATATAAGTAGGTGGCAGAACACGCGGGCACGCCGTTCATGTCTGCAAAGGAGGGTTGAGACAGCAAGTGCTAACCACCACACTTTTCCTTTTCTCTTTATGTTTTAATATCCTCATCTTCAGTCCGGCCACTCAGTGTGGTGGTTAAGGCCGCTGGATCACGCAAGGCCAATTGTGCGGTTCAAGTGCTAGACCTGGCAGCTTGAAAAACACCAGGCATGCATGTGTGTGTGTCCCCAAAGTTCTGAGTGGAGAATGGAGAAGGGACTGCGGCGTGGCTATCCACCCTGAGGCGTGCTTTCTCACTTTTCTTCTCTTTCTTTCTGTCTCTGTCTAGAGAGCGCATGTGCCTTAGAGGAAGGAAAAATAAAATCCTTATCTTCAAATCAGAAGCATTCTCAGCCTGCTAAAGATTCCTAAAAATTGAGATCAGCAGATGGCATAATGGTTATGTCCCTGGACTCCCACATAGTCGACTGTGGTTTGAGTCCCGGACCCGGTGGCTTAAAACTCATGCCGGGTGTGTGTGTATGTGCATATGTGCCCAAGATCCTGAGAGGAGAATGAAGAAGGGATTGCAGCATGGCCAACCCCTCTGAGTGGTGATTTCTCTCTTTTTGTCTCTGTGTCTCTCTGGTGAGAGCACATACCCTATAGCAAAATCTCTCTAAAAAAAAAAGACTCTTAAAAAATCATTCAGAATCTATTGCCACCTTTCAGGAAATCCAAAATTATAAAAAATAAGCAGCGGTGGTTTTACCAAACAAATAAAACTCTCCACAAAATGGCAGCACTGAACTCCTGCCTGGAGGGCCCATGCGCTCAACAAGGGCAACAACGTACAGGTTTTCCGCAATGAAGGCGTTTTGTTTCGGACTAGGCAGGCACCACGGGTGCTGGTTTCAGTGAGGAAAGATGCAGTGGCTCGTTTGCTAGGGTTTGACAAGTGGTGTCGAGGGGAGCATGGAGATCGTATCCTCGTTGCCCTTTATAAAGGAAAACAAAGTACATCCCATTTCCCTTGCAGAAAATGCTTCTCCTTTCTTGCCTGGGATTGTCTTCAAAATCCTTCACCCTTTGCCCTCCAAAGATAAATAAAAACAAAGCCAAATGGAGACCAGGTGGCAACAGCTGCCTGGAACGAGCTTGAAAATCTGAACGCAAGGCTGATAGGCTGTCTACCGATCCCCGGAATCGACCCTCTCCTTTCTGTGGTTTCAGTCAGACGACACAATGGTGCGAGGACTCGTATGGGATAACTCTAGGCTTTCACACACTTTGCCTATGCGATGTCAGACAGTGGTAAGAGAGCGCAAGGCCTCGCTGCCTGCTCACCGTGCTCTTAACATCTGTTGTGCCTGGCCCTTTAAAGAAAGCCAGAGTTTACATTATTTGGCTTTTCAGCTATTTCAAAAGAAGAGTAAGACCAGGACACTGAAGAGACGCATAGGCCAAACGCATTCTGGAAAAGTCCCATCTGAATTAGGGGGAACTAAGAGCCTAGGAAAATGATGTACGTCTGCAGAAGGCCAGATGTGTACTCCAGAGATGCAGAACAGTGTTCTCCGTTCATTCACCCAGCGGGAGATCATAAACACACGTGAGCTTTCCCGTGTAAAATGGTCATGGAGGAGAAGTCTGCTTGTACCCTGTACCTCGCAACTCACTCATTTTAAAACGTAGAACACCGGAAGTCTACTTCAAATCTATACTGACCATCGCTTCTACTTCACTGGTGAGTATATAAGGATGATGATGGGAACCAGCAGTTACCGTAATGGCTGTCGCTGGACTCCCATGTAGTCGACCGCGGTTCATGTCCCGGACCCGGTGGCTTAAAACTCATGCCGGGCGCGTGTGCATGCGTGCCCAAGATCCCGAAAGGAGAATGGAGGAGAAGGGATTTCGGTGTGACCACCCCCTCTGGGGGGTGATTTCTCTCTTTCTGTATCTATGTCTCTCTCTGTCTGTCTGCCGAGCACACGCGCCCTATAGCGAAAATCTCTCCCCCCCCAAAAAAAAGGATGATGATGACGATGATCGCAGCCGCTGTGTGTTAAACACTTGCTCTGCACTGGTGTGTCTCAAACAAGGGTCAGAACTACCCAGGATTGTTAAAACTCACATTGTACACTGCGGGGCCAGCAGGTGATGAAGTGGTCATGGCGTGGGACTCCCACGGGGCTGACCATGGCTGGAGTCCTGTACCTGGTGGCTTGAAAATCACACCAGGCACATGAGTGTGCAAGTCCCACATCCCAGGAGGAGAATGGAAGAGAAGGGATTGTGTTGCGGCCATTGCCCACCCCCCGGGGGGGGGGGACTTCTCACTTTCCCTCTTCTTGTCTCCACAAACACATGCACCCTATGGCAAAAACTTAATAAAAAAAAAAAGTTGCTAGTCCCCACCCTCGAGTTTCTTTTTAAAAATGGGTAAAATACATGCAATATGAGATTCACTACCTTAATCACTTGTCAGTGTACAGTTGAGTAGCTTTAGGTACATTCACACTGTGGAAAACCCATCCCCACTATCCCACTCACAGAACTCTCTTCTTTGGGCAAAATAAAAACTACACCCATGAAACAACAGCTCTCTGCTTCCGCCTGTCCCTCAGCCCTGGCGACCACCATTGTACTCCGCCTCTGTGAGCTTCACTGTGCTAGGCCCTCCGATAAGTGGACTCCTACAGTATCTGCATTGTTGTGACTGACCTATTGCACTTGGGATAATAACCTTGAGGTTCACCCATGTTGTAGCATTGTCAGAATCTCTTTCTTTTATCTTTTAGGATTTCTTTTCCCCATAGGGTGTGCGCACTCACTGGGGAGACAGAGATAGTGAGAATGAAAGAGAATTCACCCTCCAGGGGGATGGTCATGCTGTAGTCTCCTCTTCTTCATTCTCCTCCTGGGATTTTGAGCACAGATACGCACACACACACCCCCCCCTGGTGTGAGTCTCAAGCTGCCAGGTTGGCCATGTGGGAGTCCAACACCTTAACCACCATGCTACCTGCTGGCCCAATATTATCAGAATTTCCTCTGTTTTTAAAGCGAAAAAATATTGCATTGTCTGTAAATTCCGCATTGTCTCCACTCACCCACTGATGGACACTCGGGGGCTTCCATACCGGGATGAATGCTGTCCAACCTCGCCTGGAGACCCTGCTTTTGATTCTTTTGGGTTTATACCTAGAAGTGGATCCTGGATCATATGGTAATTCTAGGTAAATTTTTTGAAGACTGGTCCTACTGTTTTTCTGTATGACTGGCACTTTTTACGTTCCTATTAGCAGTGTAAAGATGTTTCAATTTCTCCACATCTTTGCCCACACTTGTTATTTTCTGTTGTTTTGATGGTAACTATCCTAATGGGTATGGGCGGATCTCGTGGTTCTGATTCACATTCCCCTGAGGAGTAGTGACCATAAGTATCTTTTCCTGCGCTCCTCAGCCATTTGTACGTGTTCTTTGGAGAAATGCGTATTCAAGTCCTTTGCACATTTATTTCTTTTTCTTTCTTTCTTTTCTTTTTTTTTTTTCTTTTTCTTTCTTTCTTTATTTTGCCATAGGGTGCATATGCTTGTCTGAGAGAGTTAGAGAGAGGGAAAGTGAGAAATCATCCCCCAGGGAAGATGATGGCCAAGCCACAATCCCTTCTTCTCCCTTCTCCTACAAGCATACCTCACCCAGAATGATTTTCAAGGCACCAGGCCCAAGACCTGAGCTGCTGTCAGTCATGTGGAAATCCAGTGCCTTAATCCCCATGCCACCTGTGGCCCCTGCCCATCTTTTTAAAAGCATTCCCATGAAGGATGATTATACTGCCATCCTTTCTCTTTTGGGACCCTAGGCGCACGAGCACACACACATACACACACACACACGCACACTCAGTGCAGTTCCAGGACTTGAACTGAGCAGTCAGCCATGTGGGTCTCGAACCAGTCCAACTACCATATCACCAGCTGTTTTATTATTGTTGAGTTCTAAGAATTTTTTTTTTTTGGAGAGGTTTTTGCTATAGGGTGTGTGTGCTTGCCAGACAGACAGAGAGAGAGAGACAGAAAGTGAGAAATCACCCCCCAGGGGGGATGGCCACGCCGCAATCCCTTCTCCTCCATTCTGCTCTTAGGATCTTGGGCATGCACGCACACGCGCCCGGCATGAGTTTTAAGTCACTGGGTCCGGGACGCGAACCGTGGTTGACTATGTGGGAGTCCAGCGACATAGCCATTATGCTAACTGCTGGTCCCAAGAATTCTTTATATAGTCTGGATATGATTCCCCTTTTCAGACATAGGATTTGCAAGCATTTTCTCCCATACATCTGAGTTTTTTTTCTGAAGCCGGAGAATTTGCTGTTTTTTTTTGTTTTGTTTTGTTTTGTTTTTTTATAGAATGATTTACTTATTTAATTTGTTATTATTATTTTTTAGTTTGACCAGAGTGAGACAGAGATAGAGAAAGGGAAAGTGAGAATGCAAGCTGCCAGGTCTGGGACCTGAACCACAGTCGGCCATGTGGGAACCCAGCGCTTCTACCCACCATACCACCCGCTGGCCTTTCCTTTTCTTTCTTTTTTTTTTTTTCTAGGAGAGAATTTTTTTTTTTTTTTTTGCCATGGGGCGTGTGAGCTCACCAGAGAGATAGAGAGACAGAGAGATATCATTCTCCAGAGGGTATGGCCATGCTGCAGTCCCTTCTCCTCTTGGGATTTTGGCATGCATGCACATGTGCCTAGCATGAGTTTCAAGCTGTCAGAACCGGGACTAGAACCAGGGTTGACTACATGGGAGTCCAGTATTGTAACCATGACGCCATCTGCTTGTCCAGAATTTGCATTTCTGACAAGTTTCTAGGTGACGTTGCTGGTCCAGGCCTAGGATTTGAGAACAAAGGAGGAAATGGAGCCTCACAGAAGGAAACACATGCTCAAGGCTTTTTTACTATGGAGTACAGCAAGGGTTTCCCCAGGCCTTCTGACCCGACCTGCTATGCTACACCTGCCCAGTAAATCAAGTAAGGTCTCCAGAGAAAATAACCTAACAGCGAGGACAGTGGACTGGGAGGACAGGTGATGCTTTCTCAGTTCTGCCTCTTTTTCTTTAGGACAGAACTAAAACACTAGACCATAAGATGGAGGGGAGGTTAGGTGGCTGGATCCCACAGGGCCGACTGTGTGGTTCAAATCTTGTGCCTAATGGCTTGAAAAACACAGCAGGTGCATATATGTGCATGCCCAAAACCCCTAGAGGAGAATGGAGGAGAAGGGATTGCAGTGTGGCCACCCGGCTGGGGGGTGGTGGAAGATTGGGGTGGGATACTCCACCAAAGTAAAACTGGACCACACAGACTTAATAAATGAACTCCCTGGAAAACTGGATCTTCAGCTGAGGTAGACCAGGCAAATGTGCTTCCTCCCGACGGCGCCTATGTTTGGATGCTTCCCTGAGAGCAGTCAGGTACACAGTTAGCCTGTCTGGGATTTTCTTCGTGTGCAGGAGGAAAAGGCACGCCTCAGTCTACGCAGCCAGCACCACAGGTGCCTGGCCAGACCAGCAACGGTGGGGCCTGCAGTCCCTGGATGCTCCTTCTCTGGGCACAACCTGGAGGGAACCACCTGCACAGCCAGAGACTCGGTGTGATAATGTGGAGGTGTCAGCACGCCTGCTATACTTTTATGTTTTGGAGAGGTTTTTTGCTATATGGCGTGTGTGTTCGCCAGAAAGACAGAGAGAGACAGAGAGACAGAAAGCGAGAAATTACCCCCCAGATAGATGACCAGGCTGCAATTCCTTCTCCTCCATTCTCCTCTTGGGATCTTGGGCACGCATGCACACACATCTGGCATGAGCTTAAGCCACTGGGTCGACAACATGGGAGTCCAGCGATGTAGCCATTACGCCAACTGTTGGTCCCACTCCTGCTATACTTCAACAAGCTGGTAAAGGTGGGTGCTACCACTGGGTAAGGGTTTGGAGAATAGAGGAGCTCCATGGATAACCAAGGGGCTGGTGGACACACGGTCAGCATGATGCTTTTAAGTACTGAGGGTAAAAACCATTCCAAGGTTAGTGAATTCGGCAGCTTGGGTTTGTGCCTCATGTCCTGTTACAACTGCCCAAGATGCGGCTTACTCTGATGTAAAGCTGGCTACTTCAGGCCTGCCTACAAACCCTACCTTTCATTAGGCACGAGAAGAAAATCTACCCCCATACAAAAACCAGGCCTCACGGTATTCTGACAGGACCTGGTGCTTTGTGTTGGACCCTCCAGCTGTAAAACAAAACAAAACAAAACAAAACAAAATGCGGTGGTTTGTGGTCAGTTACAAATAGAAAATGTAGAGGTTCCCTGGATGAGAACACACTGACATTCCCTGCAGCCACCACCACAAAAACAGAATTAAGCTCTGAAAGCAATTCAGGACCTTCCTTTGCTATCTCAAGCCTGGGAACCTTTTCAAATTTAAATGAATATCTGTCAAACTCATTAAGAGAAGATGCAAGTCTCTTGTTCTCTGCTCATTAGAGAACAACTTACTGGTCATAAATTCCTCAGGGAGTGGGAGTGAATAGGTCTCTACCCTCTTGCTTAAGATTCCTGGCTTTGTTTATTTCCAGTTGGGCCTGTTCATCTCCTAGGCCCAGAAGAGATCGCAAAACATGTGTGGAGTCAAGTTTTAATTCCATAAAACAGAAATGGGTAAGATTAGGAAATGTTGCAACAGACGTTTTTAGTCAACACAACTGGGGGATATAACAAGTCATAATTTGAATTGAAGCGGCATCTTTTTTTCCCCCCCAAGACGTGTCGTATTCATAAGCACATTGATGACTTCAAATGTTTCATGAACACACACACAAATATCACACACCTGCACACAACAGTTTTTCTACCATTGTTGCTGACTTTTCTTTTTAAAGATTTATTCATTTTTATTGTTATTATTTTAAAATTTCACCAGAGAGAGAAAGAGAGAAGGAAAGTGGGAAAGAGGGTTGCCAGCTCTGGGACTCGAACCATGGGAGGCCACGTGGGAGTCCAGCACCCCAATACAGGGATACAGAGTCTGTTGTGGCTCCTATGGCTGTCAACCTCAAATCTGTGCTAGTTTACTGTGTGCACTTTTCAACTTTTCTTAAAATTTCTATGATGGGAACTAGTCTCTCTCACTAAAGTGCAGTAAAGTGGAGCTGTGAGATCTCTCTTTGGACTGAATGTATTCAGTTGTTTCCTGGGTAAGTCTTGGCCCGGGTTTGCTCCACTCATGTTTTTAATTCAAGTTCGCTCTAACCATGCCATCCAGGCCATGAGCTCCACCACTGCATCCAAATCACCAATGAAATGGAGCCGACTGGGGCCGGCAGGTGCTGTGGTGGTTAAACGTGCTGGATTCCACCAGTTAGCGTAATGGCTATGTCACTGGACTCCCACGTAGTCAACCGCGGTTCGAGTCCCGGACCCAGTGGCTTAAACTCACGCCAGGCGCGCGTGTGTGCGTGCCCAAGATCCCAAGAGGAGAATGGAGGAGAAGGGATTGCGGCGTGGCCATCCCCCCTGGGGGGGGGTGATTTCTCGCTTTCTGTCTCTCTGTCTCTCTCTGTCTTTTTGGCGAGCACATGCACCCTATAGCAAAAACCTCTCTCAAAAAAAAAAAAAAAAGAAAAAGGAATTAAATAAATAATTCTTTAGACAAAATTTAATAAAAAGAAGGAAGAAGGAAATAAAGAAAGAAATAGAGCCGAATGATCTTTCCACTCCAAATCTTTCCACATGTGCACGCAGAACAAGGCTGCTGTTACCAAGGGGGCATTACTGCTATGGCACCCACGTATCTGAGTTGTGTAAGAGGGCATTAAAATCCAAATCAGTTTCACATTTACTAGTAACACTTTGTTCAGCACGGCTATCAAATGTGCACCTACGCGGACCCTTGAGGAATTCAATCCAGAAGAACATGTTAGATCGATTTTGACATTTTAGATACAAAATATACCCTAGAGGTCAGTCAGCACACATTTTTGGTTTTGTAGATAAGTAAATCCTTGGCCTTATCCATTCAGGTAATTGGTTATTTATTAGAAATCCAATCTGGAATCAATAGACTGTAATTCCCAGAAATCTTATAATCCCTTTTGCTTTATAAAGTATATAAGGCAATTTTTAGGTTTCTACATCCTCACTCTTCCTTCTTTTTCCACTAAAGTGGTTATGATTTCAAAAGTTTTGAATGCTGTCCAATAATTATCAACATCAATGCTTGAAAAATAATGATTTCTAATATCTCTAAGTTATTCTTTAGATGGATGGTTCTCACTTTAACATTTTTAACAAGCAGATTCAGATTTTCAAGGCATCATTTTGTTGTTGCTGTTATTGTTTTTAGAGGTTTTCACTAGAGGGCATATGTGCTCACCAGAAAGACAGAGAGAGACAGAAAGCGAGAAATCACCCCCCGGGGGGATGGCCACGCCACTATCCCTTCTCCTCCATTCTCCTC
>NW_006159548.1:6124838-6137178 GCF_000334495.1 Tupaia belangeri chinensis | reverse complement strand
CCCGGGGGGATGGCCACGCCACTATCCCTTCTCCTCCATTCTCCTCTCGAGATCTTGGGCATGCACGCACACGTGCCTGGCGTGAGTTTAAGCCACCACCAGGTCCAGGACTCGAACCACAGTCAACTACATGGGAGTCCAGCGACAGAGCCATTACGCTAACTGCTGGTCCTCATCATTTTGTTTTTTAAGAATTATTTATTTTGAGACCAGCAGATGGCGTAGCGGCTATTCTCTGGACTCTCACATGGTTGACCATGGCTTGAGTCCTGGACCATGTGGCTTGAAAATCAAGCTGGGCACATGTGCATGCATGCTCAAAATCCTGGAAAGAAAATTAAGAAGGGATTGCAGCATGGCCATTCCCCCTGGGGGGGGGGGGGATTTCTCGCTCTCTGTGTGTTCAGTGAGCACACATGCCTCTCTCTGGCAAGTGTACATGTCCTAAGGCAAAAACCTCTAGGGAAAAAAAAGATGTATTTTAATTTTATTTCTCATTATTATTATTTTTAAATTTGCCACAGGGCACATGTGCTCACCAGAGAGAGAGAGAGAAAATGAGAAAGCAAGTAGCCGGGTCTGGGACTCAAACCGTGGTCGGCCATGTGGAAATCTAGTACCTTAACCCCCATACCACCTGCTGATCCCCAAGGCATTTTTACTAAGCACCTTTGTGTACCAGAACAACTCATAGGTAACTTAGATATCAAAATAAAGGCAGTTAAGCTCAAAAGCAATCATTTGTCTTCCCGTGGCAGAACGAGAGAATTCTGTTTGTAGGAAATAAATGGAAGATCCAAAGCTATCAAGCCATCTCCACCTGCTTGCGTAGCGCTTTGATCCTATCCTGCATTAGGGGCAATAAATACCTGTCACCAATGCGGCATAAACAGACCAAGAATATCTTTGATATCAAAGTCCTTTAGAACACACACCCTCAAGTGCAATTACAACAAGCTAAAGGAATTGAAAAGCATCCTCTTATAAGGGAACCAGAAGATCCAGTTCTAGAATAACGCCTCCTCTGTCTAAAGACTGAACTGCATGGAAGGCTTGGCAACCCAAGAAGTTGGTCTTATTATGGAATTTCCTATGGTCGTACAGCAAAAGCTCTCTGTCCTGTTAGTTCCAATGTATGTGCTAAAAACAAACAAAAAACTGCCTCAAGGAACATGAAGTACCAGATGCCTTTAGACCACGAGGGACTTGGTCATGCTGTCACAGCCCACTCTGCCCCCTGCTTTGAGCAAAACACAGAATAATCAAATCCAATGCCATATGGGTGAAGGCGACAAAGAAAATAGCTAACACACTGTGCACTTGCGACCCTCTAGCTCCGTACGTTAGCCCACTTAACCCTTACGGTTGCCCCCTGGTGCCAGAATGGCTATCCTCATGTTGAGGCTAGGGAAACTGAGGCCAGGAAAGAGAAGTGATCTGTCCGAGGTTTTGCAGTCACAGCAGCAGAGCCTGGATCTGAATCCCGAGTCTCCCCTCCTCACTCCAGGTCAGATTCGCACAGTGAGGGCCGCAGAAGTGCCTGAAGACCCATGGACATTTTTTCATAATAAAAAGGAATTGGCTTTCCTAAGGGTTGAACAAGAGGAATTTGATGTAAGCATATTTCCTATAATTGGTTAAGTTGATTTGACGTGATTCAATTTAATTTCGCCTACTATGTACCAGCAAGCCTCCATTAGTAAGGCCCTACTCGGGGAATCTTTCCAAGATGAAGCAAAAGATTTCTACCAAAGTCGAGAAAATGAATATATGCCTAAGGGTCATTTATTATTATGAATTTGTATATTTGGACAGTTTTCAATGAACACTAATATGCAGAACAAAATGCGGATTTTTCTGCCTTGTGAGAAATAAACACGGTAATCCTTCCCCCCGAGCCATAGTTTCAGTTACTTGTGGTCAACCATAGTCCAAAAGTATTAGATAGAAAATTTCAGAAATAGGGACCAGCAGGTGGCGTAATGGCTACGTCACTGGACTCCCATGTAGCCGACCGCGGTTCAAGTCCCAGACCCGGTGGCTTAAACTGACGCCGGGTGTGTGTGCATGCGTGCCTAAGATCCTGAGAGGAGAATGGAGGAGAAGGAATTGCGGTGTGGCCATCCCCTCTGGGGGGTGATTTCTCCCTTTCTGTCTCTGTCTCTCTCTGACTTTCTGGTGAACGCATGTGCCCTATAGCCTGGTGAACGCGTGTGCCCTATAGCAAAAAAAAAAAAAAAAAAAAAAAGAATTCCAGAAATAAATAACTTGTAAGTTTTTTGTTTGGTTTCTAGTTCTTTCCCCTTTTTACTCATGATAGAGCACAGGTACAGGTAATGGGAAAGAAAGGAAGCACTGAGAACCTTCTATGGGATCTGGTCATGCAACAACTCTTCCTCCAGTCTTCCAGCTTATTGGACCTGGGCAACTGCACACACGCCCCACGTGCATCAGGCTCACTTGGTCAGAGGCCTCAAACCATGGTGACCACGTAGGACCTGACCTCTCGGGACCAGCGTATTAGCACTGCATCGGGGGACAGCCTAACTCGTCAGTTTTAAGTTGTTCTGAGTAGCATGATGAAATCTCATGTCGCCCGATCCGTCTGGTCCAGGAGGTATTTGAATCACCCCTTTGTCCGTTTATCTGTAACCCATCTGTTAGTCACTTAGTAGCCGTCTAGATGAACAGATCGGAAAAACACAGAATACATTATGTAGGGTTTGGGACTGTCCATGGTTTCAGAGACGTCTATTCTACCTAAGATCTGAGGGGAAAGTTCTCTGTTCACCATTTCTCCCTCTCTGTTTTTGTTTAGAGATAAGATGATTATCTACAAGACTATGTCATTTTCTTTTAGTTATTCTCTTTTTAAAATTATTTATTTTATTATTATTGTTACTATGTTTACTATGTCCTCTAAGAAAGAGAGGGAAAGTGAGCAATCACCCCCCAGGGGATGGCCATGCTGCAGTTCCTTCTCCTCCATTCTCCTCAGGATTTGGGGCATGCGTGGACATGCACCCAGCATGATTTTCCAACTGCTGGGTTTGGGACTCAAACTTCATTGTCAGCTATGTGGGAGCCAGCAGCCTTTAACACCATGCCCCCTGCTGGCCCAGCCAGACAATTCTTGTTGTGGGGGCCATGGACATTGTTAATTGTCCAGGGGGGAAATCACCTCCAGTTGAAAACGACTGGTTTAAATTTTTAACTGTCACTAAATTTTGTTTTATGATAGTAAGTGCACGCATGAGAGAGAGAGAGAAGGAGGAAAGCACTGCTAATAGGAACTCATCACACATCTAATCCCCTTTCCCCAGTCCTCCGGCTCCTCAGGATCTTGGGCACCTGCACATACATGTGCGCATGTACCCACCGCGTTTTCACGAACCCATAGTCAACCCCACGACTCCCTGTCTTACAGAGTGTTGGTGTCACCATGGCATCCACAGCAGCTTCGCGGGATTTCCTACTTTCTCTTTTATAGCCAAGAAACTATATAGGTGGCTGTAACTGTACACATTTTGAAATCTCCTTTCTTCCTTCTCAAAGACTTCATAGATTTTAGAGTAAAAACACAGGTTTTCCACTTTTCCTCATGTCTTATTCGGTTTGGTTATTCTTTTTCCCCATCATTTTATACATTTAGAAAGTTAAATATAGGCAAATTATAGATGTACATATTTAGAAATACAAAGCAGTTTTACAGTTTTTTCACTGCATTTAATCATGGTACATCTTTTTTTAAAAGAATTATTTTTATTTAACTTTATTTATTTACTTATTTTTAAAATTTGACCAGAGGGGGAAACAGAAGGACAGAGCGAGATTGAATGAGAGCAAGACACCAGGTCCGGGACTCGAACCATGGTCAGCCAAGTGGGAGTCCAGTGCCCTTAACCATCACACCACCTGCTAGCCCCTCACGATACATTGTTATAGTGTACAAAATGTTTTTCCCTGCACGAATACAATGCATATCAGTCCAGTCAAAGATATTACCACATACATTGGCAACAACAGATAACTTCATTTTTGTGTCTGTTAAATGCTTTTTTTCTTGGGCCAGAAGATGGTAAAGCAGTTAAGTCACTGGACTCCAACATGGTCAACCACGGCTCAAGTCTTAGACTCAGTGGCTCGAAACTCACCCTGGTGCGTGTGTGGGCGTGTCCAAGATCCCAGGAGGAAGATGGAGGAGAAGGGACTGTGGTGTGGCCATACCCCTGGCGGGTGATTTCTTTTTTTTTTTTGGAGAGATTTTCACTGTAGGGCGCGTGCGCTCGCCAGACAGACAGCAGACAGAGAGAGACATAGAGACAGAAAGCGAGAAATCACCCCCCAGGGGGGATGGTCACGCCACAATCCCTTCTCCTCCATTCTCTTCTCGGGATCTTGGGCACGCACGCACACGCGCCCTGCGTGAGTTTTAAGCCACCGGGTCCGGGACACGAACCGCGGTCGACTACATGGGAGTCCAGCGACATAGCCATTACGCTAACTGCTGGTTCCCTCCCCGGAGGGTGATTTCTAACTTTCCCTCTCATTGTCTCTTTCTCTCTCTCCGGTGAGGGCACATACCTTATGGCAAAAAACCTCTTAAAAAATGCTTTTTTCCTTCCCTGATGCCCTTTCTGCCACTCCTCCTCTTGCCCCCCAACTTGGTTATTTTTATTCTCATGGCTGCTTCACAAGGATTCAGTATCAAATAAAAATAGTACCAATTAATGCTTAAGCATGTATTTCTCCCCCCAGGCACTTCAAGAATCCTAACTCCTGAACTGCCGCCACTCCCTTTTATTACAGGTGAAACAGAAGCTCACTCTGGGTTTCAGGTACAGGACAGCATAAATACATTTTTGATTTCTGAGCGCATACAATGGGGCTGGTTATAAAAGTTCCGTATCACACCAACGGGCAATGAAAACTGGCAGGACCATCAGGGACATTCCAGAGCAATGACCAAAGTTACAGTCACCAAGTGTCTTATCAAAACCGTTTCTTGATAAGAAAGTCGAAGCACATTTTCTTTGGGTGACACTGGCTGCCGAAGCCACAGGCTGGTCATTAATAAGTATTCTTTGTTGAATTATTAATGTAATATCAAGTGTGGGTTCAGCGGCTTATTGAATCTGAGGAAAACGTTGTGGACATGGGAAGATTGAGAGTGCCTTACCTCTCTTCCTTCTTTCTAGTGGTTTCTCTAGTTAACGATATGCTTCTCTATCCCAAGCGTAGCCGGTGCAATGTCTTGGGGATATACGGGAAGAGTAGGCCACGTATGTATCTTGCTCTCTGACCCACGTGGTCTGGAACTCTTTCTCCTCGGGCCAATCCATACAGAAAACAACATAATCGCAGTCACTATCTAACAGGTAGGCCTGAGGAATAATCACATGCTGCAAATGCAAACTGTCTTCTTTTCTTTCACTTTTTTTTTTTTAAGAGAGATTTTTTTTGCTATAGGGCACATGCTGGAGAGACAGAGAGACAGAAGTGAGAAATCACCCCCCCACACACACCGGGAGGATGATCATGCTTCAATCCCTTCTCCTCCATTCTCCTCTAGGGATTTTGGGCATGCACGCGCATGCATCCAGCATGAGTTTCAAGTCACCAGGTCTGAGACTTGAACAACGCTCAGGCATGTGGGAATCCAGTGGCATAACCATTATGTCACCTGCTGGTCCCACTGTATTCTTTCCTGATATCTGAAAATGGCATTAATAACAAACGTCGGGCCAGTCTATGGCATAGTGGTTCAAGTCCTGACCCAGCAGCCTGAAAAAGTACACCAGGCAGATGTGGGTGTGTGCCCAAAATCCCAAAAGGAGGGAGAAATGGAGGAGAAGGGGTGGTGGCATAACCATGCCTCATGGAGTATGCTTGCTTTCACTCTCTCTCTCTCTCTTTTTCCCTCTGTCTCTCTCCAGCAATGAATGGACCCTATGGCAAAAAAAAAAAAAAAAAAAAGGCCCCAGCCCAGCCATGGTGATACAAGTGGTAGGGCATCACCCCAAGCGCTGGGGCTGCATGGAAAGCTGGTTCAGGTCCTGAATCATCCTGAATTCTGGGTGATAGGGAGCTGGGACAGTAGGATCACAGGGTGACCAGACCATGTCAAAATCCCTCTCTTGAGCCAGCCCTATAACATAGTGGTTGAGTGCTATACATGGGACTCCCACATGGCCAACTACAGTTCAAATCCTGGCCACAGCAGCTTGAAAAACACTCTGGGTGCTTGTGCGTAAGTGCCCCAGATTCTGAGAAGGTAGAGAAATGAAGGAAAGAAAATTGTGGCGTGGCCACACCCTATTAGGGGTGCTCTCTCTTGGGAGTGCATGTGCCCTCTGGCAATTAAAAAAAAAACAATCTCACTCAGTCAATAAAATAACAAATCAGCAGTGACAATAACCACTTCTCCCACCACCGGCTGTGACCGGCGTGCTACCTAGCAGGCACTATGACAAACAGTTCTGTTTCATTTCCCCTTCACTCTCAGAACAGCTCTAAGGGGTAGGCCATACTTCCCTCCGTGTCACCAGTGAGGTTCACAGAAATAAGTATCTTGTCCAAAGTGACAGAAGGTGATGAACTTGAAATTCCAACCCAGAACCACCCGCTCCAAAGCCAGAGCTACTGGGAACGTGAGGGAACGGAAGGCTGGCATGGCCGTCCACCACTGGAAACCAACACAATGCTTCTCTCTCCAGGAAGAACGGGATGGGTTTGGGAAACGCAGTTTTATTCATTTTACTCTTGAGAGAAAGAAGAAGGGTGACAGTTGTCCGCGGCCAGACACGGCCCTGTCCTGTCTCCCTTGTCCTGACTGTCCACCGCAGGGGCCCTGCTGTACTTAAAGGAAAGATGGTACAATATCCTTTCACACCAATGATCTCCTCTAAAGGGACACGATTCAGGGCCAGGGTGTTTTTCCTGTCTCAAAAGCTGCTCCTGAGCCTTCCTGTTAATCTTTAACCACCATGCTTATATAAGGAACTTTTTATTGTTATTATTCAACAGTTAGCACCTCACCACCCACTATGTCAAAGTTCCTGGGCTTATCAGTCTTGGCTGGAATGCGGTAGCCTGATAGCCTCGTGCTGATCTCCCCAAGCTGAAAACCTCCTGCTTGCTCCCCCTCACCCAAGCAGCCAGCCTGGCCGAAGTCTACCTATTCTGCCCCCCAGAAATCAGATGAGCCACGCTCCCCCTCCGCCTCCTGTCTTAGTTCAGGCTCTCATTCCTCCTCCCCCAGGCTAGCCCTCTCCTACTGGTTTCCTTTCCTCTAGCTTTGCCATTTCAAATGCACCTTACGAATGTAGCCAGGATGGTTCTCAAACACAGACCTGATTAATCATTTCTTGTTTTGTTGGGGGAGGGGGCTACAGGGTGTGTGAATTCACTAGAGAGAGAAAGACAGAGAGAAAGTGCGAAACCATCCCTCAGGAAGATGGCCAGCTGTAATCCCTTCTCTTCCATTCTCCTCTCGGGATTTTGGGAGTGCAGGATGGTATGCTTCTCAAACTGCCAGGTCCAGGACTCAAACCATGAAATCGACCATGTGGGCTCCAGCCACCTTAACCTCCATGCCACCTGCGGATGCTGCTCTACCTTTTTCCATACTCCATTAACTCCTTGTCAACCTCTGGGTCCCATTCAACCTCACGGGCATCCTCACATACACTCTTCAGTCCAAGAACACCAAGCACTCCCAGCCAAGGCTATGCCCAGCCTGCATGGCACCTTGTCTAACTGGGAAAAAGTGCTTCTTTCTCCAGGCAGGTGTAGCTGCACCAGGGAGCCAGACCCAGGCTGGATGTTAGCCCCTACACCCCACTTCCAGGTCAGCTTCACCCCCTCACCCCATCCCCACCCTGTATTTTAGCAGGTCATAAGTGCACCGTCCATCCTGCAGCTGCGGCTTCAGGCTCTCTCCAAGCAGCTCTCTGCCTTTGCACAGCGGTTGGCGCTGTCGAGCTGGAATGCCTTCACTCATCAAAGCCATCTTTCCAACTCCAACTCATCCTCCCAAAATCAAGACAACCATCCTCTTACAAAAAGCTTTCATCAGGAACCAGCAGTTAGCATAATGGCTATGTCGCTGGACTCCCACGTAGTCGACTGCGGTTCGGGTCTCGGACCCAGTGGCTTAAAACTCACGCCGGGCGCGTGTGCGTGCATGCCCAAGATCCCAAGAGGAGAATGGAGGAGAAGGGATTGTGGCGTGTCCATCCCCCCTGGGGGGGGTGATTTCTCACTTTCTGTCTCTCTGTCTCTCTCTGTCTGTCTGGCGAGTGCACGTGCCCTATAGCAAAAAAACCTCTCCAACAACAACAACAAAAAGAAGCTTTCATCCTTTCTATGGTACTGGAAAACCTCATTCTCATTCTCATTCTCATTCTCATGTGCCTGTTCAATCAGGTTCTTCTCACCTATTGGCCTATTTCTTCCCCAAGATGCCGCCCTCACTGACAGTAAGAACTCTAGCTTTCGGACCTGCGAGCCTGCAAAGCCTAGCACCGTGCTTGGGAGGTTGTACATACACAATTGTTGAGATCCAACGAATGCTGCCTCTTGCTTTCTTGGCCTTGTCATCATGTAAGAGGGGGACCTTTCAGTGTCCCCCCCCACCTCCAGCAATTTGGAGATTAGGCTCTAGGGTCTCTTTCCTCAAATTACATAATCCCTGCTCAGATAGCTAGAAGCTAGATTTCATTTGGCAATTATTTCATTAACCTATGATTAAGAATAAGCATCTTGGATTTCAACTTCCTGTTCCCCCCTAACAAGTCACGACTGCGTCTGTCATTGACTATTTTGTCCTTCGCGGCACACTGTGCCCTCTTTCATCTCCTCCTCCTCCCTGTCTCCTGTTTCACAAGAGCCATTCGGTCTGACGGCCAGGGGGTGCATGAGCATGAGGGCTGCCCTCGAATTTTACCAAGGTTTGGGCATTTTCATAATGAAAGAGTAAAGTAAATATGGATTTTTGAAAGAGCTATTCAGGGAGCCAGCAGGTGGAGCAGTGGTAAAGGCGCTGGACTCCATGGTCGACCATGGTTTGAGTCTTGGACCCGGCGGCTTGAAATTCACAGTGGCTAAGGCAGCCGGATCCCATCCGGTTAACTGCAGTTTGAATCTCAGCCTTTGCAGCTTGAAAAACACACTTGGGTGCATGTGTGTGCATGCCCCAAATCCCGACAGGGTGGAGAAATGGAGAAGGGATTGTGGCATGACCATGCCCTGTAAGGGAGAGCTTCCTCCCTTCCCTTCTTCCCTTCCCTTCTGTGACTCTTTATCTCTTTTGGTGAGTGTTATGTGTCCTCTAGCAAAAAAAAAAAAAAAAAAAAAGCTGTTGGGCTACTCACAGGGCTGGTTCTATAAGAGAACTGGACTGGGACCAGCAGATGGCGGAATAGCTGTCGCTGGACTCCCATGGGGTTGACTGTGGTCCGAGTCCCAGACCCAGCAGCTTAAAACTCATGCCAGGCACGTGTGCATGCATGCCCAAGATCCTGAGAGGAGAATGGAAGAGAAGGGACTGTGGCTTGGCCATCCCCCCCACCAGAAGGGTGATTTCTCTCTTTCTGGCAAGCACATGTGCCCTATAGCAAAAATTTCTCTTAAAAAAAAAAAAAAAAAGGAGAGTGAAGTGGAGCCTACAGCTTCAGCAGCTTGGGGAACATACTAGGTACATACGTACATGTGTCCAAAATCCAGATGGGATGGAGAAATGGAAGAGAAGGGATTGCAGCAGCGTGGCCATGCCCCATGACAGGGAAGTGCTCTCTCCTCTCTCTCTTTCTCTAGCTATCACACCCACCTTCCAGCAACGGAAAAGCCCAAAAAAAGAAAAAAAAAGAAGAGCCATTCATGCTTCCTGAACCCAGACTCAAGCCCTATACTTCCAGTCTCCATGGGATTCTTTTTTTTTTTTTCTTTTTTTTGGAGAGGTTTTTGCTACAGGGCGCGTGCGCTTCCCAGACAGACAGAGAGAGACATAGAGACGGAAAGCGAGAAATCACCCCCCCAGAGGGGATGGTCACGCCGCAATCCCTTCTCCTCCATTCTCCTCTCGGGATCTTGGGCACGCACGCACACGCACCCGGCGTGAGTTTTAAGCCACCGGGTCCGGGATGCGAACCACGGTCGACTACGTGGGAATCCAGCGACATAGCCATTACGCTAACTGCTGGTTCCCTCCATGGGATTCTTCCTGTTAGCTCTGTTACTGCAATTGGCCTGTCCCCAGTGGCCATGCTGACTCGCCCGTGGCACTCCCTCTTCATGTTTCCCACTAACCCCCCACTGACAGGCATCTAGAATTGCTTCTGCTCTGTAAGTCAGGTCAGAGGGACTAGCGCCCCAGGTTTTCACTACCTATCAGTGCACTCTATCTGAAATCTACTCACTTTACTTAGGAGAAATACACTTTTCATCAGGGTGGCCTCTTGTGCACAGGAAGGATGGGGCAGATACCATGTGTTTTCATCGGAAACAGAGATCGTCTGTTCTAGGAGAACATGGTCCTGGGTCACGCCCCTGTTCATGGGGTACGCTCTGGGGGAACTAGGAGCAGAGCCTGGAGATGGCTCCGTGGTGAGCGCTCTGGCTGCGGGACAGGAGAATCCCAGGACATTGGCAAAACACATCAGAGAGGATTTCATCTACGACAATTAGGATTCAGTGTAGGTGCGTGCGGAGAGGCACACACAAACCCACACAGCAGAGAACTTCGGTGTGCCTCCTGCCGGATGAATGACTTCAAGAGAAAGAGTGCTGCCTTCTCTTGGACTCCATATATGGAAACATAAATCCCCAGGAAAGGCCTCTGGTTTGCCTTAGAAAACTGGTCGTCTAAGACAAGAATTCAGGATTGTCTTGTCAATGGTCTCTGTCCCCTTCCCCCACACAAACACAGTGCTGATCCTGCCACAGCCGTGGGATGAGCCATGCTTGAGCGGCAGCAGTCATGCCAATCGGCCTCCCCACCAGTTACTAGGGTAGGCGCTATTATAGGCCAGGAGATCTGACCCAAAGTTCGCAGAGCATTTTTGAAAAAGGGTTCCTCAGGACAGGATTTTGGGCAGATGGTGTAATGGTAACGTTGCTGGACTCCCACAGTCAACCACGGTTCATGTCCTGAACCTGGAAGCTTAAAACTCACACCAGGCACATGTGCGTGCATGCCCAAAATCCTGAGGGGGGGATGGGGAGAAGGGACTGTAGCAAGGTCATCCCCCTGGGTGGTGATTTCTCACTTTCTCTCTCTCTCTGTCTCTCTGGTGAGCGTATGTGCCCTATAGCAAAAATATCTCTTGAAAAAAAAGTGTCCCTCAATCTTGACAAAAACGGAAATTCCTTCTCCTCTTTGGGTAGGGTTGTATGAGGACATGATGCCTGGAGTTGCAGCAGCCATAATGTAACCAAGAGGAGCAAACCAGAGGATGAAACTCATCAAGCTAAAAGATAATAGAATGGAAATATAGACAGACTTAGAGCCTTAATGATACCATTCTGCCATTAGATTAACCTTGGCACTGTGTCTTCCGGCCGGCTTGCAGGGCAGGAAATAGAACTGTTACTCAAAGTCAACAGAAATGAGTGACTACACAAGCCAAGAGAAAGTGAATGGCTACCTAGTTCCTAGAGTGATAAAGCTGATGGTCACCAAGCTCCTACTGTGTGTGTCCTAAGGCTTATATGCATTACCTTACTTAATCTACTCGGCACCCCAACAAGGTAGACACTCTGACCATCCCCTTCTTTGTAGATGGGTAAACAAGGCCCAGAGATGTTGGCTAATTTATCTAGGGTCACAAATTCAAAAATGTCAAAGTTGAGACTCACACTGAGGCCTTCTGACTCCAGAGTTCTTAACTTTGAGGTGTTCTTGTTTTTTTGTAGTTGGATTTCGCAACCTTCATATCTTTTCAAAGAACCTTTTTTTTTTTTTTTTTTTTCCCACCCTTCATATTTTTTAAAAAAACCTTTTTTTTTTTTTTTTTTTTAATTTGAGTTAGTCTGAATAGTTTGTGTTCATTCCACCCAAATGTTCAGACACAGACATTGGTCAGACTCGGCCTTTTTTTCTCCACTTCATAATATATCTGCATCTCAACATCTATTTGTTTTTGTCTTGAGAGACTTTTGCTATAGGGAGTACAGGCTCAACAGACACACAGAAAGAGACAGAAAGCAAGAAATCACTTTCCAGAGGAGATGGCCACACCACAATCCTCCTTTCAGGATTTTGGGCACACATGCAGATGTGCCCAGCATGAGTTTCAAGCCTCTGGGTCCGGGACTCCAACCTCAGTTGACCAGTGGGAGC
>NW_006159548.1:6114769-6123745 GCF_000334495.1 Tupaia belangeri chinensis | reverse complement strand
CTGGGTGGTGATTTCTCACTTTCTCTCTCTCTCTGTCTCTCTGGTGAGCGTATGTGCCCTATAGCAAAAATATCTCTTGAAAAAAAAGTGTCCCTCAATCTTGACAAAAACGGAAATTCCTTCTCCTCTTTGGGTAGGGTTGTATGAGGACATGATGCCTGGAGTTGCAGCAGCCATAATGTAACCAAGAGGAGCAAACCAGAGGATGAAACTCATCAAGCTAAAAGATAATAGAATGGAAATATAGACAGACTTAGAGCCTTAATGATACCATTCTGCCATTAGATTAACCTTGGCACTGTGTCTTCCGGCCGGCTTGCAGGGCAGGAAATAGAACTGTTACTCAAAGTCAACAGAAATGAGTGACTACACAAGCCAAGAGAAAGTGAATGGCTACCTAGTTCCTAGAGTGATAAAGCTGATGGTCACCAAGCTCCTACTGTGTGTGTCCTAAGGCTTATATGCATTACCTTACTTAATCTACTCGGCACCCCAACAAGGTAGACACTCTGACCATCCCCTTCTTTGTAGATGGGTAAACAAGGCCCAGAGATGTTGGCTAATTTATCTAGGGTCACAAATTCAAAAATGTCAAAGTTGAGACTCACACTGAGGCCTTCTGACTCCAGAGTTCTTAACTTTGAGGTGTTCTTGTTTTTTTGTAGTTGGATTTCGCAACCTTCATATCTTTTCAAAGAACCTTTTTTTTTTTTTTTTTTTTTAATTTGAGTTAGTCTGAATAGTTTGTGTTCATTCCACCCAAATGTTCAGACACAGACATTGGTCAGACTCGGCCTTTTTTTCTCCACTTCATAATATATCTGCATCTCAACATCTATTTGTTTTTGTCTTGAGAGACTTTTGCTATAGGGAGTACAGGCTCAACAGACACACAGAAAGAGACAGAAAGCAAGAAATCACTTTCCAGAGGAGATGGCCACACCACAATCCTCCTTTCAGGATTTTGGGCACACATGCAGATGTGCCCAGCATGAGTTTCAAGCCTCTGGGTCCGGGACTCCAACCTCAGTTGACCAGTGGGAGTCCAGCGCCTTAACCATTATGCCACCTGCTGGCCTCTCAGCATCTATTTGTTAAATGCACTGAACCCTAATCACACATTTAATCCCTGATTTAGTGGATTTCGTAGTTCTACTGTTTTGCTCCTTTTCCAATTGTCATATGGGAGGTGTCAGTCTGCCATCGGGGTCCTTCTGGTTTGATGTGATTTATGAGTTAAGATACCAGGGAGCACCTAACAAGAAGTGAAATTGTTGACACTGAGTCAAATCGTTGTCCCGGTATCTCCGTCCCTCTCATTTTACCTGGTTTTGAACTTTTCCAAATGAAAGCATTTGCGTACGTGGCATCTTGCACTCACATAGGCCTGTGTGAATCTCAAGACGACACAGGCAACTCTCAGGCCTTACTACTGTTTATTCCCGTCACACCCTCCCTCCCTCACTCATTCAACAAATATTTGAGTACCTGCGTGCTCCAGGCACAAGGCTGGGCCCTGATTTTCAACGAGTTACCTTCTCTGCCCTCACAGAGAGCAATGAGGTGGAAGGACATGCCGTAGCACTGCTTCCCCTAGATCGACTGGAGAGCCACAGATAAAAAGGGCGTGGAAGACTAGACAAAGGGCCGTGTGGACAATTCCAAGATGGAAGTCAGAAACACAGACCCTGTAGACGGACTGCCTGGGTTCTAGCCCTGACTCTGTCATGTGAAACCTCAGGTTAGCTCTGTTTAGGTCCAGCCATGGTGGCACAGAGTAGGGTGTGGGTGTGCCCTGCACAGTACTGGAACCTTATGGAGGCCTGGGTCGACCTGAACATGCCGGATGCTCCCAGGCACACCCATGATCCTGGATGACTGGGTGGCGGGGGAAGGGTTGAAGCATAGTTAAGACTCTGTTGAGGGGACTTGTCTGCCTGTTTCTCTCTCTCTCTCCCTCATGAAAAAAAGACATTTTTAGAATTAAATTTTAGGGGCTAGCAGTGGCATGGTGGTTAGGGTGCTGGACTCCCACATGGCTGACCACCATTTGGGTTCCTGACCTGGTGGCTTGCTTTCTCACTTTCTCTCTCTCTCTGCTGAGAGCTCATGCCCTACAGCAAATTTTTAAAAATACTACTACTAATAATAACAAATTAATGGGACCAGCAGTTAGTGTCATAGCTGTGTTACTGGACTCCCTCTCATGTACTAGACCACAGTTCGAGTCCCGGACCTGGTGGCTTAAACTCAAGCTGGGCGCGTGTGTGTGCATGTGTGCCCAAGATCCTGAGAGGAGAGTGGAGGAGAAGGGATTGTGGCATGATCATCCTTCCTGGGGGGTGATTTCTCACTTCTTGTCTGTCTCTGTCTTTCTGGTGTGCACACGTGCCCTATAGCAAAAACCTCTCCAAAGGAAAAAACAAAAACAAAAAAACCAAAAACACATACACACAAAATTAAAGAATTATTTTTTTAAAATTAATAAACATGTTTTCAAAATTTTGTCTAACCTGTTAAATGGGAATAAAAACTGTAGCATGGCATAGGTTGTTATGAGAGTGAACATTTTTCTGTTAAGTTCTTTACCATAGTGTTCGAAAGAAAAAATGAGTCCCGATGTGTTCACTGGTCATCACTCGGCTACCCAGCGGCCGGGAGCAATGATACCACAGCACGCTCACCTCGGAGTCTGCAAATGGGAACCTCACGGCCAGGCCTGGGAGACACTACGGTTCCTGGTACCAGGGCCAGGGTGACACCTCCGAGGAAGATGACTCCCCTGGCCACCACCCTAAGTAAAATGGAGTCCCCACACCAGATGCTTCTTGCTACCAGAATCCCCAACTAAGGTGTCAGTTAAAGAGATTTGAGGAGACTTTTTCTGAAACATTAGGTTTTTAGTTTCTTAGAGACTTTGGTTATCGGGCACATGTGCTTGCCAGAGAGACAGAGAGATCGAAAGTGAGAAATCACCCCCCAGGGGAGATGACCATGCCATAATCCCTTCTCCCCGTCCTCCTCTCGAGATTTTGGGTACGCACGCACACGCACCCAGCACAAGTTTCAAGCTATGAAGTTTGAATGGCAGCTGGCCACATGGGAGTCCAACGCCTCAACCACCACATCACCTGCTGGCCCCAGATTTTGGTTTTTAATAAGCAGATCTTGGAAAAAGCAGAACCACCCATTTGGTGGAGATTCTCGAAGTCAAAGTCTCATCCAAATGTCTCCTAACCCCTCTGACCACTGGTTCCTCAGCCTTCCCTGGAACATTTCTAAAAATGAAGGTGCGCATTTTTTAAAAAGAAGAATTTATTTTTTTATTTATTTACATTTGACCAGAGAGGGACAGAAAGAGAGAGAGAAAGTAAGAGTGCAAGCCACCAGGTCCAGGACTTGAACCACCGTTGCCCATGTGGAGGTCTGGTGCGCTTAATCACCATACCATTTGCTGGGCCCAAGGTGCACATTTTTAATCAGACTTTTAATTTATAGAGTATCTCTAGTTACTGTCAAACACTTCCTCTAATTGCTCTCAAACCACTTCTCCTGGTTCTGGAGCAAGGATAATTCTGACTCTAAATGCTTCGTATGCTTGGAGAAAAAAGTCTCTCTCCTCTCCTATTGGGTTGTTGGAAAAGTCCTGTGCATAGAAAAACACTGAAAAAGATGCCATGACTTTTCTGATGACCCAGTAGTTTCCTCAGCTAGCCCCCTTTGACGTGAGTTATAACCAACATCCTTCAAATTCAAAGGAGGAAGGAGATCAATAGCATCCAGACATTCAAGGGCATCCAGGAAGGTCATCTTGAAAGAGAGTGCATGGAGAGCCTGAAAGGCGGCCTTCCTCCTGGACTGGGCAGAAGGGAACGAGATCAACTCCTTGTTCTCACACCTGTAGAAGGGCACTTCCAACCCAGAATCTTGTGACGTAGAGATGGGAATTCACACCAAGACCGGACTATGAGGACATTGTGATACCCTGTGAATTCAGTGGACTGTGACAGGATGTCTGTAGCTGAAATTCGAACCAAATGTCTCAGAATACACCCGTCCCTACAGAGTCTAGATCTGATACTTTGATAATACTGGGTTGTCAGCAAAGTCATGACACATTTTTGCATAGAAAAACACAGATAAAACACATCATGACTTTTCCGACAACCCGACAGAAACAATGGGTTAGCTGAAACAAGGTCAGGTTTTTTAAAAAATAATTATTATTTAATTTTATTATTATTATTGTTATTTAATTTGACCAGGGAAAGACACAGAGAAAGAGACAGAAAGTGAGAAAGCAAGTTGCCAGGTCCAGGACTCGAATTGTGGTCAGCCAAGTGGGAATCCAGTAACCCAATCACCATGCCATGTGTTGGTCCCCCGAGGTCAGCTTTTTAAAGTAGTTCCCTGTGCATATGTGAAGATATAGAGCCAGGACCTTCTTAGCTGACTGAATTGAATATTTAAGAGGCCAAGGTTGGGAGTTTTCATTTTCATCAGGAATCATCAGCTTCGATTAGAATAGAGCCCTGTGCTGTGTGCTCACACTGTTCTCTTTACATCCCAGGCAGTTGTAAGGACAGACAGACCATCGCTAACGAGTGTGGGAGATTTTCTGTGTGCCAGGCACTGTGCTGAAGGCTTTCCACAAGCCATTCCATCTAACCCTTGCACTCGCTCTGCGAGGTGAGTGTGCATTGGGTTCATTCAGAGTAAAAGCCACATGACCTTCAGTGCTCAGCGGGCACGGCATGGCCCTGCGTGGCCACCCTCTGCTTTCTGCTCCTGCGGAGCTCCGCTCCATCCATACTGGCCTCTCCAGCCTCCACGCTGTCCTCTCAGGGCCTTTGCACCTGTTTCCTATTTATGCCTTTTTTTTTTTTTTTTTTTTAGTTTTGTTGCTATAGACTGTGTGCCCTTCCCAGAGAGAAGCAGAGAAATCACTCTTTGGGAGATGCCACGCCACAGTCCTTTCTCCTCCATTCTCCTCTCAGGATGTTGGGCATGCATGCACACATGCCCAGTATTTTCTTGAAGTCACCAGGCCTGGGACTCGAAACAGCACAATCAGTCATGTAGGATTCAGTGCCTTAACCACCATGCCACCTGCTGGCCCTACGCACGCTCCCTTTCCTGGGAACATTCCTGTCGCTCATTCCCTCCCTCCTCTAAGCCTTCTTTCCAATACCATCTACCCAGTGAGCCCTCCTGCCATGGCATCTTAGGAAATGGCAGTACGCCTCTGCCGTCATACGGAGGGCTGTTGGAATAGTCTGCCTTTTCCATAGCAGTTATCATTTCCTAACCTACAACTCAATTGGCTTACTTTTGTTGTTGTTCATTATTTGTGGCCTTTGACTAGAATGTGTTCTAGGATTTTTGTCTACATTTGTACATGGCTCTAAACCCAGCACCTAGAGATGTGGCTGGCACGTGACAGAAGTCCGTGACTACCATCGGTACATGTCACACGTGGAACAATAGATACATTCCTATATGTAGCCGTGCCTCTTCTAGGAAGAAAGAGCTCACTAGGAACCCATGTTCCAGAAAACGAACTCAGAGAACACGTGTTTCCTAGGATTAGTGCATTACCTTTGATCACTGGGACAACACGAGATCTGGATGACACACCAGTAATCAGAAATATAAAGTGTTCAGCGATCCAGCAGGTGGTGTGGTGGTTAAGGCACTGGGCACTCCCACATGGCCCACCACCGTTCAAATCCTGGACCTGGTGGTTTGCTTTCTCACTTTCTCTCTATCTCTCTTTGGTTAAATTAAAATAAATGGATGAATAAATAAAAAATTAAATAAACAAGTCTAAAAAAAAAGTGTTCCAAGTGTGGACTCTGCAGCATTATATACAGACTGGCACAAGCACTTGGAATAGTTGCGACCCTACTGGGAAATTTTATTTCACAAGACCCTAGGGAAAGGTGCCCACTAAGAAACGAAGGAGATATGAAACATCTCATGAAAGTGTTTCCCGGGTCCTACATCAGCAAGGACAGTACGTAACACTCCTTTGTTGACGTCATTTAGATTTAAGGATCCTTTCTGCGTTCCTTTTATGTGCTTATACTTAACTTTTATAACAACTGAGAAATCCAATGTACAGATGTGGAACTGTACAGAGAGGTCATGGACCTTCCTAAGATAGCCCAGGTTGGGGTAGAATGTGGAATCAAATGAATCCCTTGGCCTTCATCCGGGGTGCGTACAGAGGCAATAGGTATTTATCTTTATTTATTATTTATTTTTCAATTTTGCTATAGAATAAATGCTCACCAGTTAGTGACAGAGAGAGGGAAAGTAAGAAGGGACTTCCCCAGAGGAGATGGTCACATTGCTATCCCTCCTCCATTTTTTGGGATTTGGGACACACATGTACACACACACACACACACACACACACATACACATACACACAGTTAGTGTGTTTTTCAAGCTGTTGGGTTCAAGACTTGAACTGCACAATCAGCCATGTGAGATCCAGTCACCTTAACCTCCACACCATTTGCTGGCCCTACAGTGTCTTCTAACCTGAGGAACCACCTTGATTTTTGCAAAAGGCTAACTTCATGCATCATCAATTAAAAAAGATAAAGCTACAAATATTTTTTCCCCTGCCCTTTTTTCTGAGGTCTACTGGGGCCCAGACTCAAGAGATTGGCACTGGAGTGATTGATCATCACAGTGAACTCAGTGTCTTTGTCTAAAGTTCACTTCACTGACCAGCCAGCGTCATAAAGCCCACGTTATGGCGGAGGGGGAAAGGCAGCTGCTGACAGGTTTGCTCCGTGCAATAAATGCCAGGAAAATTGCAAACTCCTGACTTTTTCTCAACCATATTTTGGCCAATTTTCTCCACTGCTTCTGAAACTTGTTTTTTACCTCCTTTCTTCTCCCCCGCAAAAAAAAAAAAAAAAAAAAAAAATTCTACCCTGGGGTGGAAAAAAAAATTAAGACCTCAACATCGAGTACAAATTGCTCATTTAAAGAACACGCATTAAGGATGCAAGGTCTTTTCTTCCTAAAACGTTCATCGCTCTGTAGAAAAAAAATCTGAATCCTGTCCTGATTCTTCTTGAGCAGTGGAGCAGTTTTTGGTTTTGTGTTTGTTAATTTTAATTAAAAAAAAAAAAAGAAAAGCACCATTCTTGAGAAGCTGTTGCTATGAGACTTCCTGGGCCTCAACAGATGGCCTCAGGAGCTGTTCTCGCTGAGCTGGGAGCTCTGAAGCCCTCCACTCAGGCATACCGTCCACATTCCTGACATACCTTCCCTGGCAATGCGGGCAGCCACCTTCAGACAGCTCCTCGGTCTCCCCGTTAGGGGGTTAGGGCGCCTGCGTGGCATCTGTTATAAATGGAATCATGGGGCTCTTTAGCAAAAGGCCACAGGAGAGGAAGCGCTGTCCTTTCTCTGTTTAGGCTTCGGGCAGACTTTACCAACAAGCCACTGGGGTTTTGAGTTGTTCAAGTGAAAGTGCGGGCACATGTGTGTGTACGTACACACACACACGCACACACATGTCACACTCCTCCCCCTCAATTCATTTAATTGTCCTTAAGCCTCTGTCTGCCTCTCCGCCAAGAGTGAGCCAGTTCAGAGCAAGCGTTATTTGCAGCCGGATGCATTTCGAGTGCCCAGGCAGAGTGGCTGGGGAAAAAGATTTAAGGATTCTTGACTTCCTTTTTGATGGAAAGACAAAAAGGGAAGAACAGCATGATATTCACATTTCGGATTTCTCCTGAACTTCTGGGTGCCGCTGGGCCAATCATTCTGTTTCATCTCCGTACTCTCGCTTCCGAGCCAGGTACTGACACTGACCTACCTGGCGTCAGATGGAGGAAATAGTAAGTCATGATTAACAAGCACCTGAGAAACCACTGCATAAATATCGGGTCACAAGGCCGGGCCTGCACCTGGGAAGATAAGGGGAGGACTTGGAGACTCGCCCCGCATCTGATGCCAGGGCCGGCCGGGAAGCTGGTGGGGAACGCCGACCACAGGTGTGGGGCCAGGGTCACCTGGTAGCTTCGTTGTTTGGTAAGAAGCTTTGGTACGAACAAACAAGCGGTCTCCGCAGCGCGCTCGGGTGGCGCTCATTTACACTCCATCTGCTTTAAAAGCAGGTCTCAAGGATAAAAGCAAAGTCCGACCTAAGTGACGCCAGGGCTGACCGGATCACTTGACAGAATGTCAGAGTCATCTTGCTCGTTTCCATTCATGGGCTGTTTGTCCAGAGCGAAGCGACCAGGCGCTACGTCACAGTCACAGAGTCACAGATCCTGCGCTGCCACGACAATCAACTGCAGTTTTGAATCCGGCCTGTCCCAACTAAGAAGCAAAACGACTCGAGACAGCTTCGGTCCCTGCCTTCCAAAAGCATCCACATGCTCAGAGGTGTTTCCCACTCAGGTCTGAAATATCCCCATTAGAATGGCTGGGGGTTGTTTGGTTGGGTGTGTTTAACAGCACACCTTTTAAAGGTGTGGCCTTATAAGGAGGGCCTACTTTTTCCTATTAACCACTGACATGTTTTTAAAGATTTTTTAAAATTTAACTTTATTAATTTATTTATTTGACTGGGGGGCGGGGTGGGAGAGAAAGTGAGAAAGCAAGCCTCTAGGTCCAGGCCCTCGAACCGCGATTGGCCATATGGGAATCCAGTGCCCTTATCCACCATGCCACCTGCTGGCCCCAATCAGTGACATTTTAATGTAACCATTTACAGAGGGGTGGAAGTGAAAAAGATGTCCCTTTTTGCTCACATTTGGTGCTACGGAATCCCTGCTGGCTTGTCTATCCCCAGGGCCAGAGTACATTCAGCAAAAAGAGGTTCTCACCCAGCAATTCTGCTGCTGAGCTCACAGGCCTCCCCTGCTCAGAAAAGTCAGGGGCCAAGGCTGGGGCCAGAAGGAGGGAAGAGGGAAAGAGGGAGGAAGAAGAGCGTGAGAGGGAAAG
>NW_006159548.1:6064033-6114752 GCF_000334495.1 Tupaia belangeri chinensis | reverse complement strand
GAAAGAGGTGGCTGCCATCTGCGGACTTCCACTTGCAGAGTGGAACCTTTCGAGATGAGCCCACAGGTGCATAGTGTGTGTCATGTGTCATGTGTCATGTGTTACGCGTCAGGGAGCAAGAATCTGAGCCACTCCATGGGACGGATCCTCACCATGCAGCAGTCGGGGTGCCTGCCAGGCATCTCACAGTTCCAGGAAGGAGAGGCTGTTAAAAATGGTCACGGGAGGGGAGGACGGGAGCAGCAGGTGGCATGGGGGTTAAGGTGCTGTACTCTCACATGGCACACTGTGGTTCGAGTCTGGGACCTGGTGGCTTGAAAATCACACCAGACACGTGTGCATCTGTGCCCAAAATCCCAAGAAGAGAATGGAGGAGAAGAAATCCTCCTGGGGGGTGATTTCTTACTTTCCCTCTGTCTCTTTCTTTCTCATTCTCTCTCTCTAGTGAGCGCAGGCACTCTAAGGCCAAAACCTTAAAAAAGAAAAGGTCACTGGGGAAACAATAAACTTAACATATCTAATCTCTTTTGCCCTCCAATCTAACTCTCTAATATTAACCTTGGAATTAAAATTTCTATATAAGTTATAAATGATTATGTTGAATTACATGTTTGGGATTTCCTCATACTCTGAAGACACCTGTAAGGGTTTTCTATACTGTTAAAACAAAATGTGGAGTCTCTGTGACTTTAGATTTTTTTTTTTTTTTACTTTATTTAGTTTTTGAGACAAGATTAGGAAGTTTTCAACTAGCTCGCTCTTCTTTTCTGTACCTTATTAGAACAGACTGTTTTATTTTTTTCCCCACAGATAATGGATTTTTAAAAATTTATTTATTTTTGTAAGTTGACCAAAGAAGGACAGAGTGAGAGAGAGATAGAAAGAAGGAAAGTGAGAAAACAAGCTGCTGCGTCCAGGACTCAAACTGTGGTCATCCATGTGGGAGTCCAGCACCCTTAATAGCCACACCACCTGCTGGCCCTGAAAATGACTTTTTTTAAGGTAGTGATTAGGGCTAAGAAGGTATTTATTTATTTCTTCTCATACTGAAATGACTTATCCTTACCCTAGGAAAACAACTTTGATGTATATATTCTCTAGGCTGGAGTTCGTAAGTGAGGGTAGAATTTTGCAGTATAGATCGATGGTGGACATATTGAATATCTATTAAGCTTCCAAATGTTCATTGCTCTCAAACTCCTTCAACTTTCATAAAGTGGCTTAGTATCTACCTATCGATTGACCTGTATTTTAAAATCATCGACAGCCGCTTGGACTATTTGCACACACAAATTCAAAGTCATTGCCATGCACTGCACGATGGTCACATTTCATCTGATAGACAATGCCATTTCTGCTGCTTTTTTTCATCAACACAGTTACTTCCAGTATTTACATTTAGTATTACTAGTATGTTGATCTTAGAGAAAAGATGTTTTTTTATAAAGACACTTGAGCTAGCAGCTGAGAAAGAGAATTCCAATCGGCCATAAACATTGCGATAAAGAGACATATTTCAGAATGATGAACAGATTTCGGAGTGAATGGTTTCGGAAAGCTTAGCCCCTCTTTCCATTGCTGCTGTTTTCCGGACTGCTGTTTATAACTTGACTAGAATCACGGGGAATAGGTAAATATCTTCCTTTCATCCAAGTGTTTATAACCTTGAAGTTTATAAGGTGAGAGAAGTCGTCTCAGAAACTCTTTGGATTTATAAATGGAACTTTACCCATTTATGGGACGTTTTCATTAAAGGAAAATTTAGATCCACGGGATCATTACTTCCTCCGTGTCACAACAAAACTGTCAGGGCTAAAGCTCTAGTCCTCGAACCACTAATCAATCTTCAATTACTAAGCCTCAGGCTACAAGGATGTTGACAGCAATGTAAGAGGGAAGACGGGAGGGTCCTTCAAGTACTTGTCAATCAACTCACAAGTGAAATTAAATCAGAGTTTAAGCATAATCAGAATCCCGGCTTAATGTTCTTTAAACATCTCAACTGTTGCTTGCATTTAGAATTTGACTTCTCGAACACAAGAATGAGTGAAGGGAGACAACCGAGACATCCAACTCCTCACAGAAGTGGAATTCACTAAGTCACTTATATTGAGCAAAACTGAAAAAGTAGAGCTGCTTTCATACCCTAAGAGAAGAAGTGAAAGATAGCTTTAAGAGTAAGTTATAGTAAATAGCGACCAGCAGTTGGTGTAATGGCTATGTCGCTGGACTCCCATGTAGTCGACCATGGTTCGAGTCCCAGACCCAGTGGCTTAAACTCACACCGGACATGTATGCATGCGTGCCCAAGTGCCCAAGATCCCCAAAGGAGAATGGAGGAAAAGGGATTGCGGTGTGGCCATCCCCTCTCGGGGGTGATTTCTTGCTTTCTGTTTCTCTGTCTTTCTGGTGAGCGCATGCTCCCTACAGGAAAAACCTCTCAAAAAAAAAAAAGAGTAAGTTATAGTAAATATTTAAGGACCCCAAAAAAGAAAGAAATCTGTTGATCATAATGTGTATGATAATATCTTTTACTGAACCAATATACAGTGTATTCATGATGGGAAATTCATTTGGTATGCTGTAGGGATACACAGTGATTGAATATAAAAATGAATAAATAAATTAAAATATTAATTTAAAAAAAGAGTAAGTTACAGTTAAACCTTAGACTATAAATCCTGGAGTTGCATGATTGGAGGGATCTAAGATATGAGATACTCAGCCTGGCTCCATACTACTGCGCAAGCTAGCTATGCATTGGCTGGCCTTAACTAAAAGTTCCTTTGCTCTGTCATCGCTTGAGCTTCTCATCAGACAGGAAGACCATGAGGTCCCAAGTGGCTGCATGAGGTCCCAAGTGACTGCAAGGGTTACAGTAAATTGCCGAGACCCGTTTCCCATTTACATCTCTATTTATTCCTTTGGATCATTTTGCCAGCACACAGACAACCAAGTAACTTGGCGATTTCATCATCAAGGCTTACGTTGAATAACTTTCCTGCCTCTCTTTAGTTTACTTTCCCAACACTGGCGTTTCTGTCAAGCTATATGGAGAAAGAATATTATCAAGAAATAACTGGTTGAAAATGGACTTACCTTAAGGAAGTCTAAGCCCCAGCGTTTCCATTGTCCTCAGTGATCGGCTGGACCTCTCTGTCCAGTGTGACACTGTGCTAAGCTGCCTCACTGAGGGGGCTCAGTGGCTTGGGGGAAGTGACACTGGGACAGGATTCTGGCCCGGAAAGAATCCACAGGAGCCAGCACCAGGAGGGCGCAAGCTAGGACACAGGTGTCTGACACCACCGAGCCACCTCTGCCCGGACCTGCGTAGCCCTGATTAGCCAAGTACGAAAGGCAGCTCGAATTACTGCCGTCTTCCTGACCAATCACCGCCGGCCAGGCTGACAGGAGCAGGCCCCCTGGTGCACCGGGAAGTCCACTCGGCCAGAGCCCGAGAACCGGTTTCTACAGTGCTGGCCGCCCGCTCCCGCGCGCCTCCCTGCCCGCGAGCGATTTGTCAGGTCGTGGCAAGGAAAGTGGGCTCTTCTGACTCACAAACAACGTGCGGTGGTGACAATGACAGTGAAGGGAACCAGGGAAACAGCTTTGACCACCGAATACCTCTGTCTGTTCCTTCTCCCATCCCTTGCCAGTCTTCACTCTCATTTCTTTGCAGCTGATTACATTCGTTTTTTTTGAGAGGTTTTTTTTTTGTTTGTTTGTTTTTGCTTTTTTATTTTATTTATTTATTTTTGCTACAGGGCACGTGCGCTGGCCAGAAAGAGAGGGACAGAGAGACAGAAAGCGAGAGATCACCCCCCAGGGGGATGTCCACGAGGCAATCCCTTTTCCTCCATTCTCCTCTTGGGATCTTGGGAATGCACGCACACACGCGCCCAGAGTGAGTTAAAGCCACTGGGTCCAGGACTCGAACCACAGTGGACTACATGGGAGTCCAGCAACGTAGCCATTACACTATGTGCTGGTCTCGCAACAATTTCTTATAGAAACTGGAAGAAGGGGAGGGAGAAGCAAATAAAAAGGAAAGTTTCTAAAGTCATTGTTTCCAACGATGCAATTCAAAACTGTAAACGTCATCTCAGAAAACATACAGGGATGCTGCTGGTAAAAAACAAAACAAAAACAAAAACAAACAAAAACAAAGAAAAGATAGGAAAACAACAAAACACGGATCTTCCAATTTCAGGACAGTGGTGCTCAGCGAAGCCCACCTTTGTGGTTGCAATGAAGCTTCCTAAACTATAACCAAGTGGAGAAACTAAGCAAATGTACCTTCTGAGCCCCTGGCACTGCAATCCTTAGCAGCTCTGTAGATAAGCAGGGCTTGATTCAAGTCTGGTATTTGCCCCAGACTGTAGGGGTCAGCTTAACAGTAACCATAGACACAAAGGGAGAGACAGGAATAGCACACAGAAAGAAAACGGGCTCCCAGGGCGTCCCATTGGTGGGTATGTCAGTGCATGTTCCTGAGTTTACGGCTGCCAGGGTGGGAAAAAGCAAATCATAGGGCCCACAGATCAGTTTAAACCTTCCTGCAAAAGAATCTTAGCAAGACTTGCGGATTATTTTTCAGACGTGAACAAAAAGAAGCGGGAAAGAGAACATGTCCCCAGACACACCCACACATGCACATGTTCACACACACACACATGCATGCACACATACACACACACACACACACACACACACACACACACACACACACACACACGGGGCAGAATCCTGAAATCACAGTGAGCACTGTACCCTCCCTGCAGTAATAATCATTCCAGACTCCACAAAATCTACACCACCCTCACAGATGCCTCTGCATTTCAAAGGTGCATTTTAAAAACTGTTCCAGTATGAACTAGAAAGCCTGCCCTTGCTGTTCCATGGGAATTCCAGAGCTATTTTTATCCCCATAATGTGAAACCTAAGGACATCAAACTGAGGCGAATGTGACTAGGGAGGGGCACAGAACTTTCGGTAGAAAAGTCTCCCCTCCCACTAGATCTTGCATCATCCACGCATTCTTTCAAAAATATCATTTTCTTTTCTTTTCTTTTTTTAGGACAGCAAAAATCTTATCCTCAATTTATGTTTTCCTTCCCAAACACTACAAATCCTTGAAATGACTGGATTGCAATTCTCCCATGTCTGGCTACTCTCAGCAAGCCAGGGTTCAAGGGCAGCCAGGCCACCCCATTTATTATGAATCTGTCAAGTTTAACAACCTCCTGCGGCTGACCAGAATCCCATCTGCATGGTGAGGGATGACGAATGGTTACGTTTGACATGTGTTTATCACCACCGGCCACCACACAGCAGAACATGCACAGTAACGTTAAGGGCCAGGGCCAATCATGGTAGCACACACTGGACACTCCTAGTCAGTAGGCTGAGGCCACATGGGAAGCCCAGGTTCAATTCCCAGCCCACCGTAAGAGCCGAGTAGCTGACTCCTGCCTGCAGTCCCTGCTAACTCAGGAGGCCAAGGCAGGAGGACTGTGACATAGCCACACACTAAAGCATCATTCATGGAGCCAGCAGGTCACAAGCTGGTTAAGGCACTGGACTCCTGCACGGCCAACGGCAGTTTGAGTCCCAGATCCGGTGACTTGAAACTTATGCCTAGTGCATGTGGTTGTGTGCCCAAAATCCCAGGAGGAGAAGGGATCACAGCGTGGCCACCCCCCAGGGGGTGATTTCTCACTTTCCCTCTCATTCTCTGTCTCTCCCGTGAGTGCACGCACCCTATGGCAACGACCTTTAAAAAAAAAAAAAAGCATACACACGTCAAAAACAAACAAACAAACAAACAAAACAAAAAAAAAACAGATCCAGGGGTTGACTCCCTCTTCATTTCACCAATAATTTCCTAGTACTCCAGTTCTGTCCAATCTAAGGTCACTTCAAACCTCTTCTCCAGGTTCTCTGTGATCAAACCCTCCTCAGAGCATTGGCTCCAGGATCTGTGCAGATGGCTCATGGCCTCATGGGTGCTCTTATGTTAAAGGAGAGCCCTCCATGATTCTTCAGGGAAATGAAAACAAGTAGGCTAGTAAAATAAATAAATAAATAAAATTATCTTGAAGCAATTAAATCACCTGTTCTTTCATAAATTATGAAGCGAATGAGAAGCACTGAGATATATTTACAAAGAATGGATGACTGAGTTACTTATTTGAGAGAGACAGAGTTTTGCTATAGAGTATGTGTGTTCACCAGAAGGAAAGTGAGAAACCACTGGGGGAAGAGGGTGATGGCCACCCCGCAATCCCTTCTCCTCCATTCTCCCCTTAGGATTTTGGGCACACAGGCACAAATGCCTGGCGTGAGTTTCAAGCTGCCAGGTTTGGGACTAGAACCAGGGCTGACCATGGGACTAGAATCCAGTGCCTTGACCACTATGCCACCCTGCTGATTCTACCTCAGAGTAATATTAATATTAGCCTAAACCACATGAAATTGACGACCCCCCATCCCTAAGGATGAGTTGAACTATAGTTAACCACTACATAATTAGAAGTTCCTATGTCATAGTTATCACGTTCCCTTTTCTAATCACCACAATTCTATAAGATAAATACTGTAAGTATCCCTCTAACTTTACAGATATGGAAACTGAGGCTTTGGGAGCTTACGGAACTTGTGTCAAGCATCTCCCAGCTCACCAGCAATGGAGCTGAGATTCACACACAGCCTGCAAGGGGTCCCTGCTTTGACCCACCACCCTCTGCAATGGAGGCTTTGACATTCACCAGCTTTATTCACCAGGCAAATTACTAAACTTCCCAAGCTTCAGTTTTCTCTTTCAGAAATAATCATGTAAGTAAAGCACTTATTACAGTGCCTGGCCCAGGGGAGGGAAGAGCTGGATGACCACTCTCTGCCTTCACCATGAGCCAACAGGAGACCGCACAGCCTGTGTGCGTCCCCATCACCCTCAGGAGGAAGGACAGAGCAGTCTGGGGTCCTCAAGTCTGGAAATGATGCCCTTCATAATCAGCGCAAACGGCTTTGGCTGACCTCCACATAGGAGGTCATTTGCACGAGGAAGTGCGCAGCTCCCTCATTCAGAAGAGAATCCACCCAGCCCATCCTGCTCCTCCCACCCCCAGGGTTCCCAAGGCCCCATCTTCTGATGGCTGCCTTCTCTCCTTCATAGTTCTCTCAACCATCTGAAATGCTTTCGCAGACATCCTGACTTCTCATTTACCACCTGCCTCATTGGCTATTCGCTGTAGCGGGCTGGGCAGTCCTTGCTGAAGGAATATTGATGATCTAATCTGGACGATCTAATCGAGAGCACTGTGTCCCCACCTCGGGGCCTGAACCAGAGAGGAGGGGCGTGGCTTCCCACTGGTTCTGCCACTGAGTAGTTAGGTGGCCTTGACCAAGTCACTTGTGGTCTTTGACTTTATTCCTTTTTCTTGGAGGAGGACCCTGGTTATCACTAGACTTTTCCCCCCTAATCCTAATACTTGTGGCAAAGAGGGAATATAATAAGTTTTTTTTTTTTTTTAAATGATCTTTTTTGGGGGGAGAGGTTTTTGCTATAGGGTGTGTACGCTTGCCAGAAAGACAGAGAGACAGAGAGACAGAGAGACAGAAAGCGAGAAATCACTCCCCCAGGGCGGGGATGGCCATGCTGCAATCCCTTCTCCTCCATTCTCCTCCTGGGATCTTGGGCATGCATGCACACGTGGCTGACATGAGTTTAAGCCACTGGATCTGGGACTCGAACCACGGTCGACTACATGAGAATCCAACGACATAGCTATTGCACCCACTGTTGGTCCCAAGAAATATGGTATTTTTATTTTCCCATTTCTCTAGAAGCCAGTAACTCACCTACTCCAGCACACCCTGTTTCCTTCTGGTTGCCTTTTAAAACACAAACCCAAGGGCCAGTACATGGTGTGGTGGTTGGGACACTGGACTCTCACATGGCCAACCATGGTTTGAGTCCCAGACCTGGGGGCTTGCGTTCTCACTTTCTCTTTCTTTCTCTCTCTCTGTCTCTGGTGACCACACCTATCCTATAGCAAATTAAAGAATAATAATAATAAAATAGTAAAGTTAATCTTTTTTTTTTTTTTAAATACAACCCACAGGGGGAGAGTTTTATATTCCTCTGTTGATGAGTCACACAGACCAAGATGGATAGGCCTGATTTCAGAACACCAGGCTTCCACTGGTAGTTTTCCTTGATGATTTGTACCAGTCCTTGCAGGGTGCTCATTTGGAATCAAAGACGGGGGCCCAGGGTGGGAAAGCTGTACAAAATAGTGAAGACAACGTGTTTTCTTCACTCATTTTTAATTCCTTTGTGTGTCTGCCCGTAATAGTTACACTACCTAAGAGTTGTAACAGAGATTGATCTTTTGGGTAAGTGACATTGATCGTTTACGTCCAGTCTGTTGACCTTCAATGTAAAATGAATTTGGATGCCTGTAGGGTGCTTAATTAGGACTTCTATTTTTATGGTATATTCCCATAGTTCAAAGAATTTCATAGAGTGGGTTTTTAACAATGAGAAGTTTGTTCTTAATGCTCACCAGAGGAATTTAAGGAATTTTATGAATGGAGGAGATAGAACCAATCTCAGCCTCTGGTCCACTTTTCTCCCCCTTAGCCAACCCCTGACATACTGTAGGATTTGCATATGTATTGTGCTTATTATCTATGCCTCTGCTCAAGACAATGTTGGCCTCATGGGGACAGAGATGTTTGTATCATCCTGGCTGAGACCCAAGCACCTAGCATGTTCTGTGATGATAAATAAACCAAATGTTCTACCAAGGTAAAACAGGGATCTGCACATCCCACTTTTAGAAGTCACATTGCCTCTTTAGAAGGAGGAGGTATTGCAGAATAACCAGTGACAAGAAAAGTGACAATGACCCATGTGGTGATGGTGATGATGAGAAGGTGACAAAAGGATTCAGAACTGGCCAGCCCTATTGCCTAGAGGTTAAGGGAGCTGGATCCCATGTGGTCCATGGTATGGTTCAAATCCTGCCCCCACCACCGACTTGAAAAATACGCTGGGCCTGTGTGCTTCCAAATCTCGACAGGATAGAGAAATGGAGGATGTGTTTGGGATTGCAGCATGACCACATCCCCCTGGAGAGCACTTTCCCCCTCTTCCTTTCTCTCTATCTCTCGTGGAGAGTGCACACGCAATGCAACCACAAAAAAGGCTTCCGTTAATAAATTTTTGTGGGGTTCAGGCTTAGTTTTGCCTGACAGGTTCCAAGCTAAAAAAAACTGGGCAGTGAGCCTATGGAGAACTTGAATAAAGCTTGGTTTCTCTCTTCTAGTCCATTTTCAGTAAATCTCATGGGAGAACTCCAGAGTACAGGAGTCGGGCCCTCGAGAACTCTCTAGGGGAAGCAGTTGTAAGCCCCTGAGCTGATGCTCCCTCTGCCCCGGGGGAGGACTTTTCATCCCAGGCCGATGCTAACATGCTGATGTGCACGAGGAGGGTGCGACAGCACCCATGGTCTCTCTTGTTGGAAAAGATGTCAGGGGAGTCCAAAGTATTCATCCGCTAATCCCTTTCCTGTAAGACTGGCATGATATGAAGCCACTTGTGATACAAGGTCGGAAGGTGTGGTTGTTTTTCATGGCTGATAACAATCACCACGCTCAGAGTTGGCTCTGCTTCTGTTCTGCTGGCCTAAAGTAATCATGGCACTTCTGTTCTTTCTGTTTCTCTTAATGTTTTAGGAAAATCCGAGGTATTTCTTTTTTTTTTTAATTTTTAAAAATTTATTTATTTAACTTTATTTATTCATTCTTTCATTCATTTTTAATTTGACCAGAGAGATACAGAGAGAAAGAGAGAGAGAGAGAGAGAGAAGGTGAGAAAGCAAGTCACCAGGTCCAGGACTTGAACCGTGGTCAGCCATGTGAGAGCGTCCAGTGCCTTAACCACCATGCCACCCGATGGTCCCATTCCGAGGTATTTCTTACTGAAAATGTTAGTAGCCAGATGGTAGCAAATAAAAGCCTTGAACTCAGTAATCCCTTCAGGGTCCTATTCCAGGTGGAGAATCCCAGGTTACTACTAATTTTTTTTAAAGGATTATTTTATTTAACTTTATTTACTTATTTATTAAAATTTGACCAGAGAGGGACAGAGTGAGAGAGAAAGTGAGAAAACAAACTGCCAGGTCTGGGACTTGAACCATGGTGGGCCATGTGGGAGACCGGTGCCCCTAACCACCACACCACCTGCCGCTCCAACCCCTCCCCAAGTTACCACTGTTTAGTGCTAAGAATGACAAAATGAGAAATCAATACATTGGGGTTCACAATTTATCCTTAGGGATGAAAAAATTCTGGAAAAAAAAACCATCATCGAACACAATTATAACATTATTAGCAGCCCATGTCAATCTCTAGGAAAATTACTCAGCTAATATAAAAACTGAATAAAATGTAAAGGGAACATATATCTGTCACACGCATGTATGTAACATTCACGCTAACGTACCCAGGTGCTTTCTAGCAGGATACTAAGTCCTTTAACTTTTGTTTTTAGGTTTTTGCCATAGGGCATGTAAGCTCACTAGAGAGAGATAGAGAGACAGAGAGAGGGAAAGTGAGAAATCTCCCTCCGAGACAGCCACCCTGCAACTCCTTCTTCTTTCTCTCCATGTGCATTTCAAGCGGCCATTCCAGGATTTGATCCGTGGTCCACCACCACGTGGGGATCCAGCTCTTTAGACCCCACAGCACCTGCTGGTCCCAGTACCTATTTTGATTCACCTCTCCCATCAGTCCTAGGAGAGAGGTACTATTATCTTTTTTTTTCTTTTTGAGAAGTTTTTGCCATAGGGTGTGAGCACTCGCCAGAAAGACAGAGAAAGACAGAGAGACAGAAAGCGAGAAATCACCCCATGGGGGGATGACCATGCCGGAATCCCTTCTCCTCTATTCTCTTCCTGGGATCTTGGGCACGCATGCACACGTTCCCGGCGTGAGTTGTAGCCACCGGGCCCGGGACTTGAACTGCGGTCAACTACATGGGAGTCTAGTGACATAGCCATTATGCCAACTGCTGGTCCCTACTATCACATCCATTTTACATCTGAAGAATCTCAGGGACAGAGAGATTAAAAATTTGCCCAAGGCGCGTGTTCATGTGTGCCCAAGATCCTGAGAGGAGAATGGAGGAGAAGGGATTGCGGTATGGCCATCCCCCTGGGGGGTGATTTCTCGCTTTCTGTCTCTCTGTCTCTCTCGGTCTGTCTGGCGAGCGCACACGCCCTATAGCAAAAAAACAAAAACAAAAACACACGCAAAAAAATTTGCCCACGGTTGTAAAACTGACAAGGAGTGGTAATAGGATTCCTTGAACACGACTGCACGTCGGATTTGTCGTGACCTAGAAGCGGGACACAGCGGATGTCTGATGCTTGGAGCTCCAGGAGTAGTTCCGGGTAGCAGAACTCTCCTAGCCGTGCTAGCCAGTGCCACCCCACCCCCAGCCAGATATCAGCAGGGCAGATCAGTTGGATGGCGCCAGCCGGCAGTAAGGAGAGAGGCTGTCAAGCAATTAGCCCAATGATAATTTAGTATAATAAAGCCTGCTTCAAATCATAATTTAAACTGACAGGGAAGAGAACATTTTTCCTTTCGCTTTCCTAACCTTGCATCTTTTTTTTTTTTGGAGAGGTTTTTTTGTTTTGTTTTTGTTATAGGGTGTGTGCGCTCGCCAGAAAGACAGAGACAGAGCCTATGCAGAACTTGAAGAGACAGAGAGAGACAGAAAGAAAGAAATCACCACCAACCCTCAACCCACCCCCCGGGAGACGACCATACCACAAATCCCTTCTCCTCTTGGGATCTTGGGCATGCGCATATGCCCAGTTTACGCCACCAGGTCTGGGACTCGAATGCGGTCTACTACATGGGAGTCTAGCAACCTAGCCATTATGCCAACTGCTGGTCCCCTAACCCTGCATCTTGTACTACAGCAGAAAAAGGCATCTGAAATCACAGTGGGACTAGCAAACGCACGTGCCTTCAAAACAAACTGGCAGGACAGACGTGCAAGCAGTCAGTGCAGGATGTGGGCTTTTCATTCGACAAACATTTCACAAGTGCTTGCTAGAGTGGGCACTGGAGAAAGCAAGGAAGATAAAACACTGAGTAAGAATCATGGGTGATTCCCTTCCCCAGTTTAGCATTAGAAATTGTCTACCAGCCCTTGCTGTTCAAGACTAGCCTGGACAGCTGGCTGGAGATGAAAAAGATAACCCGCCAAGGAGCATTCGGGCTCCTGGACTGGCTCGTTCACACATTTATGGGGCCAGGCAGGTAGCGTTAATGGGCAGGCGTCAGATCACAGGGTGCAGGGCCCCAAGGCGAACTGGGGGGGAAAACCTCACTGACCTCGGTGCCCTCAACTTCCAGCTTTTCTGCCAGATCATCTGATTTTTCCAGAAACCAGAAATCTAGATTATGTAAAAACTTTCAGATTGTTTAGAAATAATTTTTTTTAGTTACCTTTATTTATTTATGTATTTTAACTTGACCAGAGAGGGGGAGAGAGAGAGAGAGAGAAAGTAAGAAAGCAAGCCACCAGGTCCAGGACTCAAACCGAGGTTGGCCATGTGGGAATCCAGCACCTTAACCACCACGCCACCTGCCGGCCCAGAACTTTCAAATTTTTAATGTGGATTAAACAAGTATCTGCAGGTCTAATTCTTGTAGAAGATGTCATTTTCAAATTCTAAACATCGAAGAACTTCATTAAAGTCACTGAACTGACGTTTTAAAAACAAAGTTGACTAACTTTAATCAATTTGGTACATGTCGATTTTGTGATCCTTATTTACGCCCAGTTTATGTTATTTTAAAAGTTTTACTAAGGAGTAACGAACACAGAGTGTGCAGAGTGTACTAATCCATGCAGCGTAAAAATGACACAAAATATTTCTAGCACTTTCACAAGGCTTAATTGTGACCTTTCCAGGATATTCAAAATTCTCCTGCCCTCTCTGAACCTCCACCATCAATTATTTTAACTTTGCCTCATGTTGCCTAGTTTGGATTTTTTAAAGGATTATTTTTATTTAACTTTATTTATTTATTTATTTTAATTTGATCAGAGAGGGATAGAGTGAGAGAAAGAAAGAGAGGTAAAATGAGAAAGCACCTCCCCCACCAGAACCCCTAACCACCATGTTATCTGTTAGACCCACTGAGTTCAGATTTTTTAAAAAAATGTATTATTTATTTACTTTATGTTTTTGCCATGGGGTATATGTGCTTACCAGAGAGAGACAGAGAGAGGGAAAGTGAGGAATCACCCCCCACAGGGTATAGCCATGCCACCGGCATGATTTTTCAAGCCATGAGATCCAGGACTCGAACCACAATCGACCATGTGGGAATCCAGTGCCTTAACCACCATACTGCCTGCTGCCCCACCTAGTTCAAATCTTAATTGTGAGAAGTTGGTAACAGATTGAGGTGATTCAGGTCTGAAAAAATAAACTGGATTCCAATAAATCAAAGCACAGTTGAAGAGTCGAATTTTCCAGAAGTCTACCCACAACACAAACTTAGTCAAATGCCTCCTCCGTTCTAAAGCTTGTCCCTGTCACACCTATTTTTTCCTAACTCCTGTCTCCTGTACAGTTACCATATGCTGAGTATATATTGGTCTTATTGCATAGGCTATTTCATTTAGGCATCACCCAGACCCTCTGATGGGGGCCAGGTGGCGGAACAGCTGTAAAGCACAATGTTCGATGAGGTAGACCCGCAAGGGAAGTTACAGGTTCGTGCCTAAGGACCTCTCTGAGTGCACTGGGCAGACATGATCCGGAGCTGGCTGAGGCTGGGGTGGGTCACGGTGCTGGAACCCTGCAGGGGGAATGACTGATATATCCCACTCTCTGTCTCTCTTACTCCTGGAATAATAAACTTTACCCAAAAAAACCCTCTGAGATAAAAGTTATATAAAATATGTTCCAACTCTACAGCTGACGGAAACTGGCTTCATGATCGGTTACGCAGCTAGACTCACACAGCCAATAAATGAGAGGCCGGGATTCAGAGGCGGGGCTAGTCCAGAGACCAAGTTCTCTCCCCCTGCGCCACGCAGTCTCCCATAAAACTAAGTGTGTGTTTTAGTTCCTTCACAAGAACACGATAAACTTCATTTTTTAACCAGGATAATGACCCTTCACCGATTTCAAATCCAATTAATTTTATAATTAGAATTGGTGGTGGTGGAGTATTGAGAGCTGACATTTCTTACTTATGTAATTTTTTTTTTTTTAACAACTTAACGAACACAGTGGGGGGGGAAAGGAGAAAAGATATCATTATCTTTTATTATCATAGATTTTTACCTACCTTTATTTACCTAAAGCAACTCCCGGGGCTTATGAGAACATTGTCTTGTGTGATCAGTGGTGAGACAGGAGGCAGAACTGGCTGTTGAGAGATCTCTCTCAGCACAGAAATGGGCTAGAACAGTGGTGGCTGCAAACTCTCTTGGAAGAGGGACGGCTGGGGGGCAAATGGATTGTGCAGGAATTATATAGAACTTGTCTGGAAGCTTGTTCTGCATGTAAGTTCATTGTTACTTAGACTGGAGCAGTTTTTTTGTTTTGTTTTGTTTTGTTTTCTTTAAGAGATTTTTGCTATAGGACGTGTGTGCTTGCTGGAGAGATAGAAAGAGACAGAGAGACAGTGAGAAATCACCTGGGGGATGGGGGGGTGGGTGGGTGGTGGTCATGCCACAATCCCTTCCCCTCTATTCTCCTCTTGGGATTTTGGGCACGTATGCACACATGTCTGCCGTATTTTAAGCTGCCAGGTTCAGGACTCGAACTGCAGTTGACTCTGTGGGAGTTCAGCAATGTAACCATTATGCTATCTGCTGGTCCCAACTGGAGCAGTTTTCTAAAGATACTTAATTCATCCTTTAACAAGATTGAGAGAACAAATGGTTTAGCTTAAAGAACATTATTTTACTAATGCATATTGGCAGGTGGCCCCACCATCTAATAGCACCCCCACCTTGTTGCTGCCTCCAGGGAGGGTGGGACTGTTCACCCAAAGGCCAAGATTGGAAGAATAGCACAGCAAAGGGACCTAGAGAATTTCCTATCCAAACCAGAAGACATAGCAACTTGCCAGGCTCATCCTTTTGCGAGAAGCTGATGACCCACCAGTACTTTTATGGAGAAGGCTATAGACCTCTAGGAATTAATTTATGCAGACATGCAAAAATTCCAAGTGAATATTACTTTTTATCTCGACAGTCACATGGAGATCAACTACCCCTATTTGTATTCTTGAGTCAGTCCATCTCACCAGCTTCTTCTTACACTTTTGGTAGCTCAGAGAACCAAGAAAGAACGATAAAATACCCCAATTATCTGTTTCAGTATTCAGATCTGACCCCTAACCTGGATTACATTCCGTGGATAATCAGCTGGGCTGGCCAGGTGATCTTTTCTCAAATCTACATCTATTGCTTAAGAACTTAAGCCTTGGGGCCAACACTCCCACATGGCCGGCTACGATTAGAGTCCTGGACCTGGCAGCTTGGAAGTCATGCCAGCCTGATGCATGTGCATGCATGCCCAAAATCCCCATAGGAGAGTGGAGAAGAAGGGATTGTGGCATGGCCATCTCCCGTGGGGAGGGGGCGGTGATTTCTCACTTCCCTTCTCACTGCCTGTCTCTCTCTCTCCAGCAAGCACATGCACCCTACGGAAAAAACCTTAATTATTATTATTATTATTATTATTTGCTATAGGGAATGTGTGCTCACTGGAGACAGAGAGAGAGAGAGAGAGAGAAAGTGAGAAATCAACACCTGGGGAGATGGCCATGGCACAATCCTTTCTCCTCCACTCTTTTCTCAGGATTTTGGGTATGTATGTGTATATATATATATATACATACATACACATGTATCCAGCATGATTTTCAAGCCACCAGGTCCAGGACTTGAATTATGCAGTTGGCCATGTAAGATCCAGCCTCCTTAACCTCTACACCACCTGCTGGCCCAAACCTAAGCCATTTTTAACTTACAGCTTTCATTTTATTTTAATCATTAAATTCCTTTTACTTCGTTTTTTTTTCCTTTAAAAAAGTGTCATTGTAGTTAAATGCACATAACATAAACTTTACCATCTTAACCATTTTTAAAAATAATTATTTAATTTTATTTAGTCTTTTTTTTTTTAAATTTGACCAGAGAGAGACAGAGAGAGAGAGAGAGAGAGAGAGACAGAGAGTGAGAGAAAGTGAGACAGCAACCCACCACGCAAAGTGAGAAAGCAAGCCACCATGCTGGGGACTTGAACTGTGGTCGGCCATGTGGGAATGTCCAGTACCTTAACCAACATGCCACCTGATTTTATTTATTTTATTTTAACCATTATTAAATGTACAGTTCAGTGGTAGTAATATATCAACAGACCTCTTTTCACCTTGCAGAATTCAGACTCCTCCTATTGAGTCATAACTTCTCAGTCCCTTCTCCCCAAGGCTGCTGGCAAACACCGTTCAATTTTCAGCCCTTATGAATTTGCCTACCTCGTACCAGTGGAACCACATAGTACTGTATTTGTCTTTTTGTGACTGCTCATTTCAGCCAGCACAATATCCTTAAGGTTCTTCCTTGTAGCATGTGTCAGAATTTCCTTCTTTTTATTTTTTATTTTTTTTGTAATTTTGCTAGAGGGTGCATGCTATCATAGAAGAAACAGAGATTGAGAGAGAGGGGAAAAGTGAAAAAGCACTCCCGGGGGATGGACACACCTCAGTCTCTTGTCCTCCATTCTCCTCTCAGGATTTTGGGTATGCACGCACATGTGACCAGCATGTTCCCTGAGTCACCAGGTCTGGGCCTTGAACTGCAAAGTCGGCCATTAGGATCCAGGTGCTCTACCCTCTGTGCCACCAGGGGGCCCTTTTCTCCTTTGTAAGGCTATAAGTTATTATTTTTTTCCTTAAGAGAAATTTTTGCTATAGGACACACACATTCGCCAGACAGACAGAGAGTCAGAGAGACAGAAAGTGAGAAATCACCCCCCAGGGGGGATGGCCACACCACAATCCCTTCTCCTCCATTCTCCTCTGGGGATTTTGGGCATGCATGCACACGCGCCTGGTGTGTTTCAAGCTGCCAGGTCCAGGACTCAAACCACAGTTGACTTCGTGCGAGTCCAGTAATGGAACCCTATGCCACCTGCTGGTCCCACTTTTTGTTTCTTAACCATAAAATGTTTTGAGTTTATTTAACAAGTTCATCAATTTGATTGAAAGGGAATATTTGGTTCTGCTTAATAAAACTTCAGGCTTGCAAATCGTAAGAGAAAAGATGGTGTAGATGAAGAATTTGCTGAACTCTTTCATGCTGTGGTTCTGAGGGTTCATTCGAATCATGGAAAAGGTTTGGTCAACACACATTGCCAGGCCCAAATACCAGAGTTTCTGGAATTCAGTAGGTTTAGACCAGGGCCTAAAAATGTGTATTTCATAGAAGTTCCTGGTTCATAACCACTTTTGAGAACCACTTATTCAGGATTAAGACAATTTCTCCCATGGTGCAAAGACATCTCTCTCACCTGAGACAGGAGGGTTGCAGTTACAGAAAAAGAGAGGCCTAGAGTAAGAAACAATGGGTCCAGCCTTTCTGCTACCTGGGCATGGTGGAATATGCGAGGGGAGAGAGTCACCCAGTGAGGACCAGTTCTCATCTCACTCCTGGCCTCAGGGTGAGAGGGCAAATGTGAAAAGACGCGAGGGGAATGTCAAGGGCCGCAGGGAAACTGGCACCCTTGCTCCACGAGACTCAGAAGAATGGCATTGTGCACAGGTGCTGCACAGCTCCCTTGAGGGGTCTCGGTGCACTGTGCACAGGTGCTGCCCAGCTCCATTGAGGGGTCTCGGTGCAGTGTGCACAGATGCTGCCCGGCTCCTCCATTGAGGGGTCTCGGTGCAGTGTGCACAGGTGTTGCACAGCTCCATTGAGGGGTCTCGGTGCAGTGTGCACAGGTGTTGCACAGCTCCATTGAGGGGTCTCGGTGCAGTGTGCACAGGTGTTGCACAGCTCCATTGAGGGGTCTCGGTGCAGTGTGCACAGGTGTTGCACAGCTCCATTGAGGGGTCTCGGTGCACCGTGCACAGGTGCTGCCCAGCTCTATTGAAGGGTCTTGGTGCACTGTGCACAGGTGCTGCCCGGCTCCATTGAGGGGTCTCGGTGCAGTGTGCACAGGTGCTGCACAGCTCTATTGAGGGGTCTTGGTGCACTGTGCACAGGTGCTGCCCGGCTCCATTGAGGGGTCTCGGTGCAGTGTGCACAGGTGCTGCCCAGCTCCATTGAGGGGTCTCGGTGCAGTGTGCACAGGTGCTGCCCAGCTCCATTGAGGGGTCTCGGTGCAGTGTGCACAGGTGCTGCCGGCTCCATTGAGGGGTCTCGGTGCACTGTGCACAGGTGCTGCCCGGCTCCATTGAGGGGTCTTGGTGGCTAGTTGGGGGCAGGGTGCCAGTCAGAGGAGCTGCAAAGAGGCAGTGATAGCAGGTGAGAGGATCTTGGGTGGACCCCTGGGATCAGATCTTGACAGACACTCTGGTGTCTGAAACTCACGGGAGCTGAGCAGAGGCTGAGTCTGCAAGTGGGAGGTTGCCAAGACCTCTCAGGACACCGACCAGGCTGGAAGTCACCATGGAGTCACCAGCCGCCAGATCCAGTGTGGAGGCCGGCACAAGCGGAAGACTGTGAACAGAGCCCAGGGCCTGGGCACACTGTGCCAAAGACCTGCACTCACCACTGCCCCGACCCCAGGACGCTATTTTGGTCAGGTTGCAGGGTAGAGGGGCAGGATGACATCTGAGAAAGCGACCGTTCCATTTTGTAGATTGAGCATTACCTTAAGGGACTGGTCAAGTGATCAGAACAGGCTTTTATCATGGCTACGACTGGATGCTATTATTTTGTTTCTTTCTTTTCTAACCAGTCAGAATGGGTTTGTAAGGGAAGCCAGATTAACTTTAGATAAAATAAAGAACCCACGCTATTGTTGGTGCATCAAAATCACCATGTGACTAGCTTTGCTAGATAAAATGGAGGACATACTTTTACTAAAAAGGTATTTTTAAAAATCTGAAATGTCCATTTAACTGGGCATATTGCATTCTCACTTGCTAAGTCTGGTGGCCTCACATGGAACCCAGATGTGCCTGTGATAAAGTTATCTGAATGCCCCCTTCCTCTCACTGCCCACTTCCACCGATATGTCTCAACTATTATGCAGCGTCAATATTGTGCCAATCAGGACAACTGAAGATTGAAACCCCAATTTTACTGGCTTTTGAGTTTGTGTTCATATTTCAGAAACAGTTGGGGAGCAGAGAAATAGTTCCTGCGAAAACCTCTGCAGACAATCCCCACGTACACTGGCTGTCTGAACCCACAGAGGCGCATCTGAGGTGAGTCGTCACTTTCTCCTCAGTGTGTTTGAGATGCAGATTGTCACTTCTGGATGGTCACAACATCGCCGTGCAATGATTTCCAGCACTGTAAAATGAGCCTTGCACTATCCCGTCAGGCTCTCTGACCCTTATCTTATAGCCCACCATCAAGGCCACGGAGGCCCCCTGGGACTGCACAGGGCCGAGGACCCAGGTAAGCTGTCAGTCTCACAGGATGCTCCCAGGACGCTCCAGAATACGCGGGAGAGCCTGGCCGAGGTCAGCCCTTGAGGTCACTTTCTGCCCATGACTTGCAGGCTTATAATGACAACAACATATCTCCGACCAATTTGTCATTGAGATTACACTCTTCGGAACTCACTCCTTTATGGTAAGATACTAATAACGGGGAGTGGGGGGGCAGTAGGTAGCATGGTGGTTAAGGCGCTGGACTCCCACATGGCTGATTATGGTTTGAGTCCCAGACCTGATAGCTTACTTATTCACTTTCTTTTTTTTGGAGAGGTTTTCGCTATAGGTCACGTGCGCTCGCCAGACAGACAGAGAGAGACAGAGACAGAAAGCGAGAAATCACCCCCTAGGGGGGATGGTCATGCCGCAATCCCTTCTCCTCCGTTCTCCTCTTGGGATCTTGGGCACGCACGCACACGCGCCCGGCCTGAGTTTTAAGCCACCAGGTCCGGGACATGAACTGAGGTCGACTACGTGGGAGTCCAGCGACATAGCCATTACGCCAACTGCTGGTTCCCTTACTTATTCACTTTCATTTCTCTCCCTCTCTCTTTCTGTTTCTCTGCCCTGTAGCAAATTTTAAAAAATAATAATGATAAATAAAATTAAATAGATAATTTTTTAAAAAGAATTATTAATTTATTTAATTCTATTTGTTATTATTTTTTTTTCAATTTGAACAGAGAGAGAGAGAAAGGGAAAGCGAGAAAGCAAGCCACCAGGTCCAGGACTTGAACTGCAGTCAGCCATGTGGAAATCCAGCACTTTTAACCACGACTCCAACTGCCGGGCTCTAAATAAATAATTTTTAAAAAGATACTGATAACCTGCAAAATGGATTTTAAAAATATGAATAATAACTTTATTACCCCCATTTTATGTTAGTGTAAGGTTGTATTGTCCTCAAAGACATTTACTATTCTGAGCCATGGTTTGGAGTTTAGCAGATGATCTCTGAGCAAGCTTGAAAGGAGTAGGAAACGCAAAGGCAAGTTTGATGAGGAATCAGGAAAGAGACACAGATACGGAGAAGCAATTCCAGGAGGGAAGATCTGAGGGAGATTGGAGTAGGCTGGGAAAAGCAAAGAGAAGATGGGGAGAAGCCAGAACACTGGTAACAAAAGGGGGCTAGGAATAATACCAACTTGGGGGCCAGCAGGTGGCATGGTGGTTAAAGTGCTGGACTCTCACATGGCCAATGACAATTCAAGTCCCAGATTGAGTGGCTTGAAAATCATGCCAGGCATGAGCCCAAAATCCTAAGAAGAAAATGGAGGAGGGACTAAGGTATGGCCATTCCTGGAGGGTGATTTCTCACTTTCCCTCTCTCTTTCTCTCTCCAACAAAAATGCACATGCCCTATGGCAAATAAATAAATAAATAAACAAAGATCTTAAAAGAAAGCAAAATACCAAGTTTTTGAGAAGCTGAATTAGACCTGCGTAGAGCCCACCCTGCCACTGTGGGTCAGAACTAGTAAGTCTACTCCTTAGCTCAGTATCATTTACCAAGCATCCACTATCTGGGAGAGAAACGATAAGATCTCATTAGAAGGCTCAAATATTTTCTTGCAAAACAATGAATGTTCCAGCATTTCAATATTAATCAGGTATTTCAACCACTATAAAATTACCCCCCAAAAAAGTTATGATTGGAATTAAACCGTGACGTTCTGTTCTGTTGGGAGTCGAAAACGATGGGCCTGTACTCGTGTCCCAGTAAACTATGAAGCCCCGCCATTCTCCCTTCTGCTCTTTGTCTCCTCACTTCTATTTTTATTGGCCTGTGGACCTGCTCTTGTCCAATGAGGGAGACAAAAGGGGAAGGTAAATTTACTTACGGGAATGTGAATCAACATTGCTGGAAAAACAAAAGGCACCAGTGTGTGCTGTCTTTAAAGCAAAATAAATAGAAGCACTAGCAGGAGCCCAACCTGTGGTCGACCACAGGCTGAAAAGTTCATGGCGGTGCAGGGTTTTGTTTTTGTTTTTACTCTTCAAGGGCTTGAGCCATCACAGAAAAGCAGATCATCTGAACACATACTAGTATAAGAGCTTGGGCTTCTGTGTCAGGCTGGAGTTCAAATCCCCACTCAGGCAGGGGCAGGCAGGTGGCATGGTGGTTAAAGACGCTGGACTCCCACATGGTCGACCATGGTTCAAGGCCCAGCGCTGGTGGCTTGCTTTCTCACTTTCCCTCTCTCTGATTAAACTGGAAAATAATAATAATAATAAATAAAAGTAAGTAAAATAATTCTTCAGACCAAAAATCCACACTCAACAGATGTGTGCCCTTGGCCAGACTGCCCTCTGAGTATTCAGTAATCTGTACCTTCATCTGTAAAACAGAGTAGCAATCATAAGGATACTTATTTACATACTGTGGAAATGAAACGAGAGTGTGAAAATGTGTAGAACACCCAGAGCTAACATTTTGAGAGTTTACTAGAATTATTTATTTAAAGGTGGTGAGCTAATTTGCAAATCAAAATTTGATTCCGAAACGTTCTATTTGAAATTTGAGCACCTTAATCCACTTCTTCAGAACGCACCATAAATCCTATGACTGAGAATGCCCCCGGTCCAGTTCAATCACCTCATGTATATTCATCTTCGAACACCCCCTTCTCCTTTCCCCCCCATTTCCTTATTTTAGAATGTTAATCCGCCAAAGTTGTAATTCTGATACCACCCATGTAGTCGTGCCTCTAAGGGCTGGAACCGGGGTATGCATGGATTATTACATCGAGGGGGGAAAAAAGAACTCTCACTATCACAGGGCTATTAAGAAAATATCAACGATAAAAAAAGCCTTTTCTGAACATTTTATTGAAAGATCCCTAAAGTTGCACCTAGATGATACTTTATAAACCCACACATTTGCAAACAGAAGAAACGCAAGATACATTAATCAAAATAAAACACTGTGGGTTTAAATTCCTGAACATGAGCTCATTTTTCTGTTGGTTAGTCTCTTGCAGAGGGAGCTGGAGTTCTGACCTCTGCCCTGATGTTGAGGCCGGGATGGAAAGGTGGCAAGGGTGAAGCAAAGGTTGAAAGGGCCCAGCACCCAAACACCACTTTGGTCAGACGCACTCTCTGTAGAACGCTCACACACTGATGTTGGTTCTCGCGCCTCGGGTGTCAGACGTGAAACTGTGAAAACACAGTCACACGGAGGTCATTCCTCTGACCTGTACCAGGAAGGCCTAATTTTAGAAACTGCTACAGGCTGCTTTGCCCTTGTAAAGAAGGCATTTTTCTAAACATTCCCATGCGTTTGGGTTTGTACCCTAAAATGTCTGCAAAGCAGCCTGGGGCAAAATGAGAGCCACCCCCAGCCTCTATTTAAAATGGAAGGAATAAATATTTATTTATAGAATAAATAAATTAAACTTTTTAAAGAATTATTTTATTTGACTATGTTTATTTATTTTTTAGTTTGACCAGAGAGGGACAGAGCTGTCAGGTCCAGGACTCCAACCCTGGTCAGTCATGTGAGAGTCCAGTGTCCTTTAACCATCATGCCACCTGCCAGCCCCAATAAATTTTTTTTTTTTTTTTTAAATCTGCCCTTGGGATCAGCAGTTGTCGTAATGGCTATGTTGCTGCTGGACTCTGGTAGTTGACCACGGTTCGAGTCCCGGACCAGATGGCTTAAATTCACACCAGGCGCATGTGCGTGCATGCCCAGGATCCCAAGAGGAGAATGGAGGAGAAGGGACTGTGGCGTGGCTATCCCCCTGGGGGGCGATTTCTTGCTTTCTGTCTCTCTGCGATTTCTTGCTTTCTGTCTCTCTGTCTCTCTCTGTCTTTCTGGCGAGCACATGTGCCCTATTGCAAAAAAACTCTCAAAAAAACCCCCTGGCCTTTGGAGTCATGTATGTCTGCATCTGCCCTGAGATAGCCGACTTGATCTTAGAAACCTGACTTCCTTCTTTGTCCCATGGTTGACTAGACCCGTGATCCCGGGCTCGGACTGTCCCAGGGAGGCAGCAGACTCTTACCCTAACCTCTGTGAAGGTCAGGAGACGAGCTCTGACGGTGGCCTCCTACTCTATCTCCAGGTTCTTTCACATCTTAGAACGTCATCTTTTCCCACTGCCTTTTTGTATTTTGTGATTTTTTGTTTTTGCTCTACGGCATGTGTGCTCCCTGGAGAGAGACAGAGAAAGTGAGAAAGCACCCCCCCCCCAGAGGAAATAGCCACACTGCAATCCTTTCTCCTCCATTTTTCTCTTGGGATTTGGGACATGAACACACATGCGCTGGGCATGTTTTTTAAGCTGCTGGGTCCAGGACTCGAACTGTGCAGTCAGCTATGTGGGATCTAGCCGCCTTAACCATCACACCACTGGCTGGCCTTCCTATTGTCTTTTTCTTTTTTTCTCTGATGAATTTGGTTTCTGTCTAATTTTGTTTTAACTTTCACTGGCAAGAAACAAAAGCCTCAAGCCGCCCTGACTCTCTCTTACCCACATCTTTGGTAAGGTAGCTGCAGGTCAGGGAGAATCCCTGCCTTCCAGTAGGATGCACACACAGGCCTCCACTCAACAAGCACCTACTGCGTGTAGGCACAACACGACACCTGCTCAGTGACAATGCTGAATTTCAGTGTGACTGTGCCAAACCCAGGCCAAGGTTTTCTTTACACGTCATTGTCCCAACCTCTGTACCCAGCAGGCATGGCTGGGCTCATTTCCCAGATAGGAAGAGTGAGCTGTGAGTCAGTTAGCTACAATCTCAAATACCGTGCAGGGTGCAAAACAAGACCCATCAGCTCTGAAGCCAGTGCCCCTAACCGCTGTGTGGACTGTTCCGAGGAGTAGGCAGTAGGTCTACAGGGATCCAAACCTCCAAAGGACAAGATGACTGCCAAACCCCTTATTCCAGCAAGGATCAGGGAAGCTGAGGGCACAGAGCAGGACGTGTCCAGCCACGGGAAACATGGCAGACTCTGAGGACCTCGCTCCCATACAAGGGCTGGAGTCGGGCTGCCTGAGAAGGGGGGTCACAGAGGCAGAAAGCTGGGAGGGAGGGGCCGGCAGATGGCATGGTGGCTAAGGCAATGGACTCCCACATGGCTGACCATGGTTCGAGTCCTGGAACTGGTGGCTTGCTTTCTTATTTTCCCTCTCTATCTTTGCTTTTCTCTGGTAAGTTAAAATTAATAATAATAATAATAATAATAAATGAAACTAAATAATTCTCTACAAAAAAAGAAAGCTGGGAGGGAATTAAGGCGATCTCATTTCACAGAGGAGAAAGTACCTTCTCAGGGATATAGGAGAAAGGTGTGGTGGGTGCGGAGAGGAGACTTGATCAAAAGGGAAAAGAGAGACACTGAAGATGAATCCAGCCTGCTTGTCCCCATAAACTCTGAGTGCAGAAAACAGGACTAACCCTGTTTAGTGACATAATTAAGAAGAGTCAACAGTTATATAGCAACTCACTGCGAGAGGGAGGCGCTGCTTCCATCCCCACTTACACCTGACGAAGCTGTGGCAGACGTGAAGTGACTCGGCCAAGAGCCCTCCACGGTAATCGGAACGCGGGGCTGCAAACTCAGGCAGCTGCTCAGAGCTGCTGCTCCCAGTCACCATGCCCCAGGGGCTATGGGCACACCTTCGTTTTCCTTTCACAGATATTCAGTGAGCGCTCATGGTAGGTGCCAGGAGTCATGCCAAGCGTTAGAGATACCACACTGAATGGAATCTCTGTCATCAAAGACTTACAGTCTGGGACCAGCAGTTAGCGTAATGGCTATGTCACTGGACTCCCATGAAGTCGACCAGGGCTCGAGTACTGGACCCAGTGGCTTAAAACTCACGCCAGGCGTGTGTGCGTGTGTGCCCAAGATCCTGAGAGGAGAATGGAGGAGAAGGGATTGCAGCGTGGCCATCTCCCCTGGGGGGTGATTTCTCGCTTTCTGTCTCTCTCTTTCTGTCTGGAGAGCGCACGCGCCCTATGGTAAAAACTTCTCAAAAAAAAAAAAAAGACTTACAGTCCAATGGAAGGAGACCTATATACACGCACAGAGAAAGAGTGAGATGGAAAATTAATACGAGTGTTGGGCATATGGTAGGGAGGGGGATGGAATTTAAAGTGGGCTGTGCAGAAAAGCTGATTTCTTTTTTTGGGGAAGGGACATAGGGTACATGCTCATTGGAAAAAGAAAGAGAGGGAAAGTGAGAAATCACCCCCCAGGGAGGATGGCCATACCACAATCCCTTCTCCTCCATTCTCTTCTCAGGATTTTGGGCGCGCACGCACACGCACCTGGTGTGTCTCTCAAGCCACTGGGTCTGGGACTTGAACTGTGGAATCAGCCATGTGGGATCCAGCACCCCCAACCATCCTGCCACCTACTGGCCTAGGGAAACTGATATTTGATCAGGTATCTGAAGCAAGTGAGGGAGCCAATCACAGAGTATAATCAATGCAAATTTTAGTTCAAAAAGAAAACACTCCACTAGCATCCGGCCACGGGGCTGGCTGCATAGAGCAGCGGAAATGCACTGCTCAGAGGCCGCTGGCCCCATCTGGCAACCAGTTTGAATCCCAGACCCGGTCAGCCTGCACCCACTGGGCACACACGCGAATGTCCAAGGTCCAGCAGGGCAGAGGACTGGAGGAAGGGGACTGTGGCGTGACCAGACCCCGTGGCGGGTGCTCGTCTCTCACAGGCAGCACACACACGTGCTATCATGAATAAAGAGCAAGTGGCTTTTGTTTGTTTGTTTGTTTTTAAGAATTTTGCCATATCCCAGGATTTGATCGGGAAGATCGGATCACAACAGAAGATAGATTAAGTACATGAGACTGAACTGGTGAAATAGCATTTCACGACTTTTGACTAAAACATTGCTGATTTTCTTCTAGGCTTTGTTTTCCAGTTTTAAGGATTTTTGTCCTGTCTTGAGCTGCTGGTAGGTTTATGTACCTAATTTTTTTTTTTTTTTTGAGAGGTTTTTGCTATAGGGCGCGTGCGCTCGCCAGACAGACAGAGAGAGACATAGAGACAGAAAGCGAGAAATCACCCCCCAGAGGGGATGGTCACACCACAATCCCTTCTCCTCCATTCTCCTCTCAGGATCTTGGGCACGCACGCACACGTGCTCGGCATGAGTTTTAAGTCACCAGGTCCGGGATGCGAACCGCGGTCGACTACGTGGGAGTCCAGCGACATAGCCATTACGCTAACTGCTGGTTCCCTGTACCTACTTTTTGAACAGAATCCTAACCTGTTTCCTGGCTTTAAGCTTTAAGTCAAGTTCCTTAGTATTTCTTTGATTTATTAGAGATAAAAGTGCTTTTCCTGAAATTAAAAAATATATTAAAAAATACCCTTTTAATGACCATAGTAAGCTTTATAGCATCGACTAGGTGTTACCTTCTAGTATATTCATTCTTCTCAGAGCTTCTCACCTAAAGTCGGACACGTATTCACTGATAAGTACATACGAGCTAAACTTGCTACTGAAAGTAGTTAGATTACTTAAGAAACTTTGTGAATCAATAAAATGTGGGGGGAAGAAGGAATGGAAAACAACTGTAGACACCTAAGATAGTGTGGGAGGAGGGTGAGAATGGCAGAGGATGAGAAATAGGGGGAAAATACATATAAACGTGTATATATAAGAAACTAGAAATGGAAAATTAATGACAATAACATGTACAATTAAGCCACTATGTAGTATATTTTGGATGGGAAATCACATTTTGTATGCTGTGACAATGCTCAGGGAATGAATATAAATTAATTCATGAATTAAAAATGTTTCAGAAGAAAATTACAGTGCACTTGTAACTAGATTCTAGCTTTGTCTGTAGTTTTAGTTTAAGGTATTTATGAATCAATAAACTGTGGAAAAAATTGTAAAAAAAATTAAATAGAAAACAACAACAAAAACATGTAACAGACACAAATATGGAAAGTTATTGTGTAAGGTATTACTTTTGACTTGCTTGACATCCGATGTACTTATGCTTTGAGAAACAATGTCGTGTGCTACAAAGATGTACAATGATTAAATGTAAATTTAAAAACTAAATAATAATAAAAAAATAATTTTGCCATAGGACATGTGTGCATGCTAGAGAGACAGAGAGAGAGACAGTGAGAGGGATAGTGGGAAATCACCCCCCAGGGGGTTGACCACGTAGTAATCCCTTCTCTCGGGGATTTTGGGCCCCCATGCACACATATCTGTGAGTTTCAAACCACCGGATCTGGGATTCAATCGCGGTCCACCATGTGGGAGTCTAGCACTTTAACCACTCTGCCAGTTGCTGGCCCCCAAAAAGCTATTTTTAAAAATGTGCAATGGGGGCCAGCAGGTGGCATGGTGGTTAAAAGGTGCCGGACTCCCACATGGCTGACCGCGGTTCAAATCCCAAACCTCGTGGCTTGCTTTCTTACTTTCTGTCTCTCTCTCTCTCATCAAACTGGAACATAATAATAATAATAATATATAAATAAAGTTAAATAAAATAATTATTTTTAAAAACATGCATCAGGAGCCATCTAGGTGGCATTGTGGTTAAAGCAGATGGATTCCACATGGCTAACTACATAGCTCAAGTCCTGGACCTGGTGTCTTAAAAACCATGTTAGGGCTATATGTGGGAGTGCCCAAAATCCCAATAGAAAAATGGATAAGAAGGCACTGTGGCAGGGCCAGACCTCCGGGGATGATTTCTCATGTTCCCTCTCTCTCTATCTCTGGCAAGTATACACATCTTATAACCAATTAAAACAAAACAAAACAAGAAAAGGCACGAACAGGTAATACTAGTGAAAAACAACAATTTTCACTGTCCCATTTTTGTTCCTTTAAGTTATGTAGATAAAGGACAAAAGGTTACAAAAATGTCTCACTCCTGAGACAATTCATGAAAGGTTGTTTTAGGCCTCCTGGCTCATGGGTTCCTACGTATTTACAATCAATAAATAACAATGGTGGAGGGGTCAGCAGGTGCCTTGGTGGTTAAGGCGCTGGACACTCCCACATGGTCGATCACAGTTCAGTTCAAATCCTGGACCTGGTGGCTTGCTTTCTCACTTTCCCTCTCTCTGGTCAAATTAAAATGAATCAATGGGGACCAGCAGTTAGCGTAATGGCTATATCGCTGGACTCCCACGTAGTCGACCACGGTTTGTGTCCTGAACCCGGTGGTTTAAACTCACGCCGGGTGCATGTGCGTGTGTGCTCAATATCCCGAGAGGAGAATGGAGAAGGGATTGCGGCATGGCCATCCCCCCTGGGGGGGTGATTTCTCGCTTTCTGTCTCTCTGTTTCTCTCTGTCTGTCTGGTGAACGCACGCGCTATAGCAAAAACCTCTAAAAAAAAAAAAAGAATCAATGAATAAACAAAATAAATAATTTTTTTTTAAAAAAGTTAAAAAAAAAAAAAAAAGAATTGCTGGAGGCCAGCAGGTGACATGGTGGTTATGGGCACTGGACTCCCACATGGCTGACCACAGTTCAAGTCCCACACCTGACAGCTTGCTTACTTCCTCTCTCTCTCTTGCTTGCTTGCTCTGTTTCTCTCTGGTCAAATTTAAATAAATAAATAAATGAAGTTAAATAAAATAATAATAATAACAATAAATAATGGCTGATTCTTAAGAGACATCTTTAAAGAAACATTCCAAAGAAACGTCTTACATGCTCTTTAGAATCATAGTGTTCACGGAAACAACATAGCAACCCTCCTTCATAAACAATAAACACACTGACAAAGCAACCATCCCCTAAGCATAACTCCACACATCCCACCCACTGAGCAAACAGCATCAGACCAGAGTTTGACAGCAGAATAAACGGGTCGTAGAAAAATTGCATTTTTCAAATGCACTGACAACCCGTGCTAAGCAATCTGGCAGCTAGTCGACAAAGCAAGGCATTTGAACAAACATTTTAGTGACAGAAGCACAGGCACAAAAAAGCTAGTCTCTAGGGTATAACTCTACCAGGGACTAACTAGACTCTTCAGAGCTACCCCTGCTAAGTTGCCCAAGGCAAGAGAAGTGTGGAGACAGGTCATAACAAACATGTACATGAAACAGCCACTTTAATCGGCAAGGGTCAAAGTAAAAAGAACCTACGGCTCACCTCTAGTCAGACGGAAGTGGGGGTTCTCTTCCTGTTGAAGGCTAAGAACCTGCTTAGGGCTCTAAGGAATCGCCAAAGCTGTACTTTAAGACTCTTCCCCAGGACCTCAATAGGACATTTGTGATCTTGGAGCAGTTAAAATGAAAGAAAACAGACAGTGTATAATCCAGAAGGGAGGAGGGTGGTAAAGAGTGGAACAGTCCAGAATAAGATCAAGTGGCCTTCAGACCTCTGATTTTCCACTATGACATTTGTAGTGGGTGGTATTTAACAGTACTTTCTAGAAACTACTTCGCTATTGCTCGTTCCCCATAAGAAACGGGAAACTTGTGTAAAGACTTATACCAAGTGTGATTTTTTTTTTTAAGTTTGCTATAGGGCATGTGCACTCACCAGAGAGACACAGAGAGGGAGCGAGGGAGAGTGAGAAAGCACCCCTGGGGGGGAGATGGCTATGCCGGAATCCCTTCTCCTACACTCTCCTCTCAGGACTTGGGGCATGTGTGCACACGTGCCTGGCATGATTTTCAAGCTACCACATCGAGACCTCGAACTGTGCAGCTAGCCATGTGGAACCCAGCCACCTTAACCTCTATGTCACCTGCTGGTCCCAAAGTGTGATTTTTTTTTTTTTAAAGTTTATTTATTTCTTCCTGGAGAGAGTCAGAAAGAGACAGGTACCCCAAAGGGGTCTTCCCACCACGATTCGCCTTCTTAACTAGCCTGGATCATGAACATGTGTGCTCAGGAAGATCCCAGAAGGTGAACCTAGGACCTTTCCTAAGTGAGTCCAGTTGTATTACCATTCTGTCCCCCTCAGTCAGGGCTTGATGAAGTACCGGGATATCCTGTAACGAGAGGTCGACGTTCACTTGTTGCACTCCAGCTCCCTGAGAATGGTCTTAGTGTAACGTCCTGCTGGGCCGAGCACGTTCGAGGCCATCCAGCATATCTGTCACAGCTGTTTCACATGGACACCACCCAAGAGCCACGCAGGGACAGCAAAATGGCAACTGCAGTAGGACGAGTATGGGCTTACCCACCCGGGACAGGACGTCCTCAACACCTGCTGGGAGAAATGAGCTCGCAGAGCAGTGGCAGGTGACAGCGGCTAAGGGGACAAATGTTGGTGAGGGTGGGCCAGCACAAATGCTGCCGTTGACAGCTCCCCGCCCACTGAGCAGGAACTTCATGCACTTTTCTTTTCTTTTCTTTTTTTTTAAGAGAGAGATTTTTGCTAATAGGGCATGTGTGCTTGCTGGAGAGACAGAGATAGAAAGTGAGAAATCGCCACCCACGGGGGATGGCCATGCCGCGATCCCTCTCCTCCATACTCCTCCTGGGATTCTGGGCATGCATGCACATGCACTTGGCATGAGTTTCAAGCTGCCAGGTCTGGGACTCAAATCATGGTCAACTACGTACCATTATGCCACCTGCTGGTCCCACATCACGTACTTTTTAAAAAATCCTTCAAATTGGGCTGGACTGAAGTGTGTATCATGCTGGGTAAAGTCTCTACAATCTAAATGATGTATAGCAATTGAATGTATAAATAATAATACTCTTTTTTTTAAAAAAAAGTCTGTTCAGTGGCACAGCAGGTGGCGTGGTGGTTAAGGCACTGGACACTCCCACATGGCTGACCACAGTTCAAGTCCCGGACCTGGTGACTTTTTTTCTCAATTTCTCTCTCTCTTTGTGTCTCTCTCTAGTCAAATTAAATTAAATGGAGGAATAAATAAAAATTAAAATATTGGGACCAGCAGGTGACATGGTGTTTAAGGTGCTGGACACTCCAGATGGCTGACCACAGTTCAAGTCCTGGACCTGTTGGCTTCCTTTCTCACTTTCTCTCTCTCTCTCTTTCTCTGTCTCTCTCTGGTCAAAATAAAATAAATGAATGACTAAATAAATTAAAAATAAATATTATTAAAATATTTTTTAAAAAGTCTTTTAAAAAAATCACATCTCCATATAGCAGTGTGGAGAAACAGGGCTCACAGAAACGCAGGAACGGGAGCTGCAGTCGGAGCGGCCGTCCAGAGCAGCCTCTCTGACCCTGCACGGACAGGGCTCTCCGCAGACACCCAGTGCTTGAGTTCTCCAGGCCGAGGCCCAGCTCTGCTCCCCGCCGCTCTCGGCATGCCCCTGCATCCCCTTCTATTCTGCCTTTCTTCTCCCTCTCAGTGTCTACTTACTCACTGCTACTTTCTCTTTGTCGCTTCAACTTAAATAGCTTCAACCAGGGGTCCTCAAATTCTGCGGCACGTCAGAACCACCTAGGGAGCTTTTACATTTTCCAGTGCCAGACCACAGCCTAGATCAAGGAAATTAGAATTTCTGGAGGTGAGACCTAGGCATTTTTGTTTGTTTGTTTGCTTACTTTTTAGTATTTTTGCTACAGGGTACATGTACTCACTGCAGAGAGAGACACAGAGAGACGGAAAGTGAGAAATCACCCTCAAAGGGGATGGCCGTACTACAATCCCTTCTCCGTTCTCCTATCGGGATTTTGGGCACGCGCACACATAGGCCCAGCATGATTTTCAAGCCTCCTAGTCTGGGATTTGAACTGTAGTCAGCCATGTGAGAGTCCAGCACCTTAATCACTATGCCACCTGCTGGTCCCCAAGGGACACAGGTGTTTTAAACATTTATTTATTTATTTATTTATTTATGTATGTCATGAGCAAGAGAGAGAACAGTAGAGACAGAGAAACAGAACTCTCAGGAGGACCTTGACGCCATGATCCACGCCCAGTCTCAGCTAGCCCCAGACTGTGGGTGAGAACACGCCTGGTGTCCTCAGGGAGGTCTCCAGACGTCAATCCAGATGCTGCCCCATGTGGTCATGCTCTCAGAGCATCACTTTTTACCACTGTGCTGCTATTCAGCCCCTGTTGCTGCTTTTATTTATTTAATTAATTTATTTATTAGGGATTTTTGCCTTAGGGTGCGTACGCTTGCCAGAAAGAGAAAAGCAGACACAGTGAAAGGGAAAGTGAGAAATCACCCCAGGGGGGATGGCCACACCGCAATCCCTTCTCCTCCATTCTCCTCCCAGGATCTTGGCCATGCATGTACATGTGCCCAGGGTAGGTTTCAAGCTACCTGGTCTGGGACTCAAACTGTGGTGGGCCATATGGGAGTCCAGCAACATAACTGCTACACCATTTGCTGCTTCCCTTATTACTGTTTCTAAATTCCTAGGTATTTCCAATATGTCACCAGCTTTAAGGAGTGGCCTTGAAGCTAGCAGGTAGCATGGTAGCTAAGGTGTTAGATTCCCACATGGCCAACCGTGGTTGTAGTCCCAGACCTGGTGGCTTGAAAATCATACTGGGCACATGTGTGCGCATGCTCCAAATCCAGGAGAACGAGAAGGGAGTGTGGCATAGCCATCCCCCCCTCATGGGGTGACTTCTCACTTTCCCACTCATTGTTTCTCTCCAATGAGCACATGTGTCCTAAGAACCCCTGCCCCCCGGCCAAAAAAAAAAGAAAAAGAAAGAAAGAAAGAAAAAAGAAAGGAAAGGAAAGGCTTTAAGCCATTTTGGTTCAGGATGCAGAATTCTTTTTTTTTGAGGGGGGTTAATTTTTTATTTATTTATTTATTTATTTATTTATTTATTTATTTATTTATTTAAATTTGACTGGAGGGGGACAGAGTGAGAGAAAGAGAATGAGAGGGAAAGTAAGAAAGCAAGCCACCAGGTCCAGGACTTGAACCACAGTCACCCCAGTGGGAGTCCAGTGTCCTTAACTATCATACCATCTGCTGGCCCCCAGGATACAGCATTCTAATGATTTGGTTCATATTTCAATTTGAAATTATTCGAACTGACGAGTCCACATGTAGAACTGGGAGAGAGGATTCCTCCACAACTTCCGCCATGAACTCAGAACTCAGGCCCCACATCCTGAAGGCCCAGGCTGACATGCGAGTGCCATTTTTTAAAGGGCTGGGCATGGAGTGGTGACTCCTGCTTGGGATACATTTGTCTGGAGTAGAACCGTGTTATCCCAGGAATTAAAGCAGGGTTTTTAATCTTCGAATCCCCTTCTTGGGAAACAACAGGGCCTTCCATTGTACATGGTTGTGCTTAGCACATGGCCAGGGAGTGTATGTAACCTACTGAGTAAAAATAGCCGTTATCATTACGGGAAGAATGCCCCTTTCTCATTACAGTAAGGGGGTCTCATTGCATACCTCCCAGGAAACCTAATAACGTGCTTCATGAAGTTTCCATGGGAAGGAACAACTGCTCAGGAAATAAAATACTATACTTCTATATAGTGACATTCAAGCCTAGAACTCCAGGGAAGCCCAAAATTGCTCTCGAGTATGGTCCCAGCAGGATTGAAATACCTCCTCAAAGCATACTGAGCAAATTCCCATGATGCCAGGCCTCTTAGAGCCATTTCTGGGGGTCAAAGGCCACTGCAGCTGCCTCCTTCCCCTCCTCTCAACCACTTGCTCAAGTGGAAAAAATGTTGAGAGGGTAGGTTACCACAGTCCTCAGCGATGCCGACTTGCTCTATGGGGAAGCCTAATCCCGGGTCCTAAAACGGGCTGCACACTGGGTCACAATTTAGGATTTGTGCTCATGGCCTGGGTATTTGCCAGCCCTCTGCCCAAATTAAAAACTTCAAAGAGCAGAAGGACGAGTGACGTGATGGCAAGAGGACAGCGGGGGACATGGGAGAGTCCTCACAGACATTCGAGAGGCCTGTGCAGGGGAGGGCCCCACAGAGACAGGAAAGCTCTCAACACGGAAGTCCCAACAGTGACGCGTCCACCATTTGGGCTGCCACTCCAGCTCCAGTGCTTGGTCCCCAGCGTCCTTGGTATCTGCACACCCTCTTCCTGCACCCCCACAGGTCTTAACCATAGAGCAGAGTGTGGGCCCTTTTTGGACCCTGAGCGGTTGTCGGAACGGACATAGGATGAAAGTATTTCTCATTAGACTCTGTCCAGGTGGAGCAGGCCACACGTGTGCATGTAGGGGAGCGCCTGGGGCTTCAAGGACAGCTTCGCAATTGCCTGGTGAAAGATCTCTGCCCCGTTTCTGCTGGTCCCCAGCTCCTACTCCTTGCCCACCCCGCAGTTATCTTCTGACATCACAGTTTTACCAAAGGCAGCATATTGTGCTGTCTAAAGACCGCTGGGTTTTCACATTCCTCAGCCTGTGTCTCGTGTACCTGGACCAGTTCATTCACCCTGATGAATCCTTGGGATAAAAATGCGGAAGACACAGAGACGCTTGCACAGGCATCCCTCTTCCAGCAGCCCGAGCTTCCCTTTCTGGAGCTCAGGAGCTTTGACGTATTTCAGAATCAGAACTCTTGCGATTTAGTTTTCCAGAGATTTTTTTTTTTCTTTTTCCTTTTCAAAATTCCCAGCCTGAACCTGGGCCTGGTTGGTACTGTCCTTCAAATTACACTTCCTTGGGATCAGCAGTTAGCGTAATGGCTGTGTCGCTGGACTCCCATGTGGTTGACCGTGGTTCGAGTCCCAGATCCGGTGGCTTCAACTCACGCTGGGCGCCTGTGCGTGCGTGCCCAAGATCCTGAGAGGAGAATGGAGGAGAAGGGATTGCGGCGTGGCCATACCCCCTGGGAGTAATTTCTCACTTTCTGTCTCTCTGTCTCTGTCTTTCTGGCGAGTGCACGTGCCCTATAGCAAAAACCTCTACACACACACACACACACACACACACACACACACAAACAAAATCTGGTATTTCCTTGGGACCAGTGGATGACATAAAAGTTATGAAGTTGGACTCCCACATAGTTGAATGTGGTTTGAGTCCTGGACCCTGCAACATAAAACTCACGCCGGGCACATTTGTGTGAGTGCACAAAAGCCTGAGAATGGAGAAGAGACTGCACCTTGGCCACCCCCCTTGGGGGGTGATTTCTCACTTTCCGTCTCTCTGTCGGTATCTCTGGCAAGCACGTGTGTCCCATCACAAATATCTGGAGAGAGAGAGAGAGAGGGAAAGGAAGGAAGGAAGAGAAAAGAAAGAGAAAGAGAAAGAGAAAGAGAAAGAGAAAGAGTAAAAGAGGAAAAAAACAAAACAGACACATTTCCAGGGAACAGAGTCAGGCAGGCAGTAGGATGCGGGTAGGGCAGATGACAAAATAGTATGAGGAATGAGCGGGATGGGGACAGGGTAGTGGTAATATCCAAGGATTTCTTTCCTTTTTCAACAAATTATTTCTTCGTTTTATTTATTATTATTTGTTTAACTTTACTATAGGGCATGTGCACTCACCAGAGAGAGAAAGAGAAAGCACCAGGTCTGGGACTTGAACTGTGGTCAGCCATGTGGCAGTCCAGTGCCTGAACTACCATGCTACCTGCTGGTCCCCAAAGATTTATTTTCTTTTATAAACTGTAATCATAAATTGGAAGAGGAACCGAATTGCACAATTTTATTTTTAATGCTTTATTAAGAGTTAAAAGAGCTCATTTTGGAGGCTTTAAGGGGGCCTTAAGGGGACCAGCAGATGGCGTAATGGTTACATTGCTGGACTCCCACATAGCTAACCAGGGTTTGAGTCCCGACCTGGTAGCTTGAACCTCATGCCAGGTGTGTGTGGGAGCATGCCCAGAATCCAGAGAGAAGAATGGAGAAGAAAGGATTGCAGTGTGGCCACTCCCCTAGGAGGTGATTTCTCACTGTCTGCCTCTCTCTCTCTCTATCACTCCGGCAAGCACATGTGCCCTATAGCAAAAATCTCTCTAAAAACAAAAAAGAGAATACCTTAAAAAGCACTCTATTGGGAACCAGCAGTTAGCGTAATGGCTATGTCACTGGACTCCTACGTAGTCGACCGTGGTTTGTGTCCCGGACCCGGTGGCTTAAAACTCACGCCGGGCGCGTGTGCGTGCGTGCCCAAGATCCCGAGAGGAGAATGGAGGAGAAGGGATTGCGGCGTGACCATCCCCCCTGGGGGGTGATTTCTCGCTTTCTGTCTCTATGTCTCTCTCTCTGTCTGGCGAGCGCACGTGCCCTACAGTGAAAATCTCTCCAAAAAAAAAAAAAAAAAGAAAAGAAAAAAGCACTCTATTCATGACAAGACTCTTCCTGCAAGATGACTGACTTGCAAATCCTGGGCGAGTTATAGTCTCAACTCAATCTAGAAAAGGAAAGTCACATAAATCTGACAGAGGAAGCAAGTGTCCAGGCCAGGCCTCCCATCCCATTTCAATAATATCATCTCACTGGGTTATATAAAGAAACTATTCAGAAGTGTGGGATGGTTAATTTGGGAGCTGGGGCCCAAGGGTGGTGGTGAACTGAATTTCGCCACCATTCTTGTTAGGAGGAGGAAGCAGACGCTAAAGCAACACACAGCTTATTTCCAGAGGCTAATGCAGAAACTCAAGTCTGCTACATGTCCAAAGCAGGGCCTCGCACTTCCTCTGAACTCGCCCAGGAAGTCCAAGATTAGTGGAAAATGTTTTTATTTAAAATGTTTTCCTAGGGACCAACAGATGGCATAATGGTTATGTTGCTGAACTCCCACGTAGTCAACTGTGGTTCAAGTCCTGGACCTGGTGGCTTAAAACTCATGCCGGGTGCGCATGTGTGTGGGTCCAAAATCCAGAGAGGAGAATGAAGAAGAAGGGATTCTGTCATGGCCATCCCCTCTGGGGGGTGATTTCTCACTTTCTGTCTCTCTCTGTCTCTCAGGCAAGTGCAAGTACCCTATGGCAAAAACTTCTCTAAAAAAATAAATAAAATAAAATGTTTTCCTAGATGAATTAAAAATCGGCTCTTTCCCACTATACAAGATGGCAGGTGAAAAAGCTGCGAAGCAGGATACTAAGGAGAAGAAACCTGAAGCCAACAAGGCTGATGCCAGTGGCCAGGTTAAAAAAGGGTGACCCCAAGGCTAAAAAGCCCAAGAAGGGGAAGCCCCATTGCAGCCGAAACCCCTGTCCTAGTCCGGGGCATTGGCAGATACTCCCGGTCTGACATGTATTCCAGGAAGGCCGCGTACAGGAGGAAATACTCGGCCACTAAATCCAGGATGAAAAGAAAAAGAAGAAGAAGGTTCTTGAGACTATCACAAAACCATTTGGTAGAGACGAGAATGGTGGTACCCGGGTGGTTAAACTGCTCAAAATGCCTAGGTATTATCCCACTGAAGATATGCCTTGAAAGCTGCTGAGCCACGGCAAAAACCCTTCAGTCAGCATGTGAGAGAGCTGCGAGCCAGCATCACTCCTGGGACCATTCTGATCATCCTCACTGGACGCCACAGAGGCAAGAGAGTGGTTTCCTGAAGCAGCTGAGTAGTGGCTTGCTACTTGGAACTGGACCACTGGTTCTCAATCGAGTTCCACTGCGTAGAACACACCAGAAATTTGTCATTGCCACCTCCACGAAAATTGATATTAGCAAAGTAAAAATCCCAAAGCACCTTACCGATGCTTACTTCAAGAAAAAGAAACTGCGGAAGCCAAACACCAGGAAGGTGAGATCTTCAACACAGAGAAGGAGAAATATGAGATTACAGAGCAGCACAAGGTCGATCAGAAAGCTGTGGACGCTCATATTTTTACCAAAAATCAAAGCTGTTCCTCAGCTCCAGGGCTACCTGCGATCCGTGTTTGCCCTTACAAATGGAGTTTATCCTCACAAATTGGGGTTCTAAATTTTTTGCCAAGAACTTAATAACTGATCATATAAAAAAAATCAGTCTACTTGTTTGTTCTGTATTGTTGTCTATGTTTTTAGCTTTACAGATACTTCCAGAAGGAGGAGGCAATGAAGTGAAAAGTACTAGTACACAGCTTTGCTGCTCAGAGGGCCAAGAAACCCCACGTCCTGCATAGCCAGGGTCTCAGATTCCCCGTTGGCTATGAGCACATGGCCTTTGCAAGTTGCTACACATCCCAGAATACAGAGCCCTCATATTTACCTCTGGGCAAAGGCATGGGGAGAAGGGATTATGGCGTGGCCATCTTTCCTGAGGGGGCTGATTTCTCACTTCCCCGTCTTGTTCTCTCTCAGGTGAGCACACATGCACTACATCAAAAAGGAAATAAAAGGGATCAGCAGTTAGCGTAATGGCTATGTCGCTGGACTCCCATGTAGTCGACTGCAGTTCGAGTCCCAGACCCGATGACTTAAAACTTACGCCGGGCACGTGTGCGTGTGTGCCCAGGATCCTGAGAGGAGAATGGAGGAGAAGGGATTGGGGTGTGGCCATTCCCCCCCGCCCCGAGGGGTGATTTCTTGCTTTCTTTCTCTCTGTCTGTCTGGGGAACGCACGCACCCTATGGCAAAAACCTCTCCAAAAAAAAAACCCAAAAAAGAAAAAACAAAACAAACAAACAAATAAAATATTCTTGTTGGTTCCAAAATACCCTATTGGCTCCGATAGGTTGGGAGGAGGATAGTATCTGGCAAAATTGGCACCTGATGCAGAAGGTTGGGAAGTTGAATTTGCCAAGAGAAAGCAGGGAAAGATCAGCATTGGGGCTAAGGATGTGATAGTTACCGTGCTGTTCTGATGATCTAACTTAGAACAGGAATCTGCATCTGAATTCAAGGTAAAATTGTGTCTAGATGAATACACAGCAATAAACAACCCAAAGATCTGTTCCAGAAAGGAACACAGCCTCCTAGGTTTTAATTTTAGGTTTCAAGTTATCTGCAAACAGTAGTGAGCATTTCTCCTACTAAAATACCTTGCATCCCCCTCAAGGATGTTAAATTAAGCCTGAAGACATTATATTTATTTATTTATTTTTCCTTTTTTTTTTTTTTGGAGAGGTTTTTGCTATAGGGCGCGTGTGCTCACCAGACAGACAGAGAGAAACAGAGAGACAGAAAGCGAGAAATCACCCCCCAGGGGGGATAGCCACGCCGCAATCCATTCTCCTCTCGGGATCTTGGGCACGCACGCACACGCGCCCGGCATGAGTTTAAGCCACCGGGTCCGGGACTCGAACCGCAGTCGACTACGTGGGAGTCCAGCAACATAGCCATTACACTAACTGCTGGTTCCTTATTTATTTATTTTTTAACTAATTAATTTTTCTCAATTGTTAGAGGGCATGTGTGCTTGCCAGAGAGAGAGAAAGAGAAAGAAAGTTCCCCCTCCCTGTGGGGTGTGGACACAGTGCAATCCCTTCTCCATCTGTCCATCCTGTTGGGACACACACACACACACACACACACACACACACACACAAGTCCGGCATAGTTTTTAAGCTGCCAGGACTGGGACTTGAACTGGAGTTGGTCATATGGGCTCTGGCTCCCTTAACCACTAAACTATAGGGCTGGCTATAACATTGTGGTGGTAATTTCTGGCTTACATATACTCACTGTCCATCTTTGGTGGTACAGTATGGCTTTTCAAAGCATGCACACAATGTGTAATATATAGAAGCAGTCGTCCTCTTCAACACTGAACATTACATTATGGTGTGTACATTGAAAAAGTGTACTAGGTTTTGTTCTTTTTTTTTTTTTTTAATTGTCAGTGGATAAAGAAATATATAGACAATGAAGATTCTTTGTTAGTTACATTCTAAACATCAGTAAAAAATAAATGCTTGAAAGACCAGCAGATGGGGTAGTGGTTACATCGCTGGACTCCCATATGGTCGACCACGACCTTGTGGCTTGAAACTCACGCCAGGCACATGTGTGCCCAAGATCCTAGAAAGAGAAGGGATTGTGGTATGGCCTTCCCCTCTGGTGGAGAGGATTTCTCACTCTCCCTCTCACTGTCTCTGTCTCTCTGTCTCTCCAGCATGCACATGCACCCTAAAGCAAAAACTCCTAAAAAAAAAAAAAAAGTGAAATGCTTTAATTAAACTAAATCCTTACTAGATCGGTTTACCTGTCCTCAAAAGAGTATTTCATTCATATCTGCCAAATAAATCTGTGCTGATTCCAGAGAGGGTCTGGAATGTTTTTATTTATGTTCATGCCTGCTTTCCTGTTGAATGTTTTCCACACTGTCCTTGTATTCCACAATGGTTGTCCTTCGACTGGGAGATGTTTATTTTCCTTTTGGAAGGGCCTTCTTTGCCCCACTTCTTGTTTTATTATTTCTTCCCCATTTATCCACCACTAAGCTGCAGCCCTTCACTCCTGGTGTGACACGAGGTAGGCGGGTTCTCTGTTCTGGCAGCATCACAGGGTCCCCTCCTCCCTCCTCCCAGAGAGCACTAACCCCTGCCTTCTTCATGGGTCAGCAGATCTTCCAAGGTCTTTGACCCACGACTCACTTGAAACTTTGCATTTCTCTTCTCATAGTAGCCTTTCTAGAAGGTGTTTCTACTTTTGATTGTTTTTGGTCACTGGGTGAGATATCCCCCAAACTTACATAAACAGAACCCCTCTGCTCTGCATTCTTGGCATTTTTATGATGGTGGAGGAAGCCTGACAAGGTGTTACTCTCCCTCCCCCAAAATAACTTTAAGGGGGAGAGGAGGCAGGTACAGACAGGGCTGCTGAAATTTACATTTCGACTACACAAATGACTTCTCCAGGAAACAGACCGTTCAGTTATGCGCCCAAGAAGTCACTCCAATCTTTCGTAAAAGTATAGACATCACTTAGAAAAAAAAAAAAAAAAAGCTAATCAATGAAATACCACAAGTCAATCTGTCATGAATAAGTCGAGGGAAAGGAAATCTCCAACGACGTGTGCCAAGGTAGAAAAGTAAAGCTTCTCAGGAAAGTGACGCTCGATTAAACAAAGCCTGATTAACCCAGAGCAAAAGGCCTCTAGGCAGCGCTCCGAAACATAGGGGAGAAATACCGGGCCCTGTCTCCCCAGGCATGTTCCTAACCTCTGTCTCTAAGTATGTCTGAGGAGTAAAGACAGCCTCCTTTTCCACAAACTCTGAGGGTTCACCTCTAAAAATCTGCGCATAATGGATGCGATAAGGCATATTCAAAAGGCATCTTAGAGACAAAATGTTTCCCACAGGAGAAGCAGAGAGTGCAAGAAAGGCTGGGTAACCTTATCGATTGCATTAGCATATCTAAAGAAAGAATGTGTCAATCAGAAGGGAGATTTGGTGTTGACATCCGGAGAAGAAATGAGAATGGAGACGGGAGCTTTAGTTGCATGATTCCCTGGGGTCCAGAGGGGAAAGGGCTCTGACTGGCCCATGCGAGAGCCTGGGCTGCCTGGCAGACAAATCCCTCACTGGCGGGAAGACCCGCCATCTGGCCACCAGGGAGGATGCCAGCACGCTGGCGCCATGACAGATCCATTCTCTTTACCCCGAGTTGGAAATCCCCACGCATCCTCCTGATCATAACCATAACCAGACTTCCTACTTAGTTTTCGGGAAGGCATAAAGGACACTGATTCTTGTCCACTTAGGATGCTTGGTCTACTCACCACTATCTTCTTCAAAGTGAGTTAATGCGCTGGCATTTGAGTTTATACCCTTCCGTTTCTTGTGAGTTTGGACAATGTGAACAAATACTTCCAAAATCTATGAGCTCTGGGGCAGTCGTGACCAGTCCTCCACATTTAAGGCTGTGGACATGCCCCTATTGCAGGGTCTGGGGAAAGGGAAAAGAAACATGACGGAAACTTTTCTGCCACCTTCTGCATCTGGTAGGGCCACCAACGGACTCTCCTGCCTTCTGCCTTCTGCCTTCTGCCTTCTGCCTTTGGCGAGGCTGCTCCAGTTGAACAGAATCTTCATCTCCCATTGGCCAGGACAAGATGCCGTAATGCTATGGCAACCACTCATTGGAGTGAGCATAAGAGATGAGCAGCACTCCTTTGGGTGTGACTCCCCACCCTCTATTTGGACTGTGGGAACTCACCCCAGAGCTTTTTGCAGAATAAATTTTATTGGCTTTGCTAAATCCCAAGCCTGACTCTCGTTCTTCCGTCTTTGCCACCTCTAACTCCTCCACTGATCATAAATCTGACCTAACACCTATATGATGGTAAATTTACCAAAGGAATAAAAGGAAAACTTCTGGATAAGCAGGCAGTCAGCATATTTGATAAAATGACAATAACCCTTCACGTTGCCACAGGCCTCTCTCTAGCCTAGTCCAGAATAATGGTCAACAACTATGTACCTACCATGTATTGTTTTCTTTAAATCCCCATAATGCTCTTTAGAGAGAGATGATTATCTCCATTTTCCAAAAGAAGAAAGTGAGGCTTTGGCCCTGATCAGATCTTGTGCAAATGACAAGGCTAGATTTCAAACCCAGCACTGTTTCCGAAGGGTCTCCTTCCAGAAAGAGCTCACATCTCAGGTCACCATTAACCAAACGGCATACGGAGAAGCCAGCATGACTGTTCTTCATAGGGAGAATCAGGGCTGCCCTCTCCCGTGGTTCATCTATCAACCATCAAAGCACATTAGGAATGTGGATTCTGCTATCAGTCCTTAACAGATAAATGCCAATGTTCTCAATTTGGGTTTTGGGTTCCAATGTGAAGGTAAGTTCAAAACCTTTAACATGCTTCTAGAACTGGCCTACTGGTTCTGAGCCTTTTTACCCTTTTGTTTGCAAAATCAGCCGCCATGTTTAAGATAATTGCTTTACTCAAATCTGGACATAGAAGTAAGGCCTATGCCTCGAGCTGGCCAATAATAATATAAATAATAGCTGCAACATCTCCAGTTACCATGTAGACTATTTCATTTCATCTTGTAAAGTAGGTCAGATTATTGATTATAAATGACAAATCAAAAATGTATTTATTGGGACCAGCAGTTGGTGTAATGGCTATGTCACTAGACTCCCATGTAGTCCACCACGGTTCGAGACCTGGACCTGGTGGCTAAAACTCACACCAGGCGCATGTGTGTGTGTGCCCAAGATCCAGAGAAGAGAATGGAGGAGAAGGGATTGTGGCATGGCTATCCCCCCTGGGAGGTGATTTCTCACTTTCTGTCTCTGTCTTTCTGGTGAGCACATGCGCCCTATAGCAAAAACCTCTCCAAAAAAAAAAATTATATATATGCAAGACGTACAATGTGATGACTTGACATAACGTACACGCTGTTTAACGATTACTACAATCAAAGAAATCCATCAATTGACACATCCATCACCCACACAGTTATCCACCACTACTGAGACCAGAGACATAACAAGACGAAGGACAAGCAGGACTTTGACTGTTTTGATGAACACAGTGGCACAGGTGTGGCTCGCCAAATATCACCTGAAGCTCTAAGGCAATTGCTTTCTCTGCTCCCAGGACATAAGGCTTCTTAGAGCTCTAATGGCATCATCAAGCCCAGAAACAGAAAGCCCAGTGAGGCCCAACTCTAACAAGACAACACCTACTGGAAAAGCCAGTGTTTCCAAGACAGCAAACCATGTCTGCAAGGTCTTCACTCTACCTCCTCACCCCAAAAACTGCACAAGACAAAAGGAGAAGAAAGTGAAAGGGCACAAGGACCTCCCCCTGCCACCCACCCACATACAAGGAGGTTTACAAACAGGTTACCACCCCCTAGCTCTTTCCTACCAACGTGGAACACGGGACGTGGGACTGGGGAGGGGAGGCAGGGAGGTGGTAGGAGAAACAGCCCACCTACCTGCGCACCACCAGCCTGAGTGTCTTGTAGGATCCTTTCACCAGGGAAACGGCCTCCCTTCTGGAGCTGCTCAGGGCGACCTCATTGATGTACACGACCTCGTCCCCGGCCCGCAGTTTGGAGCTCACTGAGTCCGCTTTGCCCCCTTCTTCAATCTGCTCAGAGAGACCAGAGCCACGAGTGAGCTTCCGCCCTGCTGTACTCCCACAAAGCCCCCACAGAGCACCCACAGAGCCCAGTGAACAGGCGGGACCATGCCCATTGCCCCAGCCAGAGGGTGAGCCCGGAAAGGCAGGGCCCGGCTCCTGTTTTCCACACCCTTTAGCCCCCACCACCCACCCTGCCCAGACAGAGGTGCTCATAAACAAACGTGAGCCAGATGAATGAAGGAAAGGACGCAGTTTCCATCCAAAGGCCAGCATCCCAGTGGTGCTCCCATGTATTTTCAACTCCCACAGTCCACTCAAAGCAGCTGTTTCACTTCTTCAGAAGTGGAGTTCTCCCTACCTCACTGTTGGTCTAAAATTGTAATTGACTGGATAAATTAACTGCTTTACTCACGTAATAGAATATTATTCAGCGCTAGAGAAATGAGCTATCCAGCCACGAAAAGACAGAGGAAACTTAAACACCTATTACCAAATGAAATTTGCTCATCTGAAAAGGCTGCATGCTGCATGATTCCAACTACATGACGTTCTAGAAAAAGCAAACTATGGAGACAGGAAAAAGATCAGTGGTGGGCCAGCAGGTGGTGTGGAGGTTAAGAAGGCTGGATCCCATATGGGCAACTCCAGGGTTCTACTCCCAGACCTGACGGCTTGACAATCACCCTGGTGCCTGTGTATGCATGCCCAAATCCTAAGAGGAGAATGGAGGAGGAGGGATTGTGGTGCGGGCATTCTCTCGGGGGGCGGGGTGTGTGTGTGCTTTCTCACTTTCCTTCTCTCTGTGTCTCTCTCTCAGGGGGCGGGGTGTGTGTGTGTGTGCTTTCTCACTTTCCTTCTCTGTGTGTCTCTCTGTGTCTCTCTCAGGTGAGCACGTGTCCTATAATAAAAACTAGAAAAAGAGAGAGAGAGATTGGTGGCTGCCAGCTCAGATTAGAGGGAAAGGAAGAGGGAATCGGTGGAGCCCGGAGAGTTTCTAAGGCAGTGACACTCTCTAGACTGTACTGGTGGACACACAGCACGGTCCGCTTGTCCAACCCACAGACTGCACAACCAACGGTGAACTCTAAGGCACACTTCCACCTCTGGGTGATAACGACTCGTCAACATCAGTTCATTGACTGTAACGCCTGTCCCGCTCTGGCATAGAATTTTGGCAGTGGCGGATGCTGGGTGTATGTGGGGTTAGGGGGTGTATGGGGAATCTCCGTGCCTTCCACTCACTTACACTGCAAACCTAGAATTGCTCTGAAAAACAAAGTCTGCGGGGGCTGGACAGTGGTGCAGCAGGAACAGTGCTCTGGGGGGCTGACCTACATGGGAAGGCTCCAAGTTCAGGTCCTGAGATGTGCCTGAATACATCCGGCATACACACTATGGTGGGGATCTGGCATGAAGACCCTGCTGGGAGTGACCGTCTTTCTCTCTCTCTCTCCCCGAAGAGAGAAATAAATTTCAAGTGAGAGGATGTTGTCTATTGTCTAAGCCTCAGATTCTTCAGCTGTAAAGTGGGACTAATAATATTTCCCACCTCATAGAACTACACTAAATATTAATAACATAAACCATATGAATTGATACACAGTTTCTGGTTTATTGCATTTATCAAAAGTGTAACTATTGTGTGTGTTTTTACAAGAACTATTTATTTTATTTTATTTATTCATTTATTTATTTCAATTTGACCAGAGAGAGACACAGAAAGAGAAAGAGAGGGAAAGTGATAAAGCAAGCCACCAGGTCTGGGACTCGAACCATGGTCAGTCATGTGGGAGTATCCAGAGCCTTAACCACCATGCCACCTGCTGGTCCCCCAAAAGTGTAACTATTGCTTTTAGAAATCATATATCACAGAGATGTTTCCATTCATTACAATAATCTAGAACACCTTGTTACTTGTTGCGTAATATTCTTTAGTATAAAAGTAACACGCATATCAGTGACCATTTCCTCCCGCCTTCTAACATTCCGTCCTCTTAATCTTCCCTACCAACTTTCTGTAAGCTCACTTTTCCCATACGTGCCGAGCACAAGTGACCTGGAGGCCTTTCTATCATCTACTCCGGGTTTCCTTCTACCAAGATTTCTCCCCACACCCTCAAGACACCTACAAAAACCACAATATACTATAGTGCCCAAGAGAGGGCGCTCTGGAGCCAGCCTATATGGCCCCATCACTAACTAGCTGTGCAACTTTGAGCAGCTCGCTTCACCTTGCTGTTTCCTCTTCTGTACAGTGATGGTACTTATCACAGAAGATAGTAAGTCCATGCAAGTGCTTAAACAGTGCCTGGCACATAGTATGTATCAGTAAAGGGTTGCTATGATTACGACCCATTCTTTGAGTTCAAGCTCAAGTGCCATCTTTCCTGGCCTCTCTTCAATACTCACTCCATCCTCTCAGCCCTGCGATATGCCCTTTAAGAAGTAACTCGGTGGGGACCAGTGGGTGGCATGGTGGTTAAGGTGCTGGATAGTCCCACATGGCCAACCACAGTTCGAGTCCTGGACCTGGTGGCTCGCTTTCTCACCTTCTCTCTGTCTTTCTCTGGTCAAATTAAAAATAAATGGGGACCAGTAGTTGGCGTAATGGCTATGTCGCTGAACTCCCATGTAGTCGAACATGGTTCAAGTCCAGGACCCATGGCTTAAACTCATGCTGGGCGCGTGTGAGTGCATGCCCAAGATCCCAGAAGGAGAAAGGAGAAGAAGGGATTGTGGAGTGGCCATCCCCCCAGGGGGTGATTTCTCGCTTTCTGTCTCTCTGTCTCTGTCTTTTTGGCGAGTGCACGCACCCTATAGTAAAAAAACCTCTCCAAAATCAATCAATCAATAAAAAATGAATGAATAAATAAAGTTAAATAAATAATTCTTTTTTTTTTTTTGAGAGGTTTTCAACTATTTGGGAGTTCAACACCTTAGCCTCCATGCCACCTGCAGCCCGCCCTGCCCCACCCCCAGGTTCATCCATTGTAATATAGGAAGTCAAGAAACCTCACTTGCGTAGTTTATATCACATCTTCCTCCTGGCTGATTTCATATGAGAGCAAACATTCTGAGACAATGCATGTAGACGTTCCCTGTTGTTCCCCATTCTAGTCAACTATTTATTTTCACGACCTACGCATTTAGAGTTTCTCACAATCTCTTCATTGTGCACAGATGCATTAGGTTTCAAATGCTTTCTTTAGGACCAGCAATTGGCATAATGGCTATGTTGCTGGACTCCCATGTAGTTGACTGTGGTTCGAGTCCCAGACCTGGTGGCTTAAACTCATGCCAGGCACGTGTGCATGCGTGCCCAAGATCCCCAGAGGAGAATGGAAGAGAAGGGATTGCGGCGTGACCATCCCCCCCTGGGGGGTGATTTCTCACTTTCTGTCTCTCTGTCTCTCTCTCTCTCTCTCTGTGTCTTTCTGGCAAAAAAGTGCCCTATAACAAAAACCTCTTCAAAAAAATAAATAAAATAAAATGCTTTCTTCGACAAAGTCAATTAATAAAATCATTCATGAAATTGAAAAATGTGGGGGCTGGGATGATTATCTGAAGTGGCATTTATTCATCAAACGTGGAGGCCGAATACATGTTTCGATTCTCAAATTTCTCAGCGATTCGTGCTGTCTTGGGGGTTTAACTGTGATCAGAGGTTAGATCTTTTCACCTGCTCTGATCTTTTGGCATAAGCCCTTATCCTGTGTTTTCAGTTTCTTGTTGCCTATTCCTCTTTCTTTCCTTCAACTACCCCTTCAGTATTGTGAAACTTCCTCTGATCAGCCCGGATGAAATCCACCTAGCTTTCTCTGAAGTCTGTCCTGAGACCAGCCACAAACGCTAGCGTTCTCATCGAGGTTCCAATCACGCCCTATCTCCTCTTCTCGGTTTTCAATGACTTACAGTCAGAAAACAGGTGAATACGCTCAATCTTTCACTCATTCTATGAAGATGTTTTGGAACGTCTTCCACATACAGAGAATCAGGCCCTGTTCTAGGCCTGCAGAAACAGCAATGAAGGAAACAAACCGCGTTCTCTCCTTTCCTGCAGTTTCCGTTCTAATACAGTTTCCATCTATTCCATAGTTTTGTACTAAAAACCCCTGCACATCCACTGAAGCGTGTTAGGAAACCCACAGGCTGGCTTCTTTCTGTTTTGAAGGGTGCTTCAAGTCATCCATACATACAACTCTCTCTGGGCGGTCAGGTGCTTCCTAGCAAATGGTGGGAGCCTGGGAAGTGGGCTTGGCGCTGGGATTCATCCAAGGACTTGACTCCATAAAGTAGAGTCCATTAAATTAAGCCAGTCAGGCAGGAAGTGTAGACCCCCGTCTGCCTCATCAATTAACTAGATTAAAGGCTGCTGGATCCGTTGGTAGATGACTCAGGACCCTCACGTCCCCCGCGCCTCTGTGGCAGCTGGCCCTTTCACCACCTTTCATCTGAGAGCGTCAGAGTCGGCTCACGTCTATTGGTTACTCAGGCAGTAAAACCCGGTTGCCAAGAAAGTTGAAGCTACTGGCCAGAACAGGCTGTGAATGACCTAGTCTATACTATTTATTTGTTTGTTTTTCTTCAGTTTTTGCTAATGGGCACGTGCGTTCACCGGGGAAAGACAGAAAGAGACGTGAAAATTCATCCCCCAGGGGGACCAGCAGTTCGCGTAATGACTATGTCGCTGGACTCCCACGTAGTCGACCCCGGTTCGAGTCCCGGACCCGGCGACTTAAAACTCACGCCGGGCGCATGTGCGTGCGTGCCCAAGATCCCGAGAGGAGAATGGAGGAGAAGGGATTGTGGCGTGACCATCCTCCTGGGGGGTGATTTCTCGCTTTCTGTCTCTCTGTCTCTCTCTGTCTGTCTGGCGAGCACACGCGCCCTATAGCAAAAACCTCTTCAAAAAAAAAAATATTCATCCCCCAGCCTTCTCTTCCATTTCCTCTTGGGACTCTGGGCACGTATGGGTGCACATGCACCTGGCATGGTTTTTTTTGTGTGTGTGTTTTTTTTTTTAAGCTACAGGGTCCAAGACTCGAACTATACACCACCAGCTGGCCTGTTTATTATCACAAATGACTGCTTGAGAAACTGAGGTGCTTTTGCTGACTCACTGGTTGGGTGACTGCAATGTACTGCAGGCTGACTAAAGGCAAACATCTCTACTGATGTATTCAGTAAACAGTTATTCCCACTGTTTAACTAAAAGTATTATTGTGACTTAAGAAAAACTTATATTTACAAAAAGTTTAGCCACAATTTTCTTGAACCATTCATCAAAGAGAATTGTACTCCTGGTCACCTCAAGCCCTGCTGATACTGTCTGTCAACAAGAGTCAGCGAAAGATGAAGCTTATTATTTTAAACCTTTGGACCAATACTTGAGTTGCTAAAGAGGTCATTGGTATTGTTTGAACAATTTCACCTGCACAGAATTTACTTATTCCAAGAATGTGACTGCCAGGTTAAAGACTCCAGCTAACACATCATGTACCTGGATGGGAAGTCTCTAAGCTAACAGGAGAGTGAGGGGGTGTGCATACCTATGCCGGGGCCTTGAACATAACCACGCTTCTCTTCTCAACTCTTAAAATGTTTCTTCATTGATTTTGTTGCCATGACCCTTTTCTCCCCCTGACATGTAAGGTATTAGATTTTGAATTCTTTAAAAAGAAATTTTTTAAAAAAGAGAGATTTTTGCTGTAGGATGCGAGTGCTTGCTGGAGAGACAGAGAGAGACAGAAAGAGAGAAATCACCCCCCAGGGGGGATGGCCACGCCGCAATCCCTTCTCCTCCATTCTCCTCTCGGGATCTTGGGCACGCACGCACACGCGCCCGGTGCATTTTAAGCCTATAGGTATAGGACTCGAACCATGGTCGACTGCATGGGAGTCCAGCAACCTAACCATCACGCCATCTGCTGGTCACAAGACATGACTATAATATTTAGCACTTAACATAGTACCTGCTCATAACAGGTGATCAGTACACATTTATTGAACAAATGGTGAAGAAAATTACTTTAAATAAGTATGTTCAGAACTGGGCAGTAGATACTGTGACAGGAATACATCATATACAGGTGCAGGCTGGGGAAGAGCTGGGTGGGCTGAATGTCGCGCTTGGAAGGGCAGGAGAGGGTCCAT
>NW_006159548.1:6059407-6060781 GCF_000334495.1 Tupaia belangeri chinensis | reverse complement strand
TCAGTAAACAGTTATTCCCACTGTTTAACTAAAAGTATTATTGTGACTTAAGAAAAACTTATATTTACAAAAAGTTTAGCCACAATTTTCTTGAACCATTCATCAAAGAGAATTGTACTCCTGGTCACCTCAAGCCCTGCTGATACTGTCTGTCAACAAGAGTCAGCGAAAGATGAAGCTTATTATTTTAAACCTTTGGACCAATACTTGAGTTGCTAAAGAGGTCATTGGTATTGTTTGAACAATTTCACCTGCACAGAATTTACTTATTCCAAGAATGTGACTGCCAGGTTAAAGACTCCAGCTAACACATCATGTACCTGGATGGGAAGTCTCTAAGCTAACAGGAGAGTGAGGGGGTGTGCATACCTATGCCGGGGCCTTGAACATAACCACGCTTCTCTTCTCAACTCTTAAATGTTTCTTCATTGATTTTGTTGCCATGACCCTTTTCTCCCCCTGACATGTAAGGTATTAGATTTTGAATTCTTTAAAAAGAAATTTTTTAAAAAAGAGAGATTTTTGCTGTAGGATGCGAGTGCTTGCTGGAGAGACAGAGAGAGACAGAAAGAGAGAAATCACCCCCCAGGGGGGATGGCCACGCCGCAATCCCTTCTCCTCCATTCTCCTCTCGGGATCTTGGGCCCGCACGCACACGCGCCCGGTGCATTTTAAGCCTATAGGTATAGGACTCGAACCATGGTCGACTGCATGGGAGTCCAGCAACCTAACCATCACGCCATCTGCTGGTCACAAGACATGACTATAATATTTAGCACTTAACATAGTACCTGCTCATAACAGGTGATCAGTACACATTTATTGAACAAATGGTGAAGAAAATTACTTTAAATAAGTATGTTCAGAACTGGGCAGTAGATACTGTGACAGGAATACATCATATACAGGTGCAGGCTGGGGAAGAGCTGGGTGGGCTGAATGTCGCGCTTGGAAGGGCAGGGGAGGGGCCATCTCTTTTTTTAATTGTTTTTCTTTATTCGTGACAGAGCACATGAACGCTTACGAGAGAGAGAGAAGCATTCTCCACCGCGTTAGGTCACGCGCCAATCCCCTTCCTCCAGTCCTCCAGCCCGTCAGATCTTGGGCACTTGGTGTGTAAGCCCAGTGTTTCTGGGGACTGAGCCGGGGATTCGAACTGTGTGAACCATGGAGGATCTGGCTTCTCTTGAGTAGCACGTTACCACTGTGCCAGGGGCCAGCCTGCTTTCCCTCTCTTAACCTGTCTTGTGATCTAAGCGAGGAAGGACAAGGCTGCCCTTTGGGACTGGTCTTGCACTGGGCTTCTCCAGGGCTTGTGCCCCCCTGGTCCAGATGTCCTGGCCAGGGCTGCCTTCCCAGCCCAGTTTATGTCTT
>NW_006159548.1:6055725-6059376 GCF_000334495.1 Tupaia belangeri chinensis | reverse complement strand
TCCCTATCATGTCATCACAAGCATGTCATTGGCCATGACCTAGAGATCCTGTCACATCAGGTGGATCAGGCGACGTCCCTCCTCACGTTCCTTCCCATCACACTCAGAGCAGAAAGCGAAGTCCTCTCTATGCAGAGACAGAGAGAGACAGAAAGCGAGAAATCACCCTCCAGAGGGGATGGCCATGCTGCAGTCCCGTCTCCTCCATTTTCCTCCCGGGATCTTGGGCGCATTCACATTCGCGCCCTGCACATTTTAAGCCTGTAGATCTGGGACTCAAACTGTGGCCGACTGCAAGGGAGGCCAGCAACCTAACCATTATGCCATCTGAGGGTCCCAAGGTCTTTAAGCAAACCTGCAGGATTCGCCTTCTGACCTCGGCTCCCCCTACCACTCCCTATCTTTTGGAAGCCCTGGCCTTGCGAAGTCTTGTGGAGTATGCCAGGCCCAGGCTCCTCACCTGCTGTTCCTCCGCCTGGAACGCTGTTCCCTCAAGTAAACATTTGACCCTCTCGGTCGTCTCTTCCTGGTCTTCATACAAATCCAGTTTCTGGAGGTGACCTTGCTACCTATGTTCTAAACGTCATCCTCCCCAGTATTACCTACTTTCCAGTTTAAATGTATCTGCTCTTTAGCACTTCATTCATAACCTCTATTTTTTACTTAGGTATCTTATTTGTTGTCTGTCCGTACTGAAACGACAGTCCCATGAGGGACCCGATCTGCTCTGTTCCCTGCTGTGTCCCCAGTGCCCATTTCTTTACCCTATCTAAGGGAACAACGAGACTAACCACCTATAGTCGGTGTGAGAAGTGTAAGAACGAACACACCCAAAGTCCTTTCCACGGCCCAAGGGCTCCACAGGGGTGTGCTGCCTAAGTCCCAGGGCGTCCTCGTTTGATTTCCTGAGTGTAAACTTATTCGGACTCTGTCCACCACCAGCACACACGGGTTAGCAGCTGCAGAGGCCGAGCGGAAGACGGGTGCGAGGAGGACGGAGATCGTTTTTCTTCAAGTCAAAGACCGAGCTTTAGCTTGACCTGTCAGTGAAATAGGAGATGGTCTCTCCTTCCCAAGGATGTTTTCATTTCAGAGAGAGGTCCCGGGGCAGGAAGTCACCCAGTGACACGCGACGAGCCATATAGTTGAGCCGCAGTCCCAGGAACCCAAGACGCAGTTTCTTGATTTACTTCTCACTCGTAGGAGGGAACCGACCGCAAAGAGTAACACCGAGTGCCACCGAGGCAGCCTCAGCCACTGATCTTTCCTCACTGCCTTGAGATCACAGACCCTATCTTTCTCAGGGTGTTGATCCTGAAAAAACAAGTTTGAGGCTCATTACAAAGCTGAGTAGCCAGTATTTATTTCCATATGTTCGCTTACACCCTGCCTCTGCTTACAGAGATTTGAGGCAACTCCTTAAATACAAAAGAATAAAGGAAAAAAAAAAAAAAGAATAAAGGAAACCATAAAGGGAATTTGACCCAAAAGGGAAAAAGTAATAAACAAGATTAACAGCAAGAAAGGCATTCTACACGCAGGGATTCCCGTTATCCTCCTGGGTGCTCATTACAGGTGTCTACGGTTCTGAGGTTTCAGGGAGGCACAGCCTTCCTAACTGAGATCCTCGTGAAGAGACCAGCTGTAAGATAAACGCCCCCTCAAATGGCAGTGTAGTACCAGCTCCTGTCCCCTGCTGAGCCCACCCAGATAATCCAGGAGAATCCCCCCAAATGCAAGATCGGCCAGTCAGCAACCTTGACTCCATCTGCAAGCTTAATTCGAATCCCCCCTTGCCATGGGATAAAATGTAGAGACAGGTTGTAGGAGTTAGGATGGTGACCTCTCTCTTTTTTTTCTTTTTTGGAGAGGTTTTTGCTATAGGGCACGTGCGCTCACCAGAAAGACAGAGAGAGACAGAGAGACAAAAAGCAAGAAATCACCCCCCAGGGGGATGGCCATGCCACAATCCCTTCTCCTCCATTCTCCTCTTGGGATCCTGGACATGCATGCACACGGCCCAGCATGAGTTTAAGCCACCAGGTCCGGGACTTGAACCATGGTCGACTACATGAGAGTCCAGTGACATAGCCATTACGCTAACTGCTGGTCCCAGGATGGTGACATCTTTTGAGGGGGGCATTATCCCACCTATCACAGCCACTTACTTCCTCTGTGGCCTCAGGTAAGTTCCTCCTTCTCCCTAACCCTCGGTTTGCTCTCCTGAAAAATAGGGTAGGTGATGAACAATGCTATCTCCTCCTGGGGACGATTGAGAATGAGAGTAGATTATGATAAGTAACGTAAAATTTAGCAGAATTCGACTACTTCTTTCTTACTCTGTGTCAGTAAGGAAGAAGTCGTTAGTGAATATCAGCATTATTATTATTTTTTTAATTTTAAGTTTTGCTATGGGCAAATGTGCTTGCCAGGGAAAGAAAGAAACACAGAGAGAGAGAAAGAGGGAAAGTGAAAAAACATCTCCCGGAAGGGATAGTCACATCCTTTCTCTTCCATTCTCCTCGGGATATGGGTATATGTGCGCACACACACCTGGCGTGTTTTTCTAGCCACCGGGTCCAGGATTCAAATCTCAGCCACGTAGGATCCAGGGCCTTAACCATACTACCAGCTGGCCTTTGTTAAGAAATATATGTATTTTTCCTTAGAGAGATTTTTGCTATAGGTTACATGTGTTCACCAGAGAGACAGAGAGACGGAGAGATAAAAAGCAAGAAATCATCCTCCAGCCATCCCCAGCAAGGGATGGCCATGCTGCAATCCCTTCTCCCCCATTTTCCTGTTGGTATCTTGGGCATGCACACACACACGTGCCTGGCATGAGTTAAGTAGGTGGGTCCAGGACTTGAACCCTGATGGACTATGTAGGAGTCCAGCAACATAACCATTATGCCATCTGCTGGTCCCTCACAAAATTTTTTTAATCTTGCTTTTTTAAATAACACTGTGGGGCCAGCCTGTGGCTTAGTGGCTAAGAGAACAAGATTCTACATGGCCAAATACTGTTTGAATCCTGGCCCCTACATTCTTTTTTTAAATAATTATTTTTTTAATTGTATGTGCATGCCAGAGAGAGAGAGAGAGAGAGAGAAAGAAAGAGAGAGTGAGAGAAAGAGAGAACCAGCAGTTAGCGTGATGGCTATGTCGCTGGACTCCCACATAGCCGACCGCGGTTTGCGTTCCGGACCCGGTGGCTTAAAACTCATGCCGGGCACGTGTGCGTGCGTGCCCAGGATCCCAAGAGGAGAATGGAGGAGAAGGGATTGTTTTTTTTCCCCCTGAGGGGTGATTTCTCGCTTTCTGTCTCTCTGTCTCTCTCTGTCTGGCGAGCGCAAGCGCCCTATAGCAAAAACCTCTCAAAAAAAAAAAAAAGAGTGAGAGAAAGAGAGACATGGGGTGAGGAGAAGGAGAAAGTCCCATCTCCCCTCCCCCACAGGGAATGGCTATACCACATTCCCTTCTGTTCCATTTCACCTTCTCTCGGGATTTTGGGCCCACACTGCCAGGTCTAGGACTTGACCATGTGGTTGACCATGTGGGATCCAGCTCCCCTAATCACTGGGCCACAGGCCCAAGAACAACTTACTTTTAAAATTTAGCAAAGGTTGGGGGGCTCACGCCCCCCCCCAG
>NW_006159548.1:6046758-6055223 GCF_000334495.1 Tupaia belangeri chinensis | reverse complement strand
AAAAAAAATAAAAAAAAAGAGGAAGAGGAAAAAAAACATATATGTGCATAAGCAAGAAAGTAGAAGTGGAATATTATTGATGATAACATGCTTGATTGGGTCACTGTGCAGTTTATTCTAGATGGGAGATTACATTTAGTACGCTGTGATGATGCTCAGGGAATGAATGTTAGGAAAAAAAAAAAACGAAAACAAAAAAACAAAAAACGGTAAAACTATTTGTACCACTTAAAAAAAAAATGGATATTTGATGGCTGCAGTGAGCGGTATGGGCCCAGTTGGGTTCTACTTTATAGTATGCTCTTTTTACCCAATGGGGTTTAGGCCTAAAGTCAGACTTGAGTTCATGTAGAGGCATGTGTCAGCTGTGATAACTATTGGAGAGACTTAGACTAATTAAGATCACTGACAGATCATTTGGGGAGGGGTGAGGCACGGAGGGCAATCGGGGATGACAGGGACAATGTGGGAGGAGGATGGGTCATAACAGAGGGAGGGGGATGGGGAATCTAGGATGGTAAAACAAAAGGCAAGGTATGCAGGACACAAGAATTGGGAAATTATTTGCTGAGAACATATATGTTGACGTGCTTGATTGAGCCAATGCACAGTGTATTTTGGATGGAAAATTCATTTGTGTGTTGTGATGGGGAAAAATTATAATAAAAAATAAACTATAAAAAAAAAGAGAAGAGGATAGAGAAAGATAGCAAGTGAACAATAGAGGGGATGTTAGTGAGAAACAGATATGGTTTATTATCTGTTGAAGATGACGTGTATAGTATTCTCAACTGGACTGGTCTGGGAAGTATTTCATGATGGGTGAAGTCTTTTACAAAGCAAAATGAGAAATAGTGATTGACTGTTTTAAAAAATTATAATAATAATAATTATTGGGAAATGCATGGAAAAGACTTTGAATGATAAAGCGGGGAGATCGATGCCTCTGTATTGACTGACATGCATGGCATTCCCTTTTGAAAAAGCAATGGAAGTCAATGTAAAGTTATATGTAATCCAATGTAATATAAAGAAGATTATGATAATAAAAAAAAAAAAAAGGATAAAAAAAAATTTAGCAAAGGTTCTTTCCATTCTTTTTTAAAGTAAGTAATTTTTAAAATTTGCTGTATTGCACGTGTGCTCACCAGAGGGAGACGAGACAGAGGGAACGTAAGCTGTCAGATCCAGGACTCCAACCGCAGTCAGCCACGTGGGAGTCCAGCACCCCAGCCACCGTGCCCCCTGGCCTCAGCGATCCACATTCCCATACATATAATAGACACAGAAAATCGTTGGGGCGGAGTTGAGAGGTGGGAAAAAGAGAGAGAAGAGAAAGGAAAAGGACATTACGAGGGTCTCCCAAGGCTGGAGAGTAGCTTTGTGGGACGAGACACCCATCTTACAAATGAGATAACAGGGGCATGCAGGGATTAAAGTTATAATCTCAAATCAACCTCTGGTAAATAGCTGAGCTAAGTATCTGATTAAAACTACCCCCTACCCAGCCTCCTGGCACACTTGGGAGCATGGAGAACTGCAGGGCTGGAAGCCCAGAACCACTGGATCTAAAACACGTCAGGCACACGCATGCGTACATACATGTACCCAAGATTCTGACAAGCCAGACGGCTGGGAAAAGGGGACTGTGGTGTGCCCACGCTCCATTGAGTGTGCTTTTCTCTCTCTCTCTTTCAGTTTCTCACGCATGCAGACTCAATCTTGAATAAGATAAATAAGCTTTAAAAAAAAAAACCCTACGCTCAAGATTTAGCCTTGGTCTACACATCACAGATGCCCAACCTCCCATTTAGCTGGGAGCAAGCTGGGAATGAATGCCTATTACAAAATCCAAATATTTGCAAAAGTAAATGAATCAATAATGGCTTATTTTTATAACGTCTTCACCTGGACTCTACCCTAAAACAAAACCTCTACGTGCTCAAGAGTTAATTAGGTTCTAGAAACTACTGGCAATTTCTCAACTCCTCACGGAAGACCGTTTTCGCATGATAAAAATTTCCACAAGTGGCCCTGCTCGAGATGCGTGTCAGCAAATTCACTCTTTGAGTCGCTACTCAAGGGGCATAAACAGAAGGTCTTGCCAGTGAGAGAACTGAAAGGTCATTTGTCAATCGTTTTACAGAACAGTTGTCCCTTCCCAAATTTCCATGGTGGGTGGCCCAAATGTTTCGAAATCCACGCTCTACACACTTGGCTTTTGATGAGCTGTAGCGTGGGCTTCACTCAGATGGCTGAGAAAGCTTGGGGTGTCTGGCTCCCCTGCTTGTATGCTGGGTACCCCACCCCCAAGTCCATCATCCTTCAGTTACCAGCTTGGCATTTCGTCCTCCCCTCTGGCCTATTCTTCTCCCCTGACCTCTTGACATAGGTATTTGCTTTTCCTTGTCTGGAATTTTTGCCCAAACTAACTTTAATCACTCAAAACCTCTGTGCTGTGAGAGGGAGGTGGGTGTGGGGAAGCAGAGACCATAATTACTCATACGGAATTGTAGCAGCAACGATCCAGCCAACCTCCCAGCTTTTTTATCGCGATGGGTAATTTATTAAATGACCACAAACCATGGGTGAGGGTCGGTGTTGATTTTAGGCTGATTTTCCATAAACATTAAATCAGCTCGATAAAAGTTAACCTAGGTGGCCAGACAGTGGTAACGCAGCGTTCTGCGAGGCTGACCCATGGCAGAAAGTTCCTGGCTCATTTCCAGAGACATCCTTAAGCACGCCGCCAGGCACACGTGGACCCGGGATCTGGGACTGGGAAGGGATCACAGCATTGGGACCCTGTTGGGAGCGCTGTTTCCTCCGTCAGTGCTTCATCTTTATTGCTCATAAAAGAAAGAAAGAAACTTAAAAACAAATAGCTAAGGAGTCAGCAGGTGGTGTGATAGTTAAGGCACTGGATTCCCACATGGTTCACTGTGGTTCAAGTCCCAGACTGGGCAGCTTAAAACTCACGACATATAAATAAATGTGTTTTTTGTTTTGTTTTGTTTTGTTTTGAGAGGTTTTTGCTATAGGGTGTGTGTGCTCAACAGAAAGACAGAGACAGAGAGATAGAAAGCGAGAAATCACCCCCCAGGGGGGATGGCCACACCACAATCCCTTCTCCTCCATTCTCCTCTCGGTATCTTGGGCACACACGCACATGCGCCCGGCGTGAGTTGAAGCCACTGGGTCTGGGACTCGAACCGCGGTCGACTACATGGGAGTCCAGCGACATAGCCATTACGCTAACTGCTGGTCCCAGTAAATGTTTTCTCTGTGTGTGTGTGTGTGTGTGTGTGTGTGTGTGTGTGTATAGCTAATTTAAAATGTCTTAAACCAGACCTGAGTTCTACTTCCTACAGTTGAAGTTTGGGACAGAGTGGTGGTCAGGATAGTATGGAATAATCCCCTAAGTCTTACAACTTGCCAACAGTCGAATCATAATTTCCAGCTGGAAATATTCCCCAGGTGCTAATCAATCTAAAGTTAGTCAATTTATGGGACTGGCAGGTGGCATGGTAGTGAAGGCCACTGGACTCCCACATGTCTGACCACGGTTTGAATTTCAGGCTGGGCAACTTGCTTTCTCACTTTCTCTCCCTCTTTCTGTCCCTCTCTGGTCAAATTAAAAACAAACAAACAGACAAAGTTAAATAAATAATAAAATAATTCTTTAGTCAATTTAATCCAAATAAAAATCCCAAGAAGGGCCAGCAGATGGCATAATGGTTATGTCACTAGACTCCTCAATAGTCGACCAAGGTTTGAGTTCCAAACCCGGCAGCTTAGAACTCGTGCTGGGTGTATGTGCGTGCCCAAAATCCTGAGAGGAGAATGGTGGAGAAGATACTGCAGTGTGGCCATCCCCCCCAGGGGGTGATTTCTCACTTTCTGTCTCTCTGGCAAACACATACACCCTATACAAAAATATCTCTCTAAAACAACAAAAGAATCCCAAGAAAATACTGTTCCCATTATACAAACAAGAAATGTGAAGTAACTTGCCAAAAAAAGTTAATTATCAAATATGGAGGTGGAATTGATATTCAGACTTAGGTTAACTCAAAGCCCACTGACAACATCCAATGGGAACGCTAATTTTCTCTTTATTAGTATCATTACTAAAGTAAAACAAGACAAAACAGCACACACACACACACACACACACACACAGCGTAATGATTAAGGCAGCTGGATCCTACATGGCTGACTGTATGATCGCTACCCCAGACCCAGTGGCTTGAAAAACGTGGTGGGCGGGTCCAGCAGGTGGCTTGGTGGTTGGGGCGCTGGACACTCTCACACAACCAACCACGGTTTAAGTCCTGGAACTGGTGGCTTGCTTTCTCACATTCCTTCTTTCTCTGTGTCTCTCTCTGGTCAAATTAAAATAAAATGAATGAATAAATAAAGTTAAATATATTATTAAAAAAAAAGAAAAACATGGTGGGCATGTGTGTGTGTATGCTCAAAATTCTGAGAAAAGAATAGAGGAGAGGGGATTGCTGTATGGCCATCCCCCATGGGGAGTGTTTTCTCACTCTCTATCCTTCTCTCTCACTTTCTGTTTCTCTCTGGTGAGCATGTGTGTTCTATAGTAAATTAAATGACAAAACCCAAACCAAACCAAACCAGCATTTTGAATGTCTAATGTGTGCTTGGCCAAGAAGACTTATATAAAAGCATTAGTGAATGAATTCTACTCCCTTGTAGTCCAGCTGAAAATGAAAGGCCCACTCAAAAGGAAGATAAATCATAATGCACAGCAGCAATCCCAAGTATTAAACATGAAGTGTTGTGTGTTCAGACCACAAAGTAACCGCTATGGTAGGAAAGGACTAGGATGGGCTTTTGGAAGGAAGGGGCATGAAGTTGAACCCAGAAGGCTCCTAGGCCATTTGCTATAAGGACTCTTTGATTAAAATACAAAAATTGAGCTGGAGAGGGAACCAGCAGTTAGCGTAATGGCTATGTCACTGGACTCCCACATAGTCGACCGCGGTTCGCGTCCCGGACCCGGTGGCTAAAAACTCACGCCGGGCGCGTGTGCGTGCGTGCCCAAGATCCCGGGAGGAGAATGGAGGAGAAGGGATTGCGGCATGACCATCCCCCGTGGGGGGTGATTTCTCGCTTTCTGTCTCTATGTCTCTCTCTGTCTGTCTGGCGAGCGCACGCGCCCTATAGTGAAAAAAAAAAAAAAACCTCTCAAAAAAAAAAAAAAATTGAGCTGGAGAGTGAATCTCTGTCACTATCTCCAAGGAAGAAAGTGAAAGAAGGACAGTGGAACGTGAGTCATGTTAACATCTAATTTCTCCTTTTGGAAAAATGTTGATGGGCTGGCCCTATAGCACAGTGGTTAAGCACGGTGCAGAGGGAACCAGATCCTACATGGCTGACTGTGGTTTGAATCCCAGCCCCAGCAGCAACATGGCAGGCGTACGTGTGTGTGCCCAGGATCCTAACAGGAGGGAGGAATGGAAGAAAGAGGACTGTGGTATGGCCAGGCTCCATTGGTGGGTTCTCTTGCCATCACCTGTGCATCCTCTGACACAAAACAAAACAAAACTGGAAGGGTTATGAGCAGTGTGCATGGCAGACTTTAAAACAACTGTCCTGTCTAGACATTTCTGGCTTTTGTTTTTGTTTTGTTTTGTGATACTGAAATTTATCTGGCTATCTTGTGTTTTAATTTGCTAAATCTGTCAATCCCATACATCTCATTTAGACCTGCCTTTCTTAAACACCTTTTAAACTGATTTTGAAAAGAAGAAACATTAGAAAAGAGAGAGAGATCATTCAACTTTGAAAGTCAGGAACTTGAGTTGGTCATTTCAACCAGACATAAGTTCAGGGTGAAAAATCAAACTTCTAAGAGACTGACACATATATCCAAACCAATCAGACTTATGGTTTTTCAAGATACTATGATCAGTGCCTAAAATACCCTTCTTCTGGGCCCAGCAGATTGCATAGCGGTTGTGTTGCTGGACTCCCACATGGCCAACAACAGTCTGAGTTTCAGACCCAGTGGCCTGAAACTTATGCTGGGTGCATGTATGTGTATGTGCAAGATCCCAGGAGGAGAATGAAGGAGAAGGGATTGCAGCATGGGGAGTTGATTTCTCACTTTCCCTTTCTTTGTCTTTGTCTCTCTGACCAGTGAGCACATGTGCCCTAAGACCAAAAAAAAAAAAAGCTTCTTTAAAAAAAATAGCTTTCTTCCTATTGTTCATCACTTGCTTGGTATAAATTCATTCATTCGTTATTCATTTATTCGATTCATTAATCGCATAGGCCAATATCTGTTGAGCACCTACTCTGTGCCATGGGCACTGTTAGGAGCTGAACATCCATACTTCTACTGCTGGAGCAACAGTAATTGTGATGGTAATCAATATTTTTGAAGTCTTGCAATGAGTTAGGCATTGTATTAAATGCTTTATGGTTTTTGTTTATTTGTGAGAGGTTTTTGCTATAGGGTGCGTGTGCTCACCAGACAGACAGAGTGAGACAGAGAGACAGAAAGCGAGAAATCACCCTTCAGGGGGGGTGGCCACATCACAATCCATTCTCCTCCATTATTCTCTCAGGATCTTGGGCATGCACGCACACAAGCCTGGCATGAGTTTTAAGCCACTGGGTCCAGGAATCGAACCGTGGTCGACTACATGGGAGTCCAGTGACATAGCCATTATGCTAACTGCTGGTCCCAGTGCTTTATGTTTATTACATCATTTAATCTGCACACAACACTATGATATTGTTACTATTACAATTCACATTTGACCAATAAAAACAATGAGACAGTGAGGTTAAACAAACAAACAAACACGAATCTCACTTATTACTAATTATAGAGCTAATGTTGGCAGCAGGATTTGAAGCTGTTTCTGGAGCTTGTATTTTTAAATTTTTTTTAGTTTGCTATAAACTTTATGTGTTCAATGGAGACAGAGAGAGATAAAGCGCAAAATCACTCCCCGGGGGGATGACCACATGCAATCCATTCCCCTCCATTCTGCTCTTGAGATTTTGGGCATGCATGCACAGACCCTTAACATGATTTTCAAGTCACCAGGTCCAGGACTCAAACCCTGCTATCAGTCATGTGGGATCCAGCTGCCTTAATTTCCATGATACCTGCTGGTCCTAAAGCCTGTACTTTTTTTTTTTTAGAGAGGTTTTGCTATAGGACACGTGCACTCACCAGAAAGACAGAGAGAGACAGAAAGCGAGAAATTACTCCCCAGGGGATGATCACGCCGCAATCCCTTCTCCTCCATTCTCCTCTAGGGATCTTGGGCATGCACGCACACATACCGGGTGTGAGTTTAAGCCACTGAGTCCGGGACTCAAACTGCGGTTGACTACGTGGGAGTCCAGTAACCACCTTTACCTAGAGAACACACTATGTCTAAAATATTTTTTTTTTTTTTTTTTAAAGATTTATTTATTTATTTATTTATTATTATTTAAAATTTTGCTATAGGGCCTGTGTGCCCACCAGAGAGACTGAGAGAGTGAGAAAGCAAGCCACCAAGTCCAGGACTCAAATTGCAATCACCCACATGGGAGTCCAGCGCCTTAATCACTATGCCCCATGCTGGCCCCACCCTGTACTCTTAACACAACATTAAACTACCTCATCTTTAGACCCTCCCTTCTTGCCTCCCTCTCTAAAGTACTGCTGTGAATTTACCTGCCTTTGTTATGAGGCAATTTTTCTGCCTCCTAACTTCTTTCCTTCTATGTCTGTCTTCTCAATCAGATTGTACGCTCCTCCAAGGCAAGGACAACATCTTATTCTTTTTTTTCTCTCTTTCATTTTTTAAATTGTTTTTATTAGGGAGAGAGAGGTATTTTTGACAGGGTCTCACTGTGTAGTGACCCTGTGATCCCCTGTCCCAGCCTCCTAGTTAGCTGGAATTACCGGTGTGTGCTACTTCACCCACCCCATTTAGTTTGGCTCAAGAACTGAACCTGGGCCTCCCAGGTGGGTAGGGATGACAGAAACTTTGGGAGGGTTTGGGGATCTTGGAGTAGGATCTTGGGCCTCTACTTCTTGTCAAGAATCTGCAAAAAGATATTCTCATAGAGATCCCTAAGCCACTATGAGTGACTAGGGCAGAATAGCAATTACCAGGACTAGCAGATGGGATAATGGATATGTCACTGGACTCCCATGTAGTTGACTGAGGTTTGAGTCCTGGACCTGGCAGCTTAAAACTGATTATCAGTATCTGTGTGTGCGTGCCCCAAATCCTGAGAGGAAGATAGAGGGGAAGGGATTGTGGCATGGCTGTCCCTCCTTGTGGGGAGGGGGGGGTGATTTCACACTTTCTGTATCTCTATGTCTCTCAGGCAAGCACATGTGCCCTGTAGAAAACATCTCTCTTAAAAATGAAAAGACAGAGAAAAAGAAAGAAAGAAAGAAAGAAAGAAAGAAAGAAAGAAAG
>NW_006159548.1:6040825-6046678 GCF_000334495.1 Tupaia belangeri chinensis | reverse complement strand
ATGGCCAACTGTAGTTCAAGTCCTGGACCTGATGGCTTGCTTTCTCACTCTCCCTCTCTCTCTCTGTCTTTCTCTGGTCAAATTAAATAATAATGATAATGATAATAAATAAAATTGAATAAAATAATTCTCTAAAAACAAAACAAAACAAAACAAAAAACAATGGCCATGGGTCAGTTCCAGCCGAAGAAACAACCTGAGACAGACCCACCTCCATGTTTGCTATGGAAGAGTGGCTGAAGTTTCCCATGGCTTTGTCCACCTCCTTCCCCTAAGACGCTGCAGGAATTAGCTGAGAGGATGCCAATGGCTTCGGAACACCCTGACGGCTGTGTGGACCTGGGAGGAAAAGGCAGGGTTACTCTGTGGGCATCAGCAGTGAGGACAGGCCAAACGCCAAAGCCATCTCAAGATGGCCTCCTCATAAAGAGGACCTCACCACTGCCCATCTCCTTAATGTCAAAAATCCCACATGAGAACCTCAGGAACCCAGATCATCCTTAGGGGGAAGCTTTTAAAAGAGAATTGGGAGGAGAAAAACCTTGAATTCATTCAGAACTTACTCTAGAAAGAGAGAATTTTAAACAAGAAGCAACTGAATTAACCTCACAGGTGATGTGGTGGCTTATATGCTAGACTCCCACATGGCTGTCCACAGTTCAAGTCTTGGACCGAGCAGCTTGCTTCCTCATATTCTCTCTCTCTCTGTCTGTCTCTCTGGTCAAATAAAAATATAATGAGAATAAGTAGAATTAAATAAATAATTCTAAAAATAAATTAAAGTTTGACATTAGCTTAAAAAAGGTATGATTTTCTACTATCAAGTACAAATTGGGGGCTCACAGTTAATTTAATCATAAGTAAATAAAATTACTTTCTACCTCACCTGACATTTATGATTTTAAAATTTCATCCCGGGGCTGGCAGGTGGTGTGGTGATTCGGGATGCTGAACTCCCACATGACTGACCATGGTTCGAGTTCCAGACCTGGCAGCTTGCTTTCTCACTATCCCTCGCTCTCTCTGTCCCTTTCTTATTTAAAAATAAAATAAATAAATAAAGTAAAATGGTTCTTTAAAAAAAATTTTTTTTCATTCCTTGGCCAGCAAGTGGCATGGAGATTAAGGTGCTGGATCCCACATGGGTAGCTGCATGGTTCAAGTTCCAGGCCCAGTGGCTTGAAAATCACTCCAGCTGTGTACGTGTGTGTGAGCACCCAAAATCCTAAGCAGAAACTGGAGAAGGGATTGAGGGGTGGCCATCTCCTTAGGGGGTGATTTCTCACTTTCCCCCTCTCTTTTTCTTTCTGGTAAGTGCACATATCCTGTAGCAAAAACTAAGAAAACAAACTTCATTCCCATAACACACTTCAGTATAAATTAATTCACTGTTACTATTTTTTTCATTTTTTTAAAATATGAGATACGGCACATGTGCTCACCAGAGAGACAGGCAGAGAGAGAGAGAGAGAGAGAAGAAAGTGAGAAAGCAAACTACCATGTCTGGGGCTCAAACTGTAGTCAGCTGTGTGGGAGCCCAGTGCCTTAACAACCATGCCACATGCCAGCTCCCACTGTTACTATTTCAACTTTATCTCCAAGTTCATAACGGGAGCCTTGGTGCTCTCTTAAAGGAGCTTTAATTGTAACTGAAGGAATTAGAATGAGCCCTTTAGGAACGCAGGGGTAAACATTGTGGTGGTTGTTTCCAGATCCATTCGCCCTTCCTCTTGCAAAGCAGTTATGGAGTCTATTGGGAAGTCTCACCACTGTGACTGTAGGAATTGACTCAGGAAAGCCAAGCCTCAGCCAATCAGCGTGTGGCATTTCTCTGGCCACAGGGGTTGACCATGGGTGATCCAGCCAGCGTTAAGGCCAGACCCGCTCTTCAGGAGCTGCGGGAAGGAACTGGTCTCTTTCTGGAATTGAGCACAGAGCCAACCTTCTTTTTCTTTTTTTTTTTTGAGAGGTTTTTGCTATAGGGCATGTGCGCTCGCCAGAAAGATAGAGAGAGACATAGAGACAGAAAGCGAGAAATCATCCCCCAGGGGGGATGGCCACACCGCAATCCCTTCTCCTCCATTCTCCTCTCGGGATCTTGGGCATGCACGCACACGCGCCTGGCGTGAGTTTAAGCCACTGGGTCGGGGACTCGAACCACGGTCGACTATGTGGGAGTCCAGCGACATAGCCATTATGCCAACTGCTGGTCCCCCTTCTTTAGAAAATGACACTGTAAAAGGCAAAGAAAAAAACCATCTGGCAAGTTACTAAATCAAATCGGCACTGAAAGGGCTCCTTCTGAACTCTCCAGTCTTAAGTTAATAATAATTCTCTTTTATTCTCTTACCCCGTTGGAGTTGAGTTTTCTGATCAAACAAACAAACAAAAAACAAAGCAAAACCCCAGACTTGTTAGTTACAGAAGACAATAATCAGCTTCTAAATCTCAGTGGACATGTAAAGTAGTTATGCATAGTTGGCTCATCCTTCAATGCTATTTTCTAGAAGGGTATTCATTGAAAGATAGCAGTAAAGAAATAAAGTCGGGGCCAAGCAGATCCATAGTGGTTACATCGCTGGACTCCCACATGGTCGACTGCGGTTCAAATCCTGGACCCAGTGACTTGAAATTCAGGCTGGATGTGTGTGTGTGCGTGCCCAAGTTCCTCGGAGGAGAATGGAGGAGAAGGGATCGGGGGGCATGGCTATCCCCCTGGGGTGTGTGTGGGGGGGTGATTTCTCATTTTCCCTCTCACTGTGCCTGTTTCTCTCTCTCCAGCGAGTATACGTGCTCTAAAGCCAAAACCTCAAAATAAATAAATAAATAAAAATAAATAAAGAAGAAACAAATTCTATGACACAAAAGATCCACATATCCCTTATTTTCCACACATCATATTTATCTTCCCTTCAGCCTGTGATGTTAAGCTGCACAATGGACCTATCTTTTCCCCCCCATTCCTCCCTGCCCCCTTCTTTCTTCCTTAGAGAAAGGAGGAGGAGAAAGAGAAGGAGAGAAGGAAGGCATGTGGGCAGGCTTGAGCGACGGCGCCTGGCTTCTGATCAGGTGACTGGAACATTCCTTATGAGCTCTTATATAAACGAAGAATGTGTGCTGGCATTGTGCAGGGCTATTGAATGGCTCCCGAGAACAATCCATTCCGCAAATTCCACGGACAACTCATGACCAGGTGATGCAAGCGGCGGGATACAATGCAGCTCGATTGTCTGATCTGCCATGGGTATCGGGGCTGGCAGCTAAAAGATGATTACATTTCATTCACTCAGCTTCGCGCTCACATGCCGCTCCTAGGCTCTTCTGGAAATCTCCCAGGCCAGAGTTTAGAACCAACCAGTGGCCAGGACGCTTATCCAAGTGCAAACATTCACTTTACAATGCAGTTGAAAACAACCTGCCAGGGACTCTGAGTCTGTTAGGGCAGGCTATTGACTGGGTGGGGGTCGGGGTGACCAGGACTCCCTCCTCAAGCCTTCTCACCCACGTTTCCATACTCCTGTCCTGTGACTGCAAACTTGTGATGTTCAAAGGGGCCACTGTCTTTAGGGGGTCAGGTTTTCAAGTCTAATTTTCTCTTTGCCTTTCAGGAGAGGAGACGAATGACAGACTGCTGCTGCATAGTGGGCCGAGTGTGTAAAAATCACCTAACTCTTATTTATTTATTTATTTATTTTTGCTTCTTGAGGCATGTGAATCCGGGGTATAATTCCCAAAGCTTGGTTTCAGCTCATGAAGCAGTCTGGGAGGCCAGAAGAAAGTCTCAAGGTTGAAGTCCAGGCTGCTCTGGAGACTGGAGCACAGACGTAAGGTTCAGGAAAGAGCCAGGGAAGAGAACAGTATGCACCAGAACATTCTCGAATGTGACATATGGGGAAACGCCCACGTTGAATAGTAAAGAATCAGATCCTGCATCATCTATGGAAGCCAGGAGGATTCAGCATTAACACCCCGCTTGTTAGAACTAAATTAGAATAGGGCTGTGCTTGGAAGAATGGTATTTATGAGTTTTATAAACTCTACCCAAAGAATTCTTGATACTTTACATTAAAAATAAAAAACTGGGGCCAACAGGTGGTATAGTAGTTAAGACGCTGGACTCCCACATGGCCGACAGTTCAAGTCCCAGACCTGGTGGCATTGAAACTTACACTGGGCCCATGTGCGTCCCCCAAATCCTGAGAGAGTAGAAGAGAACGGATGGCAGCAGGACGATCTCCCCAGGGGGTGATTTCTCACTTTCTGTCTCTGTCTGTCCATGCCCTATAGCAAAAATCTCTCAAAAACAAAACAACCCAAGCTATGCAATTAGAAAATGGGCAAAAGGGACCAGCCCATGACCTGGTTGTTGAGACAGTTGGACCTACATGGCCAACTGTGTGGTCAGGTCCCAGTCCCAAAAATCACACCAGGAGCGTGTGTGTATGTGCCCAAAATCCCCAAAGGAGGGAGAGATGGAGAAGAGTGTAACCATGCTGCATTATTGCTTTCTCTCTCTCTTCTCTCTCGCTCGCTCTTTCTCTCTCTGGTGAGTGGATTGAAGCCTGGAAGGATGGAGGTAGAGGAACCATGTGAAGGGAGGTGACCGATGCTCTCCCCAGGGAAGTGGAAGGGAAGCGAGAAACGGAGAATGAGGTCAGCTCTGGAGGAGGTGGCTCAGCCCCACCTTCACATTATTCAGCTGGGGAGCCCACACATCTCACTCCGCAGTAGGCCCGAATGTCTGGGTATTGAACAGACATTGTAATGGGGGGCGGTGGGAATAGTCTTTCCTCTCATAAACAAGCAGACAAGCTCTCAGGGGTGACGGCTACCCTGACTTTGTATCTGTGGGATGAATGGAGACCTGTCTGCTGGAAATCCTGGCCACAGATCTAGGAGCAGCCCTTGGAAGGGTTGATGCTGAAACCAAACACACCCCCATCCAGGTGTGCCTGAAGTACCGGGCCAGCAGGAGTTGTTTCATTAATTAAGGAAAGGTACTGATCACCCAAGTCAATAATATTAAGGCTCAACTTTAATCAAACCCCTAAAGGGAATCTTAGACGTGAGATCATGAATGGCCGAAAAGATAGAAGGCTTTTGTTACAGAAACTGTTACAGAAACAAATAGAAACGAAGCCGTAGGATTCAGCTAACTCCCCTGCATCTAGCAGCGGCTACAGAAAGCTACTCCAGACTTCAAGGTGGAAACGGTAGCTCTGGGGACCTCAACAGCAATTGTTGATTTTCACACACAGTGAGAATTTTTTTCTTTCTTCTTCTTTTTATTTTTTTTGGCCATAGGGCGGGCGCCACCACACCCTCTTCTTCTTTTTTTTTTAAAGAATTATTTATTTATTTAATTCCATTTGCTGTTATTATTATTTTTAATTTGACCAGAGAGAGAGAAAGAAAAAAAGGGAAAGCAAGAAAGTAAGCCGCCAGGTCCAGGATTCGAACCACAGTCGGCCATGTGAGAGTCCAGTGGTCCCAACCACCACTCCACTTGCTGGCCCCTCCTCCTTCTTTTTTTTTTTAAAAAAAAAAAATTTAGAGGCTGGCAGGCAGTGTGGTGGTTAAGGCAGTGGACTCCCACATGACTGACAATGGTTTGAGTCCCAGACCTGGTGGCTTGCTTTCTCACTTTCCTTATTTCCCTCTCTCTAAATCTGGTCAAATTAAAAACAAAAAAAAAAGAAAAGAAAAGAAAAAGAAAAAGATGATGATGAATAAAATTAAATAAAAATAATTCTTAAAAAAAAAAAGAGATTTTGGGCTGGCAGATGGCATGGTGGTTAAAGGTACTGGATTCCCATGTGGCTGACCGTGGTTTGAGTCTTGGACCTGGTGGCT
>NW_006159548.1:6032528-6040273 GCF_000334495.1 Tupaia belangeri chinensis | reverse complement strand
AATTTATTTATTTATTTATTTATTTATTTATTTATTTATTTATTTATTTCTGTATTTATTTGCTATACGGTGCATGTGCTTGCCAGAGATGGACAGAAGGTGTAGGGGCAAAGTCAGAGGCTCCTCCTGGCCAGGGACAGAGGAGTGGCCATGCAGCATTCTCTTCTCCATTCTTCTCTTGGGACCATGGGAGCATACACACTCCCAACATGTTTTCCAAGCCGCTGGGTTGGGAACTCAAACCTTTCAATGGGTCATGTGGAATCCAACCTTGTTAGCACTCAGGCTACCTGTCTTACACAAGAATTCTTTTTTTTTTAAGAATTATTTTATTTATTATTATTATTATTTGACCAGAGAGAGACATAAAGAGAGAAAGTGAGAAAGCAAGCAGACAGGTCCGGTACTCAAACACTGGTCAGCCATGTGGGAGTCCAATGCCTCAACCACCACGCCACCTGTCTAGCCCCCCAAGAATTCTTTTCTATGACATGCGGCCCACGGTTTAAGCTGCCCAAGTATTGGGGAAACGCTGTGGCGATTGTTCTAACGGCCTCAGTCTGAGTTAACTCCACACATGGGGCATGGCACGACCTGAGCACCTTGGTCAGGGAAGCCGATGAGTGCCTTGCTGCCTTTTCCTCTAGGACACACAGCATGCGTCTGCTGGAAACTCGGATGGCATTGACTGACATCTCCTAAGCAGAAAATCATAGTTCATGGGCAGACAGCACCCGGAGGACTGCGTCCACATCTTCCTAAGGGACACAGGGACAACCTGGATCACACTCAAAGGAGTGTCATCCGGTGAGGGGGCTGATAGAAGAGGCTCAGGGGTCAAACTGCCTGGGTGGGCAGTTGGCTGTTAATTACTAGCTGTGTTACTTGGTGGGGCCTCTGTTTTCTCATCTGCAAAGTGGGGATAGTACTTACTTCATAGAGTTGCTGTGATATATACACACATATATAGATATTTCATATAAATATATAGTTATATATATCTTAGAATGACACCTGACATGTAAAACACACCCAGTAAATGGTGGCTACTGTTACTAGTACTGTTATCATTAGGAGGAGTTGGTAAAAATAAAGCAGAGGAAGATGAAAGGAGACTTGTGAGGACAGGACTGGTCTCTTCAAAGTCTTAAATGCTGCCATAACATAGAGGGATTAGACGATTTCTGTTTGACCCTGGAAGCAGAAATAATATCAAAGACGGGGCTGGCAGGTGGCACGGTGGTTAAGGCATTGGACTTCAACCATGGCTGACTGTGGTTCAAGTCTCAGACCTGGCAGCTTGCTTTCTTACTTTCTCTCTCTCTGTCTCTCTCTCTCTCTGGTCAAATTTTTTTAAAAAGTAAATAAATAAATAAAGTTAAATAAAATAATTCTTTTTTTAAAAAAAGAAATATTATCAAAGCGTATAAATCACAGGAATTCAGACTGGGGTTCAATGTATAAGAAACATCACTTTAATAGTCAGTGTTACTGAAGATCAAAGACTCGCTTTGAATGAGAGGTGTCACGGATTACCAGGAATTCATTCCCACCCTGGATAATCTGTTAGGATTTAAAAATTAACTGGGCAATTGAATTATTGTAGATGACCCAAAAGAATCAAGCCTTGTACATCTATAATCAAATGTATCCATTAAAGTATCAAGCAGAATTTTAGGGAATGATTAAAATATTTATAAGACCCAACATAAATAAAAATGTCTATGTCTCAAGCCAGCCATTGGTGTGCTGGTTAAGACAGGGGTCCCACATGGCTGGCTGAGTGGTTTAAGTCCTAGATCCAGCAGCTTGAAATACACACCAGGCATATATGCATGTGTGCCCGCAATTCTGAAAGGAGAAATGGAGGAGGAGGGATTGCAACGTGACCAGTCCCCACAGGGGGTACTTTCTCACACACACCACCACCACCACCACCACCCCTCCCCACTTCTCTGGTAAGCACACACGTCCCGTGGTAAAACCAAAAAGAAAAGAAACTTCTGTGTTGCAATTTTCTCACATCTCGCGAATCTACTCATTGTTCCCATTTCCACTCATACTCACAACGAGGAAAGAAATCCACTAAAGAGACCTCATTCTGAACAATGCTCTCAGATGCACACAGTATGCATACAGAAAGCATTCAGAGAGCTCATCTCCTGGGGCGCTGAAATTCTGAAATTGGTTGTACTTTGCGGCTTGCGTCTGTGAAGCTGCAACTGAAATTGATTTTGCCAATGTTTTCGGAATGAACTGAATAAAGTTTTCATTTGAAAAAAAATTTTGAAATTGGTCAGTGCATGTGGCAAAAATCACAGCATCAAAGCTTCGCCTTGGCACCTGCCTCTTTGCATACACAGCCCAGTCAGTTTCCCTCCGCCTTTGGAACAGATTTCTGCTTTCTAGTTCAGCAGTAGATAAAGGAGTCGGCTTAAATGTAGGCATGAAGTTCTATGAAAATAGATGTATTTAAACAGTAGGCACAGAGGAAGACATGTTTGCTCTATGGGAAGATGAGACCAACTGAGATTCATGTTGTCCCTGATTCTCATTTTAGAACATACACTCAGGGACCAGTAGATGGTGAGATGGTTACATCACTGAACTCCCATGTAGTCGACCATGGTTCGAGTCCCAGACCCAGTAGCTTAAAACACACACCTGGTGCATGCTTGCCCAAAATCCCAAGAGGAGACTAGAGAAGGGATTGTGGTGTGGCCATCCCCCCAGGGCATGATTTCTAACGTTCTCTCTCTCTGTCTCTCTCTCTCTCTCTCCCTGGTGAATGCATATACCCTATAGCAAAAATCTCTCTTTAAAAAAAGAACATATACTCTCTGAAATTGGTTGTACTTTGCGGCTTGCGTCTGTGAAGCTGCAACTGAAATTGATTTTGCCAATGTTTTCGGAATGAACTGAATAAAGTTTTCATTTGAAAAAAAATTTTGAAATTGGTCAGTGCATGTGGCAAAAATCACAGCATCAAAGCTTCGCCTTGGCACCTGCCTCTTTGCATACACAGCCCAGTCAGTTTCCCTCCGCCTTTGGAACAGATTTCTGCTTTCTAGTTCAGCAGTAGATAAAGGAGTCGGCTTAAATGTAGGCATGAAGTTCTATGAAAATAGATGTATTTAAACAGTAGGCACAGAGGAAGACATGTTTGCTCTATGGGAAGATGAGACCAACTGAGATTCATGTTGTCCCTGATTCTCATTTTAGAACATACACTCAGGGACCAGTAGATGGTGAGATGGTTACATCACTGAACTCCCATGTAGTCGACCATGGTTCGAGTCCCAGACCCAGTAGCTTAAAACACACACCTGGTGCATGCTTGCCCAAAATCCCAAGAGGAGACTAGAGAAGGGATTGTGGTGTGGCCATCCCCCCAGGGCATGATTTCTAACGTTCTCTCTCTCTGTCTCTCTCTCTCTCTCTCCCTGGTGAATGCATATACCCTATAGCAAAAATCTCTCTTTAAAAAAAGAACATATACTCAGTGAGAACAGCAGGCTGAATGCATCGTCCCATTGATACGGCTACTGTCCTCTCTCGTCTATTTCTGTTTTCTGTGTGTCCCAGCGCACAGAGTTGACTGAAGTCACTGCGGTCAAATGCACCTTCTGCCCATTTAGGAGCGAACCAAGAGGTTGTGCAGCCGCTGCTCCTGCTCAGTGCCCGGCTTCTATGCCTACTTCTGGTCCCTAGAGATGCTCTTTGCTTATCCAGCACTTAACTTTTCTCTGGGAAAGAAACCCCTTTTTTGAGTGAACTGTCCCACCTCCTGTAGTCAGTGACCCCAGAGTGCCACCAACCATACTGACTGGCCACTTGCACGGGCGTCTGACCTAATCAGAGCAAGCAGAAGCCTCCCCTGGGGAGTCTGCACTTGTAGCTGGAGAGTAGCTCTCAGTTCCCTTCAAAGGGCAAAGCTGTATCGCGAACTTTCCAGCCAGACCCCAGCCTGCAGGTGGGAGGAAGACAACAGCAGACAGGCAGAGGTGAGACCTCGAGAGGGTTCTTGTCTCCATGCTTGCCCCAGCCCCAGTAATCTCTGGGATTCTAGTAATTTCTATGGCCCTGTCCTTCCTGTGGAGATCCAATAAAGATCTTTTTCTTTTGGCATAATGGGGTTTATGTTGCTAGCAAAAAAATGATTTTTTTAAAAAAATGTGGTTGCTGGGAGCTGGGAGAAGGAAATGGGAAGTTAGTGTTTTGTTTTGTTTCGTTTTGTTTTCCTTTTTTAAAATTCTTGCTATAAGGCATGAGCGCTCACTGGTGAGAGACAAAGATATAGAGAGAGGGAAAGTGAGACAGTGCTCCCCCAGAGGGCGTGGCATGCTGCAATTCCTTCTTCTCCATTCTCCTCTCCAGAATTGGGGTATGCATGCATGTATGCCTGGTGTGTTTTTCAAACCACTGGGTCCAGGACTCAAAATGGGAAGTTGGCCATGTGGGATCCAGCCACCTTAACCATCACACTCTGGCTGGCCCCAAAAGAATTTTAATAGCACCCTCAATCGCTTGATGCCCTGACTCGTACCAACTCCGACATTATCTTGGCAATGAGAGCACACAGAAATAGGCCGGGATGCGGCCTCCACATGTTACAACGCATTAGGAACTGTCCCTTCCCAGCAAACTTCATACGGCCCTGCCCAATGCAAGGAGCCATTTTTTTTAGAGAGGTTTCTGCTTTAGGGCATGTGCATTCACTGGAGAGACAGAGAGACAAAAAGTGAGAAATCGCCCCCTAGGAAGATGGCCACGCTGCAATCCCCTCTCCTTCATTCTCCTTTTGGGATTTTGGGCGTGCACACACATGTGCCCAGTGTGAGTTTTAAGCCGCTGGGTCCGGGTCTGGAACTTGAACAATGGTCACCTACGTGGGAGTTCAGCAATGTGACCATTACACCATCTTCTGGTCCCCAGAGAGCTATTTTTCATTCTTTTAAGTGATTCAGATTGTTTAACACATACGGAGGGAAGGGAGAGAAGAAGGAGTAGAAAATGTGAAAGGAGACGCTGTGCCTTAATAAAAACACATTCTTTTTTCTCTTGTCTCTTTGAATGCCATCAGAAAAGGTATTAAACCACCACAGGTGTTTGCTGAGAGCTTAGGCGGGGCCAGAAGCCGATATGGGCTGGAGGAGACTGTGTGAGTGAATCAACACAGCCGCTGCCTTCAGGGAGCTCGCCTTCCATAGGATTCTTGAGGCTCGAACCTCTCAAAATCATCTCCTTTTTTTGTTACCTATTTAGCAAAAGTTGAGATAATCTGATATTTGATATGATTACGAGTCCAGCGGGTGGTGGGGCGATTAAGGCGTTGGACTCCCACATGGCCAACTGCAGCTGGGTCCCAGACCTGGCGGCTTCCTTTCTCACTCACTCTCTCTCTCTCTCTCTCTCTGGTGCAGGCATGTGCCCTATAGCAAATTTTAAAATGAAATAAATAATTCTTTTTTTTTTCTTTTTTAAAGAGCAACACAGAGTCCAGCTCTCACTCTCTACCAGGTATACACATAGAGCCCCAAAATAATAACCTTGCAATTTCTGAGGAGTAGACATTACCTTAAAGCCATTCCAATTTAAGTAAATCTCTCATTTTAAAAGCTTGATATTAAAAAAAAAAAAAAAGGAATCTGAATTAAGGGAATTTACCACAGTCAAGCCATAGCATTTACTGTGGAAGGGAAATGGCTTCCTACCCTATTCTGCACGTGCCTCTTGTTCTACTGTCGTCCTGTCTCCCAGCGAGGTCGCTCGGTCCACCTCCTCTCATGTGGCAACTAGGAATCTTTGGTTAGTCCGTGGTCCAAGGTCACGAGGTGACAAGTTCTGGCCCAGGGTTCTAATCAGCAACGTCTGGGCTTTTCCTCTCTCTGCTAGCAAACACTGGCTCTCACTGACCCGAGAACAGAACTCATGGTCTTTGAGTAATTTCTGGGATGGTGAGCGGCCTCTGACTGAAGCCAAATGTCCAAAACATCACTAAGCATTGTCTAGTAAGTCAGCAACTAAACCGGGAGAGATTCTTTAAATTACATTTGCATGGACAAAGAATCCTAATTTTCCCTCCCTCTCTCTCTAGGACAACATCTGAAAGAAATTAAAATGAGCCAGATGCCACTAGTCAGAGCTTAGGTCAGCAGCGCTGGGAAGAGTCCCCTGGCCTTGCAAGGCAAGGAATATTCTGTGCTCGGGACGGCAACTTTACTGCCTGTGCTGGGTACGTGGCCTCTCTGGACATTCTGTCTTTAAGGGTCCAACTCAATTTGCCTGCTCCCATTCAGTGCCTCCTGCGAGTAAGCTGCAGGGGCTCGTTAGGTCCCGTTCAGTGAGGGTGTGCTCCAGGATGGCAAACACACAAACTCTTTCTCACTAGGGTCCACGGCAGGCATTTTCAACGTCTCAGTGCTCAGAGCCCTGCCACAGAGAAGACCAGGCAGCTGTCACTTAGAAGTAACCTCACTGCTATCCTTAGTGTGGTCCTCAGGCCCAGGTACCTAATCCCACTGTAAGACCAAGGGTGAGAACATCACCAAGTCTGTTGGGTAGCAGCAGGAGGTCTGCGTGAGGACAGTACAAATGACAATGAGATGAACAGAAGTTCTAAAGGGAGGAAGGGATTAAAACGCATCACCAAATCTGGGTGTGCAAGTTTAGCTGGAAACAAGACTCTACCTTGGTCAGCTCAGAGGGAGTTCCCAAACATCCCTGACAAACTTTCTTCAGATTTCCTGTTCAGGGCAAGTGGAGATAGCAATTGTGATTCAGGAAAGGACCCAGGACTGGAAACATAGAGAACCAGGACTGGAGACCCAGCTTGAGTGTACTGAGTTCAATCCAGTCCTGGACTTCCTGGAAACTGATACCAGCAAGATACACAGGGACTTTGTACTTTCGTGATGTGTTTATTGCATCGTATCTTCTAGCTAGTGGTTTTGGTTCCTTTTCTTCTCATTTTTCTTCCTTCCCTTCCTTTCTTTCTCTTTTTAAAATCATCATCTTTTTTTTACATATGGTGACCAAAATGCTATTATCTGGGAGTATCGGCTGGCTCAGGCCACTCGGTGTAGGAATTTCTCCAGGTTCCTGGGTCTGGGCTCGGATGAGACGAAGCCTATGGCCCTTGCAAGGGGACCCAGTCCTTTATGCCATAAACATCACGTCATCCTATCGCTTCCTTTTCTTTCAGGCCAAAAAACTAATACGGTAGAGGCACAACGTAATGTGGATTTTAGAATATTACTTTCCAGTGTGAAAGACAGATTTTAGGGGGAACAAGGTTATAATCCAGAAAACATGTTACAAAGTGATTGCAACTGAACAGGCTAGAGACAAAGAGGAACTGAGTGGGAGAAATATGGAGAAAAGGACATATTTTCGGGTGAGGAGGTAAAATAAGAAGGTTTGGTGATACGTAGACCATAAAGGTTAAAGGAGAAGAGAAAGAGAGACCGTTGTGGTCAAAGGAGAACTACACTCACGTTTCCCCTTAGTCTACTGATCATTCCCACAATTTTAAACTAATCTGACTCTCCCAAATTCTCTCATTATCTTTGCTTAGTGATGAAGTATCATTTCTTTTTTTTTTTTTACTTTCTTTTTTTCTTTTAATTGTTGTAGGGCTTACATGTACTCGCTAGAGAGAGCAAGAGAGAGAGAAACACTCCCCAAGAGAGTGTGGCCTGCCACAATCCTTTTTCCTCCATTTCTTCTGCCCAACAGGACCTTGG
>NW_006159548.1:6005182-6016678 GCF_000334495.1 Tupaia belangeri chinensis | reverse complement strand
GTGATGGCAACTGAACAGGCTAGAGACAAAGAGGAACTGAGTGGGAGAAATATGGAGAAAAGGACATATTTTCGGGTGAGGAGGTAAAATAAGAAGGTTTGGGATACGTAGACCATAAAGGTTAAAGGAGAGGAGAGACCGTTGTGGTCGAAGGAGAACTACACTCACGTTTCCCCTTAGTCTACTGATCATTCCCACAATTTTAAACTAATCTGACTCTCCCAAATTCTCTCATTATCTTTGCTTAGTGATGAAGTATCATTTCTTTTTTTTTTTTTACTTTCTTTTTTTCTTTTAATTGTTGTAGGGCTTACATGTACTCGCTAGAGAGAGCAAGAGAGAGAGAAACACTCCCCAAGAGAGTGTGGCCTGCCACAATCCTTTTTCCTCCATTTCTTCTGCCCACCAGGACCTTGGGCATGAACACACACACACACACACACACACACACACACACACACACACACAGTCACTCAGACATACATACATCATGTTTTCAGGCTGCAAGGGCCAGGATTTGAACCATGGTCAGCCGTATGGGATCCAGATTCCCAATGCACACCACTTATCAATGTTTTTTTTTTTTGGAGAGATTTTCACTGTAGGGCGCGTGCGCTCGCCAGAGAGACAGAGAGACAGAGAGAGACATAGAGACAGAAAGTGAGAAACCACCCCCCAGGGGGGATGGTCACGCCGCAATCCCTTCTCCTCCATTCTCCTCTTGGGATCTTGGGCACGCACGCACACGCGCCCGGCGTGAGTTTTAAGCCACCGGGTCCGGGACACGAACCGCGGTCGACTACGTGGGAGTCCAGCGACATAGCCATTACGCTAACTGCTGGTTCCCTCAATGTGTTTTTCAAAGTGGTGGTAAATGTTACTGTATTTCATATTTCATATTTTTCACTTAAATATAAAGCACATAAATGGCTTTTAGAAATTAAAAAAAATTTTAAAAAGGTTATTAAGTTCTTGCTTCCCCTCAGCCTTTGGTTGTTTTTGTTGTTGTTGTTGTTGTTGTTGTTTTTGGGGTTTTTTTTGGGGGGAAAGGTGTTTGCTATAGGGCATGCACACTCGCAAGAAAGACAGAGATAGAGAGACAGAAAGTGAGAAATCACCCCCCAGGGAGGATGACCATGCGACAATCCCTTCTCCTTCATTCTCCTCTCGGAATCTTGGGCACGCATGCACACACATGTGTCCGGTGTGAGTTTAAGCTACCGGGTCTGGGACTTGAACTACGGTCGACTACATGGGAGTCCAGCAACATTACTCCAACTGCTGGTCCCACCTTTGGTTGATTTTTAGTGTAAGTCGTTGATCTTCAATAAACTCAAGGTTTCTAACTGCCTCCAGGAACTGTAATATCAGATCACTTTAAATGACTAGTTAATGACTATTCATTGTGTATCATTAAAAAAAATAACTATTTAACTTATTATGATTATTAATATTTTAATTTGCTATAGGGTACATATGCTCACAAGAGAGAGAGAGAGGAGAAAGGGAAAGCAGAAAAGCGAGCCACTGGGACTGGGACTCGAGCCATGATTGGCCATGTGGGAGTCCAGCATCTTAACCATCACACCACCTGCTTCCCCAGTGTGTATCATTATTAGAAGATCAATGTCTAGGGGGCCAGGAAGTGGCGTGGTGGTTAAGGGCTCTGGACTCCCACATGGCCAATAGCGGTTTGAGTCTTGGACCTGGCGGCTTGCTTTCTCGCTTTCCCTTTCTTTCTCTCTGATCAAATTAAAATAAAAACACTAATTATAACAAGAAATGGAATTAAGTAAATAAATTATTCTTTTTTTTTAAGTCACCATCTGGCCCAGATTAAAAAAAAAAAAAATCAGGGTGCCGGCAAATGGCCTGGTGGTTAAGGGTGCTGGACTCCCACATGGCCGACCACGGTTTGAGTCTCAGACCTGGTGTCTTGCTTTCTTGCTTTTCCTTTCTCTCTATGTCCCTCTCTGACCAAATTGAAAATAAATAAATAAATAGTTAAATAACATAATTACTTTTAAAAACTCAGAATCCTAAAACCTTTACATTTCCCCTTGACCCTCCGCATTTTTGCAATGCTTACCAGGTAAGGACACAGATTTCATCTCTGGGGGTTCACGAACGACAATGAAGTCATTTTTCTTTTCAAAGCTTTACTCAGCTCTTGTTTCCCCCTTGAAGACCCACCTGTGACTGTGATCAATGAGACAGAAGTATTATTTCCCCGGGACCAGCAGATGGTGTGGTGGTTAAGGCGCTGGACACTCGCACATAGCTAACCACGGTTCAAGTCCTGGACCTGGGAGCTTGCTTTATCACTTTCCCTCTTTCTCTCTCTCTCTCTCACTCTCTCTCTTTGTGTCTTTCTCTAGTCAAATTAAAATAAAATAAATAAATAAGTAACATTAAATAAATAATTCTTAAAAAAAAAAAAGAAGTATTATCTCCCCACCAAACATTAGAATTAGAACGAGGAACTGGCTTCCTCTCCCACAGTCAGCCTGGACAGCTTCTCCCTGTGTTCCGCTAGAGCTCCCTCTTTTGCAGAGTCAAAAGCGTATGGAAAACCTCTGTTAGGAAATCATGAATGGTCTGTCAGCTGAACAGCCCAACAGAGGGCCCTCTGAAGTCCAGGGAGATCCAAGATGCGTCTTGCACGAAGTCAGCCCCTGCTTCAGCTCCCAGATGGAAACTGGAAGCCCAGCACTGGTTAGGGACCCCAACACCACAGCAGGCCTGAAGTGGGGAGCTCATTGCAAGCATCTTGTAAGTCTCGTTTACGCACAGGTGGGAGCACATCACAGTTGGGTCTTCTTAGGACATTGCCAAGGGAGTCGGTTATGGCGGAACCCACCTGCTTTCTTCTCAATAGTTTAGCACAATATTAACTAATAATGTTTTCTACTCTAGCTCCTCCTCCATAAAGCTCTCCCCATTTAGTAATACTTCAGGTCTGAGTAATGACTTTACCAAATACTCTGTTAACTCTCCCTCTTGGGAAGCATCTTATAGATTTATAAGAGAAAAATGATTTCACATTCCTTGCAAATATAACACTCCCCCACCCCAGTCCCTTAAGGTCATGTCTGTCTTTCTCCTCCCCACCCTCATTCATTTTGGAGGAATTTGGATAGTGACGATCAGAAAGGCCACCAGATTCAAAGGTCAAGCATGTTCCTTCTTTGTGCCTTGATCCCCAAGCACCCTGCAGAGGCTACCACCTCAAAAACAGGCTCTTGCAGGTGGGATTCTGGGATAGTGAAGGAATTTTGAGAAAACAGCCCACATTCAGTTACCAGTTTCTTGCTCGCTGCTGCTTTCTTTGGTTATTTTTTTGTTCTTTCCACTTAGTAGAAAGACAAGGAATGGGACCAGCAGGCAGCATGGTGGTTAAGGCTCTGGACTCCCACATCGCTGACTGCGGTTTAAGTCTCAGATCTGGGAGCTTGCTTCCTCGATTTTCTTCTCGCTCTCTCTCTGGTCAATTAAAACAATAATAATAATAATAATAAATAAAATGAAATCATTCTCTTTTTAAAAAGACAAGGAGTGAAGGAGGAGGATTTTCTCAGAAAATCAAGTCTCGGTCAATAGCCTGCCTGTCTTTCTCTCCTCCGGAGATCCCCTCCACTCTCGGGTCTGAATTTCAGGAAGTGAGCTGAACGCCACTGAGGGGGGTTATAAGGGCAGTGTCAAATTGCTCGAGTCATGTGGCACATGTTTAAGCCATTAAATAACTTCTTCCTGGTAATGTATGTGTCGATTTCCTTCTAGTCTTTGTGCCAGCTCTTTGACTTGACCCTGAGTATCTGTCTAACTTGTTCAAAATATTGTACTTCCACTGTCCTGCTTAAGTCAACTTCAGTCTGGAAATCCCCAAAGTTCTAGGAGAAAGGGGACTTTTCTGTTTCTGTCTCAGGGCAGAAATTTGGCCTCAGGTTGGAATTCTTCTCCCGAAGATCACCTGATCTGCACCTCAAGCAGGTCCCTGGACATTGTCCATAGGGATCCTCAGAACTACATTCTCCAGGGACCAGCAGTTAGCATAATGGCTATGTCGCTGGACTCCCATGTAGTCGACCACAGTTCGAGTCCCGGACCCGGTGGCTTAAAACTCACACCGGGCGCGTGTGCATGCGTGCCCAAGATCCCGAGAGGAGAATGGGAAGACAAGGGATTACAGCGTGGTCATCCCCCTTGGGGGAGGGGGTGATTTCTCACTTTCTGTCTCTCTCTCTCTCTCTCTCTCTCTCTCTCTCTGTCTGGCGAGCGCATGCGCTCTATGTCAAAAACCTCTCCAAAAAAAAAAGAACTACATTCTCCAGACTCTGAGGACAGGCCCCTGACAACTGTTTCTGTAATGGGTTTTCCATTTCACTTCCTGATCTGTCTATCATTTTCTCCCCACCCCTTCCCAGCCCACGAGGCCGGGAGTCACCAGCCCCAACCAAGGATCAGACTGTCGCTACCCACAGATCTTCACGATCTACTACCACTGTAACTAGGACACATCTGAATAGATGGGCAACACGTGGAAGTTTTATTTGAAACTTATTTCCCTGGGTGAACACTACCAAGACCTCATGCCTTAAATCCTTCCAAGTCCTAGAAGAAAGTTGTTTGCATCTTATAAAGCACATAGCAGCAACCCTGCTTCTCAGCCCCCTAGCTTACCCCAGGTGAGAACTTGGTGGGTATTTTTCTCAGAAGGAGTAGCAGGGATGGAAGAGGCCTTGGGGACGCACGGCTGGGGGGACCCTGGACGAGAAGCACTGTGGCTCTGCACCATCAGTAAATAGATATATTGGAAGAGTGGAAAATCTTAGCTGTAGTGATAAGAGCATGATCCTGGAGACACTTAACCTTGTCCTCACAGAAACCTCTAAGAGCAGGCAGTGACCTTCAGCTATTTGACTCTTCCTTTATAACATGGCGTCTTCCAAGGAGGAATGCCAGCTCCTCTCTCAGGCTAACAAATAGCAGCCAAGAGCCTTGTCTTCTGCTGCCCCCTTGTGTTTAGGAAAAGAAAGTCTAAATCCATCGCGTGGCTGTGGAATGGAGAAACTAGTATTTTAGAGCCACAAGGGATCTTAGACATTCCCTGGTCCAACTCTTCCACTTGGCAGATAAAGAAACCGAAACCCAGATTGGACCCAAGGTTCCCTTGGTCCTTCCCCTGTGCCACCACCCCTCTAGACAGTTACACTCACATCACATGACGTGTCAGGTCCTTAACAACTAAGATCCCCCTACAGGGCAGCAAAACCCAGTATGTCCAAATACATCCATGTCTGACTCCGTGAAACATTTCCAAGGGATTGCAGTGGGGTGTGCCGGGACAGGTGACAGATACCGAGAGCTCACACTCACAGAGCACTCACCCGGGGCAGACCCTTGCTGTCCCTCTGCATATCTCACTACCGCTTCAGGTCACCCTAGCAGGCAATAACCATAATCCTCTTCTGGCCCGTAAGGAACTGAGGTTCAGATAGGTTATAAGTAACTCGCCCAATCACACAGCTATGGCTGGCAGAGCCAGAATTCAAATTCGGGTACTAATATAAAGTCTGTGCTTTTAATTCGATCACAGCTTGCCACACCGCCTGACCCATCTAGCTTCGCTTTGCCTGAAAGGTTCAGACTAGGAGAGACCCTTTAGGGGCCCATTCTCTTACTACTTTCTGTCTACACCTGTGATCGCCCTTCCTCCTGCTCACCTGGCTACACCTCCAGTACCAAGCATACCACCAATGGTCCCCAGAGGGTGGTCCTCAGGCCACCAGCTTCACCATCACCCACGGACCTGTTAGAAATGCAGATTCTTGAGACCAGCAGGTGGCGTAGTGGTTCCATCGCTGCATTCCCACATAGCTGACCATGGTTCGCTCGAACCATGGACCTGGAGCATGTGAGTGTGTGCCCAAGATCCCAAGAAGGGAGCAGAGGAGAAGGGATTGCAGCATGGCCATTTCCCCTGGGGGTGATTTCTCACTTTCCGTCTCTGTCTCTGGTGAGCACATGTATCGATATAGAAAAACTCTCTCTAAAAAGAGGAAATGTGGAGTGTGGTCTCTGCCAGACGGACTACATCGGGAACTCTGGGGGCCAGGCTGCTCGCACAGCCTCAGGGTATTCTGACGCACTCACGCGTGAAGCCACCGCTCCAGAACATCCAGGCACGGCAACTGTGTTTTCAGGGAAAAAGCACGGGCAGGGCATGGCGCAGTTTCGGTGTCTACACGCAGGAAACAGAGAGAACACACTCCACTTAGGAGAAACCAAATTCTAATCTGATTTACCTAGAGGGAAAAGCTGCTGGAATTTTTCGCAGTTGCTTCCAAATCCCATCTGACCTCTCACCTTTGGCCTTGCCTGCCTCCTGCTCCCACCCCACCCCCAACACACACACTAAGTGAAGCAGAAAAGGAAAAGGTGCCTCTGAGCACAGGGAGGACCACGGAAGAGGAGATGAAGACCAGCCTCACACTGACGCTCAGCAGCACCATCACACGCCCCTTCTGGAGAGACGGTGGGAATGTCGGGGACGAGCTTTATCAGTGAAGGTCCTGTCTTTTTTGACAATGTTCTAAAATTCTCAAAACACCTTTTTTTTTTTTTTTTTGAGAGTTTTTTTTGCTATAGGGCCCCTGCCCTCACCAGAAAAACAGAGAGACAGAGAGTGAGAAATCACCCCCCTCGGGGGATGGCCATGCCGCAATCCCTTCTCCTCCATTCTCCTCTTGGGATCTTGGGCACACACGCACATGCGCCCGGTGTGAGTTTAAGCCCTCCCGGGTCCGGGACTTGAACTGCAGTCGACTACATGGGAGTCCAGCCACATAGCCATTACACCAACTGCTGGTCCCTCGAAACACCTTTTAATGACATGTTTTTCTTGTGATAAATGTAATCCTCAGACTAGCAGGTCACCAGTGTGGTGGTCAAGGAAGCTGGATCCCACATAGCTGACTTGGTGGTTCAAGTCCCAGACCTGGTGGCTTGAAAAACACACTGGGCCTATGTGTATGTGTACCCCAAATCCAGGACAATGGAGACGGGATTGTGATGTGGCCATCCCTCATGGGGGGTAAGTTCTCTCTCTCTCTTTCTCTCTTTCTCTCTTGGAGGATACATGTCCCATAGCAGAACTGGAAAAAAAGTAAGCCCCAACTGCCCAGTTGCAGAAGCTCGTGCTGCATGCCAAGCAGAGGCCACATGGGAGGCCCAGGTTTGACTCCCAGGCACCCTAAGAGCTCGCAAGTGCTGTGAATGATTGTCCCAGCTCCTCGGGAGGCTGAAGGCTGAAGCAGAAAGGTGGTGAGCTCTTGGCCAGTGTGGGCAACATGAGGAGTCTCTGTCTGAAAATCTGGGGCATGGTAGCCCATATCTGTCATCCCACTAGTCAGGAGGTGTAGGCAGGAGAATTGTGACACGGGGACTTTGTTAAAAAAACAAACGAATGAAAATAATCCATGTTAATAATCTTAGAACGTCAGAAAATTTTTTTAAATTTAAAGTTAAAATCACACACTCGTCCATTTCTCAGAAAGAACATTTTAATGACTGTATTTCCTTCCAGCCTTTTCTACACAGATCTTTACTTGTAAGCCTTGTCTAAATGTCAGTATTTTTACAATAGATTTGTAGAAATGAAAATATAGATAGGGTTAAAGATTACAACCTTTGTGGGGGCTTTTGTTATTGGCAAACTTTTCAGAGAGCTGCTACCATTTCACAGTCCCATCAATAGTACAGAATGGGCACTCCACAGACCGCGGTCGATTAAGTGGGAGTCCAGCGGCATAGCCATTACGCCAACTGCTGATCCCTTAATTCTTTGTCTGTGGAGTGCCCATGCCACATGGGGTAGGCTTTCTCTCTCACTTCCTCTCTCTCTCTCCATCAAACGAATGTGCCTTCTGGCATTTTTTTTTTTTAATTAAAAAAAGAGATGGAACAGGAATTCTAGTTTCCTTCTGGATATGTTAAACTCTGTTTGGAACACAACAGGTAAATACCCACTAATTCCAATAAGAGTATTCAAAGAACTTCAGAAATATCTGCTAATTCTAACGAAAATAAAAATAACCTTTGAAATACTTTAAATCAGGACTCACAAACCCATATGTTCTCAAAAATCAGGCAGGTAAATAAATTAGTGAAACAGGCCAGGAGAAAGACATTCATATTTAAATCTTTTTTTTTTTTTTTTTTTTGAGAGAGAGATTTTTGCTATAGGGCGCCTGTGCTCACCAGAAAGACAGAGACAGAGAGACAGAAAGTGAGAAACCACCCCCCAGGGGGGATGACCACGCCGCAATCCCTTCTCCTCCATTCTCCTCTCAGGATCTTGGGCATGCATGCACGCGCACCTGGCGTGAGTTTAAGCCACCGGGTCCGGGACTTGAACCATGGTCAACAACATGGGACTACAGCGACATAGCCATTACGTCAACTGCTAGTCCCTCATATTCAAATCTTAAAAACAACCTGGGCTCTCTTCTTCTGGACCTGGCTGAGCAGGGGATAACATCACAGGAGTCAATGTCTACCAAAACAATGACCGGAAAGTTCAGCACAAGGCCAGGGCATATACCTAAGGATGTCGGTCAAGCTGCACACATTTCCAGTCAGAAGAACAAACTCCACTTTCATGTTATAAGTGGCACCAATCAGTCAGGTGATCTGGCAGATGAAGCTTCCTGGCTAGGAACACAAAATAGCTATGATGGGAGGCCATACTGGATGATATGGGTTTATGCCCAGATGAAGGCATGTGAACAGACCCGCATTCTCAAGGCTCGGGACAAAATCCTCACTGATGACCAGCTGGCTCTAGACTCCCCCAAGGGCTGTGGCACTGTCTTGCCCTTTGGTCCTCACAAGTGCCAAGGCCTAAATAAAAGGAAGGACATTCCATGTACATGGATTATAAGACTTAATATCATAAAGATGACAATATTTTCCAAATTGGTCTACAGACGCAATGTAATATTTATTTGCGTCCTTGCAAAAACTGACAAGCTGATCTTAAGATATATATGGAGAGGTCAGCAGATGGCATAACGGTTATGTCACTGGACTCTCATGTAGTCGACTGTGGTTCGAATCCTGGACCTGGTGGCTTAAAACATGTCAGGCATATATGCATGCCCAAATCCCAAGAGGAGAATGGAAGAAAAGGAATTGTGGTGTGGCTATCTTCCCCAGGAAGGAATGATTTCTTGCTTTCTGACTCTCTGTCTCTCTGACGAGTGCATGCACTCTATAGCAAAAATCTCTAAAAAAAAAATTATATGGAAACTCAGGACCAGCAGATGGTATAAGGGTTATGTTGCTAGACTCTTACATGGCTGACTGTGATTCGAGTCCTGGATCTGGAGGCTTGAAACGCACGCCGGGTGCATGTGCGTGCATGCCCAAAATCCCAATAGGAGAATGGAGGAGAAGGGATTGTGGTGTGGTCATTCCCCCTGGAAGGTAATTTCTCACTTTTTCTTTCATCATCTTTATTGCCTCTCCTCTCTGGAGCTAAATTTTAATCTTCCATAGTAGAAAATCAAAGCCAAGAGTGGGCCAGTCAGTGAACATGGTGATTATGATGGCTGAGTCCCACATGGCTGTGTGGTTCGAGTCCTGGACCTGGTAACTTGAAAAATACGTTGATACATGTGCATGCATGCCCAGAATTCTGAGAGGAAAATGAAGGAGAAAGGATTGCAGCGTGGACGTCTCTCTCTCACACATGCCAGTAGCAAAATAAGAGGAGGAAAAAAAAAAAAGGTCAAATACAGTGATAAGAATAAGAGAAAAAAAATGTTAAGAGTTGAGTGGTTGCCTCAGGAAATCAGGAGTGAGATAAAATTAAATTGGTGGAAGAAAGTTACTAGTACCCATAGCCGGGCTGTTTGGGGGTACTCTAGTCTACATTCCCTTCTCTAGCCTCTGGTTTCACCATTGCAACGATGGGTAATGAGCTCAGATCCCACTAACTGAGGATCTACTATGTGCCCAGCTGAGTACTATACACACACACACACACACACGTGCACACATGGTCGGTGTCCTGCCAAGCCCTGGGAAGGGCTGAAATGATAGGTCCTAGAACTGAGTCCAAAGGAAGTGGACATTTTAAAAGATGCATAAAGAGCATTTAGTAAAATTCAACATATATTCGTGGTTTCAGACAATGTCTTAGGAAGCTAGAAATAGAGGGAATATCCTTAAACCTTGAATCTGTTCAAGAATCTTAGTTAAGAGCTACTACTTAGAAGTGGGTACCATTATTAGGACTATTGTCAGATGAATAATCTTAAGTTCCCAGGGACTGTAAGTTGTAACACTGACTCCATGCCTTGAGGTCTCTCTGACAATCTGGGCCACCTCTGATTCATGGGACAGGGGCACCCATAGTAGTCCTTACAATGAGAAGAAAATGCAAAGTTGTTCTGTTTTGGACATTCTCTCGGGTCCACGAGGGGGAGTCGGGGCTCGTTTAAAGTCCAGTTCAATGTTCAAAGGATAAAGTAATTGAACAGTATCAAACGATTTAAATATTAGCAAATATTTATTTGAATACACACGTTTATTAGAATACACAAGTGTGTACTCTACAGGATCTCCCTGCAACTTGGGTCAGAATGAACTAGCCCTGGACCTTTCAATGATTAACTCCCACTGCTAGTTAAAGTATTCACATAATTTCCCCCACTTCGGTCATCCAGAGACATCCAGACCGTATTAAGGAGAGACAGCATAAGCAGCTTATCGGCCCTTCCACCGTTTGTGGAGCTCTATGGATGCTACATCAATAATTTCCAATAGGAGAGTGTGACGAGGGAGAGTGCCCCTTTAGGAAAGGGTGTTCCAGGGCCAGCAGGTAGTGTGGAGGTTGGGGCAGCTGGATCTCACATAACTGATTCTGAAGTTTCAGTCCTGAGCTCGATGGCTTGAGAATCACACCGGATGCATGTGTATGTATATCCACAATCCAGAGAAGATAACGGAAAAGGGATTGCGGTGTGGCCATCCCCCTGGGGGGCGATTTCTCACATTCCCTCTCTCTTTCTGTACCCCTTCTCTCTGGCAAGCACGTGTGTCCTATTGCAAGAAAATTTTTAAACAATTTTAAAAGGAGGACGTATCAGACTTTGGAGTTGGAGGAGTATTGTGTGTGTAATTTTTTAAAAGCTTAATTAATATTGTATTTTATATTTGGAAAATAGTTTATTGTTTCCACAATACAAATTTTAGACAAATTTGTGGGATTTTTATTTATTTTAGTGCATTAATAGGAGGCAAAAGTTTAAAAAAAATGGAGACATCAAGTTTCATCTCATTTCAACCCACCTGGGATTGTACAAAATATTTTATATTATAGAGCACCGAGGTCCCTCACATCTGCCTCCTCCCTCCCATGTTTACTGCCACTTCTGGTCACATGGTCTATGTGAAGAATTGACTAAGTTGAGATATATACTGAATTTGTGT
>NW_006159548.1:5993814-6005153 GCF_000334495.1 Tupaia belangeri chinensis | reverse complement strand
GAATGCCTTCTGATCACCTTATTCTAGAAACTTCCAAAGGCCCTTTCATTTTTTTTTTAAAAAGAATTGTTTACTTAATTTTATTTATTGTTATTTCTTAATTTGCTACATGTTAGCATGTGCACTAACCAGAGAGAGCGAGAGGGAAAATGAGAAAGCAAGCCATCAGGTCCAGGATTCAAATCACGGTCAGCCATATGTGAGTCCAGTACCTTAACCACTATGCCACCTGTTGGCCCCACCAATTTTCTTCTTTTTTTTTTTTGCCTGAGGGCATGTGCACTTACCAGCGAGAGACAGAGATAGAGAGAGGGAGAGGAAGAGGGAGAAAGCACCCTCCAAAAGTGCCATCACACCACAATCCCTTCTTCTCCATTTCTCCTTTCTGTTGGGATTTGGGGCATGCATACATATGTGTCCAGCATGTCTTTCAAGTCACCAGGTAATCTAGGATTTGAACCATATGGTGGCCATGTGGGATCAGGGCCACAGGGCCAGCCCAAGCCTATATTATTTTTATGATGCCATATAGCTTCCCCCCATTTAGAGTGCATTGAAGTCAGGTGTGAACAAGCCCTCTGAGTTTTGCTTATTTTCTTCATTGGTGCAAGGAGGGAAGATTGGATGATTTCTCCGATGGCTTCCAGTTCCTGAACATATCATTTCAAAGAACTTGGCCAGTTTCTCACATGTATCTCTGCTGACTGCTGCTGTGGAAACTCTCCTTCATAAATTCTGTTAGAAAATACAGGTGTTCTCAGTTTCCATCACACATCACAAATCCAAGAGGCAGGTCTGGTGAGACTGCTCTCTATAGGACTCAGATTTCCCCTTCTTCGGTTTCATGGGTTACAGTGAAGTCAACAGAGTGTAATTTGTGTTTGCATAAAACCAGAGCACAAAAGAAAAGATCCAGGCGTTCTCGAGCATACAGGGAAGAAAGCGTCCCATAATGAAAGGCCCAAGTTCAGTTCTGTCAGACATTCTTGTTCTTCAGCCAATTCGCTTCTCCTCCACAGGGAGTAGATCAACGCTCAACCTCTCTCTGGCTTCGCCACTGCCCTTGGAAAACCAGCAGAGACCCAATTTCCATTTTGTTCACTTAGACTGTATTTATGGGCCAACCTATGACCTGGTGAGTAAAGTTGGATCCCACACGATTGACCACACAGTTGACACCCAGGATCTGCTGGCTTTAAAGTGCATGTGCTGGGACCAGCAGTTAGCATAATGGCTATGTCGCTGAATTCCCATGTAGCTGACTGCGGTTCGAGTCCCGGACCCGGTGGCTTAAACTCACGCCGGGCACGTGTGCGTATGTGCCCAAGATCCCCAGAGGAGAATGGAGGAGAAGGGATAGCAGCGTGGCCATCCCCCCTGGGGGTGATTTCTCGCTCTCTATCTCTCCGTCCCTCTCTGTCTTTCTGGCGAGTGCATGCACCCTATAGCAAAAACCTCTCCAAAAAAAAAAGTGCATGTGCTCACCAGAGAGAGAGATGCAGAAATAGAGGGAGAGATGATGCCCCTTCCAATGGGACATGGTCCCACCATAGTTCTTTTTCCTCCATTTTCTCATTCTGGCGGGATTTGGGGCCCACGCACACATGTGCACGCACACACACACACACACACACACAGGCCACTGGGACGAACGCTCAAACTGTATGGCTGGCCATGTGAGATCCAGCTCCCTGGACACCAGGTCTTGGGCAGGCCCCCTTTTGTTTAATTAAAAGTGTGATAATAGTCACAAAGAGTAATAACGAGCTTTAAGAATATCTAATGTGGAAGTGGGAGTTCTGAAATATGTTGAGAGAAACAGAAAGTAAACCCAAAGGATGAATAAGAATTAACTGAAAGAAAAAGGGAATGAGGAACATTCTAGGCAAAAGGAAAAGCATGTATCCTTTCCACTACATCAAGCTGCTGTTCATACATATTCATACCTCCTTAATTTTCTTTTTTTTAAGAATTATTTTTATTTAATTTTTAATTTATGGTGATTTGGCCAGACACACACACACACACAGAAAGAGAGCATTAGCGAGAGCGAGAGAGAGAGAAAGTGAGAAAGCAAGTCACCAGGTCCAGACATCAAACCATAGTTGTGGTCGGCCATGTGGAGTGTCCAGCGCTTTAACCACCACATCACCTGCTGGTCCCTATACCTCCTTAATTTTCAATTCTCAGGTCAGCAAGATGATTAGGAGATAAAAGTAGCAAGTAGAGCGCCAGCAGGTGGTGTGGAGGTTAAGGTACTGGATCTCACATGGCCAGCTGCACAGTTGGAGTCCTGGTGGTTGAAAAGCATGTCGGGAGGCCAGCAGGTGGCATGGCGGTTAAGGTGCCAGACTCCTACATGACTGACTATGGTTTGAGTCTGGGACCAGGCAGCTTGCATTCTCACTTTCTTTCTCTATATCTCTCTGGTGAGTGTACATGTCCCGTAGCAAATTAAATAATAATAATAATAAATTAAATTAAATAAATAATTATTTTTAAAATAAAATTTAAAAAATGCCAGGCATGTGTGCATGCATGCCCAAAATTCTGAGAGGGGACTGGAGGAGAAGGGATTGCGGCATGGGCATCTTCCTTAAGGGGTGATTTCTCAATTGCCTTTCTCTCATTCTCTGTCTGGTGAGTGCACATGCCCTATAGCAAAAAAATAAATAAATAAAAAATAAAAAAAGGAAAGATAGCAAGTAGAAATACACACTAAAAAGAAATAGAGTAAGCCCCAACAAGGGTGGAGTTCTCCTGACAAGGAGGTTTAAAAGGAAGGTCAACTAGTTCAAAAGAACCTGTGACTCCATGAAAACAGAAATATGGGAAATATTTAAGCTGTTAACAAACAGATTGATTTTTTACAGCCAAAAATAAACGGTTCTAACTATAGGAAATCTTGTGCCTCCAATCATTTCTCTTTGCCAGTTGCCTTCTGCACGAAGGCTCAGACACAGGACGTGATGACACCTCTGGGCTTGGGACAGGTAAGAGCTACAGGTTCAGTGTGAATTCTCAGGTCACTACCACTGCTGAGGCTGACAATGCCCACAAGGATAGCTCATCCAACTCCCTAACACTGTGGTGCTCTGACCCCTCACCTCTGCCCTTCTCCTCCACTTGGTTCAGACACCTATGTCCATTGAATCCCAGACCTGTCATTAGGCAGAAATACGCTTACTCGGAACTCTTCAATTCTGACATCTTAAACTGCTTAGTATACCACTGTATTGCTAAGTAACAGAAACACCTAAGATTAGGTGATTTATAGAGAACAGTGCTATGCCAGTCCTGTCATGCAGAGCTGAATCCCACATGCCCAACCACAGTTCAATTCCAGCCCCAGTGGCTTAAAAAATGCACCAGGTATGTGTGTGTGTGTGCCCCAAATCTTGGCAGGATGGAGAAATGGAGGGAAAAGTATTGTGATGTAACCACACCACATTGTGGGATGCTTTTTTTCTCTCTCTTTTTCTTAAAAGCATACATGCCTTTTGACAGGAAAAAAAAAAAAAACCACAAATAATTAGAGGTTTATTTGATTCATGATTCTGGTGGTTGGAAAGTCCAAAGGTGTTGGCCTGGCATCAGGTCAACCTCACATGGCTGGCAGAAGCAGAGAGGATGGCAGGTGTGTGCAGAGGGTCGCTATCTTCCTATTATAAAAACCCACTTCCACAGGAACGAACCCCTTCTCACAGGAGCTAAAACTCACCGGGTCTCACGAGACATTGTTAATTCCTTCATGAGGGCAATGCCTCCATGATCCAGTCACTGCCCATTAGGTCTCACATCTTAAAGCTCTCAGTACTTTCCAATGCCCTTCCACTGGGGACCAAATTTCCAAAAATGAACCTTCAGGGAACAGAGCATTATCCAAACCACAGCACAGATGCTGAGCACATGCGCCTAGCCTCCTTGTCCTGCCACACGTTCACTGCATTGTGCTCATCACACACATTCTTCAGTCTTATCAGTGTGTCTGTCCATTGACTTCATTTCCTTCCAGATTCATCATTCTTTCCTTTCTGATCATGCCTGGTCCCTTGACTTCCCACCGTAGCCCTCTCAGGACTACTACCTTGTGTCAACCACTCCTCTGCTCTTGTACCTCGGGCTGCAGAGTGCTGAAAAATCTGGCACCACAGCACTGCTCGGTGCCACACAAAGAGCGTGGTCTCTCACCTGAGTTGATAATCAAATGCTGTCATATTCCCCACACGAGCCACACACTTCCCACATCACACGCTCACCCTCCTCAACCACCTGGTCTACCATCTCTCCCCACATCAGAGAAATGAGCCCGCAATACCAGAGCTAGCTCAACTTCCTGCTCCTCTTCCGTCAGATGGCATTTCCCAGAAGCAGAGTCAGAGACAGAGACAGGGATTCACAGGACGGATTTACTGAGCAATGTTCACAGGAGAAACCTCTAAGGAAACGAGGGGAAAAGGATGGCACAGAATGTGAGACGTGGTTCCAGCTGAAGGCTGATCTGGGCTGGAGTCCACAGTCTCCCTGGAACATGAAGAGCACACAGCGTTGTCCACTTTCAGGCAAGCAGGCCAGGTTCTGCACTCTCTTTTTGGTCTATCAGTGGCTGTAGGCCATCCCTGGGAGAAGGTACAGAACCTCTGGCATCTTCTGCTTGTTTGAGCAGAAAGCAATTTTCCATGAGTGAGTGTAGCTGGGAGCCTTAGTAGCTGACACTCACGGCCGTGCAGGGCTGGGGACACCAGCCCAATCAAGGAGACCTTGGCACAACACCAACAACAGCTCTTGCGGCATCCAAGCCCACCACCTTACCTACATCTCCAACCTCCCTCTCTTTGTCGAACTCTTGAGTCTCCCCCCAACAATGTGCTCCTAACTAACCTAGTGTGAACTGTCACCATAGCTCTCACCAGACTGCATTTTTTTTTTTTAATTTTTGCCGTATGGTATGTGCACTTGCCCCAGAGGAGAGAGAGAGAAAGAGGGAAAGTGAGAAATCACTCCCCAGGGGAGATGGCCACACCACAATCCCTCCTTTTCCACACCCCTCTCAGGATCTTGTGCACACATGTATATATGCCTGGCATGATTTTTCAAGCCACTGGGTCCAGGACTCAAACCACAGTCTGCCATGTGGGAATCCAGCCACCATAACCACCACACTACCTGCTGGCCCCACACACTGTATTTTAACATCTGCAGACTGTTTTGTAGACTCTCAGACAGTGGGGCCATTCTTGTCTTCAGATTCCTGGTACCTAACACATAAAAGAAAAGAAAAGCTGCTTGGTACTCATTAGCAGTTCTTTTAGAAGGAATTTCAAGTCAGGTAGGTAAAAAAAAATCTTTAATAGGAGGAGTTCATGGCCAGCAGGTGGTGTGGTAGTTAAGGTGCTGGACTCTCACATGGCCAACCCCTGTTCGAGTCCCAGACCTGGCGACTTGAGAATCATGCTGGGTGTACATGAGGAGGAGGGTGGAGAAGGAGGGATTGCAGCATGGCCATCCCACGTGAGGGGTGATTTCTCACTTTCTCTGTCACTGTCTCTCTCCAGCTCACTTTTCCTCTCACTGTCTTTCTCTAGAGAATGCTTTTGCCCTATGACAAAACCTTAAGAAACAACCAAATAAAAAAACACAATACAACAACAAAATAGGAGGAGTCTTTCCCCCTTCACATCAGACTGCATAAATGATAAACTTACGCAGCAGCCCCTTTAGAACTGGCCTCAACCAACCTCCTGTTGCCAAATTCCAGATTTGTTTAGGTATTGCTGATTATAACCCGAGGACCTCTGGAAGCACCACACAGAGGGCACCACAAAGAACCCCTCACACTACTCATCCTTGGGATAACAACAGGAAAGCCAGGGTCTGTGAGTTTCCAACACTGGGGGAACACCTTCGCCCTTAGGCACCCCCACCTCAGAGATTTCCTGCACCATGTATTTGACAGTATGTTTTTTTTTTTCCTCCTACTCTATCTCTTGCTATTTTAAAAATAAAGGCCTTGGGCTGGCCCCATGACCTAGTAGTTTAAAGAGTCAGCTCCCACATGGCCTACTACAGCTCAAATCCTGGCCTCCCTGAATTGAAAACACACCAGGCACACTCCAAATCCTAACAGAAGGAAGAAATGGAGGACAAGCCAGGCCTTGCGACTCGGCCACACCCCATCGGGGGTACTTTTTCCCTCTCCCTCTCTGCCTCTCTCTGTCTTTCTGCAAACAGACACGCATTCTGGCAATTAAAAAACGTTCAGTATAAAAACCCCGTGCCGTAACGTGCTCACCATCTGCGAGAGGTCTCCATCATTCCTCCAGCTCCATGGTCCTCTCGCTTTGCGGGAAAGCTCAGTTACCCAACCCGGAGGTGTCGGGTGACCTTGCTGGACAAACGGGGACAGACCTAGAAGTATACACTGTCAATTCTGCCTCTGGGGTGCTGTAGGGAGCTACATCCCAGAACAAAACCCCAAGTGTGGTGTCATCCCTCAATTGGTTGAAACAGCGTGTGCTTTTTTTCTCCTTAAAGACACGCTACGTAGGTGAAGCGTGTCCAGAAAACTGAATGGAGCAGCAATAAAACCTGAAAAGGCTCATGAATTTCACAAAGAATTTGAAACATTTGGCAGTCATTTTTCTATTGAGAAATAGTTAGCCCACAGCAGGGGTGGGGGGTGTGTAAGATCCATCTGGGACACACACCAGCAGAAATCAATTTAATTAGGGAGGGGGCAGTGAGCATGGATAATGGGAAAAGAAATAAAGGCCAACCCATTTATGATGAAATGAAGAACAAGGACCATAAAAAGACGCCAAAACCACAGCTGATAACAAAAACTCCTTTTGTCACTTTATGTTGAGGCCAGTTAAGGATGGAAACCAAAGATGAGATAGAAGACATGGAAGGATTGGTAAAGGGCAAAAGCGAGCGGGGAAGGGGTCTCCTTCCGGCCTGGTTCCTGACATACACCCCCGGATTCATTCTCCTTTGGCTGAACCCCTCAGCTTTCTACAACAGGACATCAGTGCTTTCAAGTCTATGGACTTTTCCACAGTCCTCCTTTCCTGGATCTTAAGCAACTTACACTGATACCATTGCCATGGATGACTCCTTCCAGAATTCGCAAATACGACGCAGGACTCCAGCTTGAATTTGAAATACATCATGAATCAACTTTTTTTTTTTTCTCGAGTCTAAGTAGAGCCCATGTAATATTTAGGGCATATTTATACTGAAAATCAAATTAAAATAAAATCTTTGTTTACCTAAAACACGAATTTAACTAGGCAGCCTATCTTTGATCTGATATCTGCACTCAGAATCTCACCATAAAGATCAACTGTTTTGTGATTATACAAAGGGACTCCAATGGGACCAGCAGTTGGCGTAATGGCTATGTCGCTGGACTCCCATGTAATGGACTACGGTTCAAGTCCCGGACTCGGTGGCTTAAATTCATGCTGGGCACATGTGTGTGTGTGTGCCCAAGATCCTGAGAGGAGAATGGAGGAGAAGGGATTGTGGTGTGGTCATCCCCCTTGGGGGGTGATTTCTCACTTTCTGTCTCTCTGTCTCTATCTTCCTGGCAAGCACATATGCTCTATAGCAAAAACCTTGCCAAAACCGAAACCAAAATCAAAACAAAACAAAGGGACTCCAAAAAGTTTGTGAAGGACCAGCGGGTCGGGTAGTGGTTAAGGTGCTGCCTCAACCTAACCCTAACAGTAACGCTAACCAAAACCGTAAACATAACCTGAAAACTAACCCTAACTCTCACCCCTAAGCCTGGCCCTGACCCTAAATCTCACCATAACATTAACCCTACCGTAACCCTAACCATAACCTTAACCCTAGCCCTTAACACTAAACTTAGCTCTTAACGCTAACCATAACCCTAATACAAACCCTAACACAAACCCCAGCCCTAACCCTAACACTCACCCCAACCCTAACCCTCAATCTAACCCTAACCCTAGCCCTACCATCACACTAAATCCAACCCTAACCCTATCACCCAACCCTGACCCTAACCCCTAAACCTAACCATAACCCTTCACCCAAACTTAAGCCTAACCCAGACCTTAACCCTAAACCTCACCTCTAACCCTAACCCTAAACTGAAATTTATCCCTAACAATAACTCTACTGTAACCAGAACCCTAAGCCTAAGCCTAACCCTAACCCTAAGCCTAACCATGACACTAACCAAAACCGTAACCCAGACCCAAACCCTAAGCCTAATCCTCACTCCTAACCCTCATCCTAAACCTAAAACTAAGCCTAACCGTAAGCCTACCGTAACCCTAACCCTAACCCAGAACCTAAGGCCTCAACCTAACCCTAACATATAACCCTAACCATAATGCTAACAAAAACTGGAAACATAACCCGAAAACTCACCCTAACCCTCACCCCTAAGCCTGGCCTTAACCCTAAATATCACCATAACACTAACCCTACCATAACCCTAACTGTAACCCTAACCCAAGTCCCTAACCCTAAACCTAGCCCCTAACCCTAACTATAACCCTAACCAAAACCCTAAACAATCCCCAACCCTAAGCCTAACACTCACCTCTAACCCTAACCCTTAATCTAACCCTAACCCTAACCCTACCATCACCCTAAGCCCAACCCTAACCCTATGGGCCAACCCTGATACTAACCCCTAAACCAAACTGCATCCCTTCACCCAAACTGAAGCCTAACCCAGACCCTAACCCTAACCCTCACACCTAACCCTAGCCCTAAACCTAAATTGAACCCTAACACTAACCCTACTGTAACCAGAACCCTAACCCTAAGCCTAACCACAAAACCACACCCTAACTCCTAAGCCTAACCGTCATACTAAACGAAACTATGACCCAAACCTGAACACTAAGCCTAATCCTTACCCCTAACCCTCATCCAAAACCTCAATCTAACCCTAACTGTAACTCTACCATAAGCCTAAGCCTAACCCTAACCCTAAGGCTGAAACCAAACCCTAACACCTAACCCTAACCATCAACCTAACACGAAAACTAACCCTAACCCTCACCCCTATGCCTAACCCTGACTCTAAATCTAAACATAACACTCACCCTACCATAAACCTAACCATAACCCTAACCCTAGCCCTAACCCTAAACCTCACCCCTAAGCCTGACCGTAACCCTAACCCAAACCATAACCCAAAGCCAACCTAGACCCTAACATTAACCCCTAACCCTAACCCTCAATCTAACCCTAACCCTGAGCCTACCATAACACTAACCCTAACTTTGACCGTATGGCCCAACCACAACCCTGACCCCTAAACCTAAACATAAACCTTCACCCCAACTGAAGCCTAGTGCAGACCCTAACTCTAAACCTAACCTTCACTCCTACACCTTGCCCGAAACCTAAATTTAACCCTAAGTCCTGGCCCAAAGTGTAACACTAACCGAAACCATCGCCCAAACCCGAACCCTAAGCCTAATCCTCACCACTGACCCTACTCCTGAACCTAAATCGAACCCTAACCGTAACCCGACCATAAGCCTAACCCTAACCCTAAGTCTAATGACGAAACCGAACCCTAATGCCTCACCCTAAGCGTAACGCTAACCAAACCAACAACCTCACCCGAAAACAAACACTAACCCTCACCCCTATACCACGCCATGATCCTAAATCTCACCATAACACTCCCCCTACTGTCACCCGAACCATAACCCTAAACCTAGCCCCTAATGCTAAACCTCACCACTAACCCTAACCCTGACACTGACCCTAACCCAAACCCTAACCCCAACACCAACCCTGACCCTAACACTCACCCCTAACCCTCACCCTCAATCTAACCCTACCTCTAACCGTACCACAAACCTCCCCCTAACCCTAACCCTAACCCTAACCCTAACCCGACTGAAGTCTAGCCTGGACCCTGACCCTAACCCTAACCCTCACCCCTACCCCTCGCCCTAAACCTAAATTTAACCCTAACACTCACCCTCCTGTCACCAGAACCCGAACCCTAACCCTAGCCCTAACCACTCAGCCTAACCCTAAGTCCTGGCCCTAAACGTAACACTAACTGAAACCGTCGCCCAAACCCGATCCCTAGGGTGAATCTTCACCCCTGACCCTACTCCTAAATCTCAATCGAACCCTAACCATAACCCTACCGGAAGCCTAACCCTCACCCTAAGCCTAACGCCGAAACCGAACCCTAACGCCTAACACTTACCATAAGGCTAACCAAAACCGTCACCCTCACCCATAAACTAACCCTAACCCTCACCCCTAACCCTCGCCCTGACCCTAAATCTCACCATAACACTCCCCCTACCCTAACCCGAACCTAATCCTAACCCTAAACCTATCCCTAAACCCTAACCCAAACCCCAACCCTGACCCTAACACTTACCTCTAACCCTCAACCTCAATCTAACCCTCCCCCTAACCCTTACCCTATCACCAACCCTAACCCTGACCCCTAACCCTAACGGTCAGCCTTCACCCCGACTGAAGCCTACCCCGGACCCTGACCCTCACCCCTACTCCTAACCTTAAACCTAAATTTAACCCTAATACTCACCCTTCAGTCACCAGAACCCAAACCCTAACCCTAACCCTAACTACTCAACCTAACCCTAACTCCTGGCCCTAAGCATAATGGTAACAGAAACCATCGCCCAAACCCGAACCATAAGCCTAATCCTCACCCCTTATCCTACTCATAAACCTAAGTCAAACCTTAACCGTAACACTACCACAAGCCTAACCCTAACGCCGAAACCGAACCCTAACACCTAACCCTAACCGTAATGCTAACCAAAACCCTCAACCTAACCTGAAAACTAACTCTAACCCTCACCCCTAAGCCTAGCCCTGATCCTAAATCTAACCATAACACTCACCCTACCGTAACCCTAACCCTAGCCCCTAGCCCCTAACCATAAACCTAATCCCTATCCCTGACTGTAACCCTAACCCAAACCATAACCCAAACACCAACCCTGACTCTAACACTCACTCCTAACCCCAACCCTCAGTCTAACCCTAACCCTGAGCCTACCATAACCCTAACCCTAACTGTGACACTATCGCCCAACCCTAACCCTGACCCCTAAAGTAACCATGACCCTTCACTCGAACTGAAGCCTAGCACTGACCCTAACTCTAGCCCTAATCCTCACCCATACCCCTCGCCCTACACCTAAATTTTTTTTTCCCAGAGTTTAGGACTTTTTAAAATTTGTCCTAAAGTCATCAAAGCAAAAATCATGATAAAACATTCTGCTTTCCTTTACAATTGCCCAACGCAAAACAAACAAACAAACAAACAAACAAAACCAAAAAAA
>NW_006159548.1:5941915-5991636 GCF_000334495.1 Tupaia belangeri chinensis | reverse complement strand
GAGCGTCACCATTGTGGCGGCTTACAATGGCAGAGTGTGTGGTGGGCAGGTGGCGCAGATGAGTCTTGAGGAACTCCAGTGACGCTGATGGCGGCCGCGAGCACTGAAGATCCTGGAGCGCGTACGCTCGGCGGCCAGCTACAGCTCGAGACTCCCTACACCTAAATTTGACCCTAACACTCACCATCCTGTAACCAGAACCAGAACCCTAACCCTAGCCCTAAACACTATACCTAACCCTAAGTCCTGGCCCTAAGCATAACAGTAACCGAAACCATAACCCAAACCCAAAATCTAAACCTAATCCTCAACCCTGACCCTAATCCTAAATCTAACCCTAACCATCACCCCACCATAAGCCTAAGCCTAACACTAACCTTAACGCCGAAACCGAACCCTAACACCTAACCCTAACCGTAACGCTAACCAAAACCTTCAAACTAACCCGAAAGCTAGCCCTAACCCTCACCCCTAAGCCTAGCCCTGATTCTAAATCTAACCATAACACTCACTCTACCGTAACCCTAACCATAACCCTAACTCTAGCCACTAACCCTAAACCTCACCCCTAACCCTGACCATAACCCTAACCCAAACCATAACACAAACATCAACCCTGACCCTAACACTCACCCCTATCCCTCACCCTCGATCTAACCCTAACCCTGAGGCTACCGTAACCCTAACCCTATCCCTGACCCTATCGCCCAACCCCAACACTGACCCCTAAACCTAAACATAACCCTTCACCCGAACTGAAGCCTAGCACGGACCCTAACTCTAACCTTAACCCTCATCCCTATCCCTCGCCCTTAACCTAACTTTGACCCAAACACTCACCCTCCTGTTACCAGATCCTGAACCCTAAGCCTAGCCCTAAGCACTAAACCTAACCCTAAGTCCTGGCCCTAAGTGTAACAGTAACCAAAACTGTAACCCAAACCCGAAACCTAAGCCTAATCCTCACCCCTGACCCTAATCCTAAACCTAAATCTAACCCTAACCATAACACTACCGTAAGCCTAAACCTAACCCTAACGCCGAAACCAAACCCTAACACTTAACCCTAACTGTAACGCTAACCAAAACCTTCAACCTAACCCGAAAACCAACCCTAACCCTCACCCCTAAGCCTAGCCCTGATCCTAAATCTAACCATAACACTCACCCTACCATAACCCTAACCCTAACCCTAACCCTAACCCTAACCCTAACCCTAAAAACACCAACGCTGACCCTAACACTCACTCCTAACCCCAAACCTCAATCTAACCCTAACCCTGAGCCTAGCGTAACCCTAACCCTAACCGTGACACTATCGCCCAACCCTAACCCTGACCCCTAAAGTAACCGTGACCCTTCACCTGAACTAAAGCCTAGCCCGGATCCTAATCCTAGCCCTAACCCTCACCCATACCCCTCTCCCTACACCTAAATTTGACCCTAACACTCACCCTCCTGTAACCAGAACCCAAACCCTAACCCTAGCCCTAAACACTAAACCTAACCCTAAGTCCTGGCCCTAAGCGTAACAGTAACCAAAACCGTAACCCAAACCTGAAACCTAAGCTTAATCTTCAACCCTGACCCAAATTCTAAATCTAAATCTAACCCTAACCGTCACCCTACCGTAAGCCTTATCCTAACCCTAACCCTAACACTGAAACTGAACTCTAACACCTAACCCTAACTGTATCGCTAACCAAAACCGTCAACCTAATTCGAAAACTAACCCTAACCCTTACCCTTAAGCCTAGCCCTGACCCTAAATCTAACCACAACACTCACCCTACCGTAACCCTAACTGTAACCCTAACCCTAGTCCCTAACCCTACTGTAACCCCAACCCTGACCCCTAAACCTAAACGTAACCCTTCACCCCAACTGAAGCCTAGGGCAGACCCTAATCCTAACCCTAACCCTCACCCCTATTCCTCATCCTAAACCTAAATATGACCCTAACACTCACCCTCCTGTAACCAGAACCCAAACCCTAACCGTAGCTCTAACCACTAAACTTTACCTTAAGCCCTGACCTCAACTGTAACATTAACAGAAACCGTGACCCAAACCTGAACCCTAAGCCTAATCCTCACCCCTAACTCTAATCCTAAACCTAAATCTAACCTTAACCATCACCCTACCGTAAGCCTAACCCTAACGCCAAGCCTAATGCCTAAACCTACTCCTAACATCTAACCCTAACCGTAATGCTAACCAAAACCGTAAACATAACCCGAGAACTAACCCTAACCCTCACCCCTAACCCTCACCCTAACCATAAATCTAACCATAACACTCACCCTACCGTCACCCTGACTGTAACCCTAATCCTAACCTCTAACCCTCAACCTAACCCCTGACCCTCACCATAACCCGAACCCAAACCATAACCCAACCCCAACCCTCACCATAACACTCACCTCAACTCTAACCCTCAATCTAACCCTAACCCTAACCCTACCCTAACCCTGACCCTATTGCCCAACCCTATCCCTGACCCCTACACCTAACCGTAACTTTTTACCCAAACTTAAGCCTAACCCGGACCTTCACCCTAACCCTAACCCTCCCCCCTAACTCTCACACTAAACCTAAATTTAACCCTAACACTATCCTCCTATAACCAGAACCCTAACCCTAACCACTAAATCTAACCCTAAACGCAGACTCTCACCATAACACTAAAAGAAACCATGTCCCAAACCGGATCCCTAAGCCTAATCCTCACTCTTAACCCTAATCCTAAACCTAAATCAAACCATAACTGTCACCCTACCGTAAGCCTAACCCTAACTCCAAGACTAATGCCTAAACCTATCCCTAACACCCAACTCTTAGCCAAAACGCTAACCAAAACCATAAACATAACCCAAAAACTAACCCTAACCATCACCCCTAACCCTCGTCCTAATCCTAAGTCTAACCATAACAATCACCCTACCTTCACCCTGACCATAACCCTAACCCTAACCGCTGACCCACAACCTAACCCCTGACCCTCACCGTAACCCAAACCCAAAGCATAACTCAAACCCCAACCCTCACCCTAACACTCACCCCAACGCTAACCCTCAATCTAACCCTAACCGTAACCCTGACCCTATCACCCAACCCTAACTCTGACCACTACACCTAACTGTAACCCTTCACCCAAACTTAAGCCTAACCTGGACCCTCACCCTAACCCTCACCCCTAATCCTAGGCCTAAACCTAAACTGGACCCTAACCCTAACCCTACTGTAACCAGAACCGTAACCCTAACCCTAAGCCTAACCATGAAACCACATCCTAACTCCTAAGCCTAATTGTAACACTAAACGAAACTGTAACCCAAATCCGAACCCTAAGCCTAAATCTCGCCCCAACCCTCATCCTAAACCTAAATTTAAGCCTAACCGTAAGCCTACCGTAACCCTAACCCTAACCCATATCCTAATGCCTCAACCTAACCCTAACACCTAATCCTAACAGTAACGCTAACCAAAACCGTAAACATATTCCAAAAACTCACCCTAACCCTCACCCCTAAGCCTGGCCCTGACCCTAAATCTCACCATAACACTATCCCTACCATAACCCTAACCATAACCCTAACCCTAGGCCCTAACCCTAAACCTAACCCTAACCATAACCCTAACTCAAACCCCAACCCTAACCCTAACACTCACCCCTAATCCTAACCCTCAATCTAACCCTAACCCTACCGTCACCCTAACTCCAACCCTAACTCTGTCATCCAACTCTGACCCTAACCCCTAAACCTAACCATAACCCTTCACCCAAATTTAAGCCTAACCCAGACCCTAACCGTAACCCTCACCCATATCCCTAGCCCTAAGTCTAAATTTAACCCTAACACTAACCTAACACTTTCTATCTCTCCGTCCTTCCAGCAAGCACACGTGCCCTACAGCAAAATCACTCTAACAATAACAAAATCATTATTATTATTTTTTTTTTTTTTAATTTGCTATAGAACAAATATGTTCACCAGAGAGAGACAGAGAGAGGGAAAATGAGAAAGCAAGCCACCAGGTGCAGGACTTGAACTGTTGTCAAGCATGTGGGAGTTCAGCACCTTAACCACCAAACCACCTGCTGACCCCCCTCCCCAAAAGAAATTTACCTAGCTCAAAGTAATATGAGACCTGCACAGAACTCGCATTAGTTTGGATGCTCTGGTGGCAAAATAACAGTATATAACCTTAAATGGTTTGGACGGTGGTTTGGTTTGGTTTGATTTTCCCATGCTAAGAGGAGAAACAGATGGTCTCAGTGTTGTTTCGGGGTTCCCCAGTGTCAGGCTCTGAGTCAGCTTTCCATCTGTTTTCTTAGTCTGCCCCTCAAGACTACAAGATGGCTGCATCCGCTCCCTGGGCAATATCCTTGCATTTGAAACCCAAAGTAAAAAGAAGTTTGTCTTACCAGAAGTTTTATTGTCTGAGAGAACAACCTTCCCTAGAACCCGCAGCAGGTGTCCACTTGTGTCTCATTAGCAGAACAGGGTCGGATGCAGGAGGGTATAGGAAAGCGTGGATCCAGAGTTTTTAGCTTCGTGTACGAGGACGAAGGCTCAGGCAGTGAGGGAAGAGCTGCCACACTTCCAGGAACTGGTATACGCCGCACGTCCGCCCCTGCCGTCCGCAGCCCGAAAGTCTTTCCAAACCAGCTCTATCACGTGCTGTCCCCATTTCTACCCATGGAAGGCAGTCTTTCTGTCCCTACCCTGGAAACTGCAGCTTCATCTCAAACTCCTTGCTTTCGCTCATTCCCACGTCAGACCAGTGCCAGGTCTCAAGGAGCATCCATCCCTTCTCAGGGAGTCTTCCATCGCCCCCTCCTTTTCGTGCTAGCCCAACCCCTGAATCCAGTCTTGTCACTTCCTGGCTTCCAGAGTGTAAAACTGCCACACCGTTCTCAGAAGTCGCTTTTTCACTCGTTTCTTTTTCAGCAAACTTTCAAGAATTTCCCCACTGGGGACCAGCAGATGGCGTCATGGTTATGTCCCTAGACTCCCATGTAATCAACTGCAGTTCAAGTCCTGGAACCAGTGGCTTAAAACTTACACTGGTGTGTATGCGTACTTAAAATCTCAAGAGAAGGAGGAGAAGGGATTGCAGCTGGCCATCCCCCACCAGGGGATGATTTCTTACTTTCTGTCTCTTTGGCAAGCACAGGTGCACTAAAGTAAAAATCTCTCTTAAAAAAAAAAAAGAAAAATTTCCCCATTAACCCCAGAAAATATTCTTTTTTTTTTTTTTTTTTTTTTTTGGGGGTTTTTTTTATGGGGGGGGGACTTTTTCGCGAAGAGAGACAGAAAACGAGAAACCACTCCCCAGGGGGGATGGCCATGCCGCAATCCCTTCTCCTCCATTCTCCTCTTGGGATCTTGGGCATGCATGCACATGTGCCCAGCGTGAGTTTAAGCCACCAGGTCCAGGACTCGAACCACGGCCAGCTACATGGGAGTTCAGTGACATAGCCATTATACTAACTGCTGATCCCCCTCCCGAAGATATTCTAAAATCTATTCTAATCCTTAAGGCCAACCACAATGGGCTACAGTGGTTAGGAAACAGGACGGCAGCCCTTACAGCTGAAGGGCTTCTATGATGTTTGGCAGTGACTGAACCTGGCAAGATTGTTTTTTCATCCATAACACGAAGGTGATAATAATACAGAACACACATAGTGCCAATAAATTCCAATTATTGTTTGCTTGTTTTTAATTTGTTATAGAGCATGTGTGCTATCTAGGGAGAGAGAGAGAGAAGGTAAGAGAGCACCCCCCCCAGGGGGTATGGCCATGCTGCAACCCCCTTTCCTCCATTCTCCTCTTGGAACGAGGGCAGGCACGCACATGCACCCAATGTGTTCCTCAAGCCGTAAGACCCAGGGCTTGAGCCATGTAATCAGTTACGTAGGATCCAGCCACCTTACCCACCATGCCCCTGGCTGACCCGATAATTATTGGTTTTGCTGTCATTCTTGCTATTAAGTGCCAGGCAGTTTAGTGAACACTGGGATCTATGTGTGGGTAATATCTACTATGTGCCTGCCCTCCACGAGCTCATTTTAATGGCCAAAACAGAATTCAACTATTTCACCAGCTCAATGCACCTCTACACTGCCACTCAATATCCATTTTATAAACTGTTCCTTTGTCTTTTTCTACTTGACTAAGGACAGTCCCAGGTGTAGCACCATTTTTAAAATTGCATTTATTATCATCATTTGTTTATTTTAAAAATTTGACCAGAGAGAAAGAGAAAGGGAAAGTGAGAAAGCAAGCTGCCAGGCCTGGGACTCAAGCCACGGTCGGCCATGTGGGGAGTCCAGTACCTTAACCACCAGGCCACCTGCCAGCCTTGTAGCACCATTTTTGGCTCTGCTCATCCTTCAAGAAAGCTTCAACCTCCAAGGGCTCATTTTGTCATCAGAAGACCTTCATTTATTCTAAGCCCATACACTTTGACTCATTTTTTTGAAACACATTAAGCTTCCAGAACCTGGTGACAGTATTTATCTTCACCTGACATCTGCCCAACTTCAAAAAGCAGAAACGAGGGACCAACAGTTAGTGTAATGGCTATGTCGCTGGATTCCCATGTAGTCGACCGCGGTTCACATCCCGAACCCAGTGGCTTAAAACTCATGCCGGGCACGTGTGCATGTGTGCTCAAGATACCAAGAGGAGAATGGAGGAGAAGGGATTGCGACATGGCCATCCCCCCTGGGAGATGATTTCTTGTTTTCTGTCTCTCTGTCTGTCTGTCTGGTGAGCGCACACACCCTATGGCAAAAACCTCTCCAAAAAAAAAATTTTTTTCATGGAACTGAGGTTTCTTTTGCCCTCTGAAATTATCCAAGCAGTGGAAGGCCAGGACAATGCCTCAGTTCACCGGTTCATTTTGACAAAGTGCTGGCTGGGAGCTGAGCCCAGTCCTCCCTGCTCCCCCAGAGCTCTGGCGAGGCCCTAGGGACAGGCCTGCGACTATCTCCAAGTTTCTGGTCTGCACACCCAGTGGCCTGGGGCATTGACTCTCGAACTAGATCACCAGAGTTCATTCTGCAACTGTGTGATCTTGAACAAGGTCTGTATCCTCTGTGTGTCTCGAAATTATCCCATCTACCCCCAGGATAAAAATCCACTGAACTCGTAGGATCAGTGTGTGACTCACGTGAGTTCGTATGTGCAACGTGCACAGGGTTAAAAGCGATGGACGTGCAAGCCACTGTTATTATCAACACTTCTCCGGGGCCTGGCCACCTGTCAGGAGTCTTGACAGCTTGCTGGAACGTTTCCTAAACATGCTCCCAAAGCTCTCTATTCAAAACCTCAGTCTAGCCTATGAATCAGCCATTCCCTTCCGTGGAAGAGTCCAAGAATTAAATGGGACATGCTGGATTCAGTGACGCTAATGCTTTACCACATTCTTAAGAAACCTGGCCAACAGAGAGACAAGCAGCTTTGCTTACAGAAGAGTCCATATTCTTTTGATCTCCAGTGAAACGTTTCCCCTTAAGAGTCAAAAAGCATCCTTTCTCACTAGTGACTCTGTAACCTCCTACTCCCGGACACATGCCACTAAGAAGACTGTTCTTGTCTGCACAGTTTAGATAGGTGTGGCTCATTCAAAATCAGACTCTTGATAAATTCGTTAATTGAGGATGTCAACTCGAAAGTAATGTTCACTTTCCAAAGTCATAACCATCGCACCTGTGTGCAAAACTACTGTTAGGGCCAGCAGGTGGCGTGGTGGTTAAGGCGCTGGATATTCCCACATGGCCGACCATGGTTTAAGTCCTGGACCTGGTGGCTTGCTTTCTCACTTTCCCTCTCTCTTTCTCTCTCTCTGGTCAAATTAAAATAAATGAATGAATAAATAAAATTAAATACATAATTCTTTGACAAAAGAAAAGATTATCTAGGCCCAGTGGATGGTGTGGTGGTTGGGGCACTGGACTCCCACAGGACCGACCACCATTCGAGTCCCAGACCTGGCAGCTTACTTTCTCACTTTCCTCCCTCTCTCTCACTCTGTCCCTCTCTGGTCAAATTAAAAATTAAATAAAGTTAAATAAAATAATTCTAAATAAAATAAAATAAGACAAGAATTAGAAATGCCAGGAGATGGCATAATTGTTATGATGCTGGACTCCCTTATAGTCGACTGTAGTTCAAGTCCTGGACCTGATGACTTAAAACACACCAGACACATGTGTGTGTGTGTGTATGTGTGTGCCCAAACTCCTAAGAGGAGAAGGGATTGTGGTGTGGCCATCCCCCCGGGGACTTTTTGCTTTCTGTCTCTCTAGCAATTGTAAACATCTCTCAAAAAAATTTAAAAAAAGAATAATAAATAAAATTAAAATAATTATTTAAAAAATAAAAGACGGTCTATTTATTTTTTAAATGTTATTGCTATTATTATTTTATGCACTCGATCTCTATATATCATTTAGCTTATAAAGGGAATTTATCCACCATGAAATACGCCTCAGACCAGTCCAGTCGAGACTACTGGACATGTCATCATCACAAGTAATAAGCCATTTCTGTGCCCCACAAATGTCTTGCCTCTCTATTTTTTTCTCCCAAATTTCCTTCCCTATACGTTTCCCCTCTCCCACCCTCCTTCCACTCTGTCTCCAATGTCCATAACTATTTTCAATGCTTTTATGTCCTCCAATTTCTTTTCTTTCTTTCTTTCTTCTTTTTCTTTTTGGAGAGGTTTTCTCTGTAGGGAGCATGCACTTGCTAGAAAGACAGAGAGAAACAGAGAGACAGAAAGTGAGAAATCACCCCCCAGGGGGGATGGCCACACCGCAATCCCTTCTCCTCCATGCTCCTCTCGGGATCCTGGGCATGCATGCAAACGTGCCTGGCGTGAGTTTAAGCCACCAGGTCTGGGACTTGAACTGCAGTCGACTACATGGGGGTCCAACGACATAGCCATTACACCAACTGCTGGTCCCAATGTCCTCCAATTTCTAAGAAATCTTTCTGTGGTTTTATTCTCACTTAGTAGACTCCTTGTTTAAAAAACAAACAAAAAAAACAAACAAACATTGCAGGACCAGCAGATGGCATAGTGGTTAAGGCACTGGACACTCCCATGTGGCTGACCAGGGTTCGAGTCCCGGAGCTGGTGGCTTGCTTTCTCACTTTCCCTCTCTCTCTCTCTGTGTCTCTGGTCAAATTAAAATAAATAAATGAATAAATAAAATTAAATAAATAATTATTAAAAATAATAAACATTGCAATGTTTCTCACTTTGCCTTCAATATTGCAAATTCTTTTTACCATCCCGAATTATTAGTTTAGTAGTACAGAACTTACTAGAAGCTAAGATTAGGGTGAAAGAAACAGACTGCAACTTTTCCACAGTTTCAGGATAAACAACACAATTTACAAGGGACAGAAGAACCAAGATGGCACACAGATTAAAGATTCTTTTCAACTACAAACTATAAAAATACTGGGGCTAATGTATCTGTGATCTCTTAACTCAGTAAGTGGCACTAATGAAATGCAGAAAGGCCAAAAGAAAGAAGGATGGCAAAGAGCTAAGAGAACGAGGGCCCTAGAATAATCTGGAGTTGGCTTCATCCATCCTCTGGGAGCTGACTGATGCAAACAGGGAACCTCTGTTTCCAGTCTATAGTTCCAGTTCTTAGTGAATACCGTCTGTGTTCCAAGTGCAGTAGCAAAATAATAAATCAGTGCGAATTCAATGTAAGTACGACCCTGCTCAAAGAGACTAAGCGTTTAGTACAATTCAATTTTCTGCGGTTCACCTACTGGCTCCCAACACGGGTGGGCAGAGGGGGAGGGTGGAAGGTTGGTGCAGGACCCAGAAGTGTCAGCCAAGCTACACGCATACATGCCACCCTCTTGTGGCTGCCCTGGTTTCGAGTCCCGGAGCTGGTGGCTTGCTTTCTCACTTTCCCTCTCTCTCTCTCTGTGTCTCTGGTCAAATTAAAATAAATAAATGAATAAATAAAATTAAATAAATAATTATTAAAAATAATAAACATTGCAATGTTTCTCACTTTGCCTTCAATATTGCAAATTCTTTTTACCATCCCGAATTATTAGTTTAGTAGTACAGAACTTACTAGAAGCTAAGATTAGGGTGAAAGAAACAGACTGCAACTTTTCCACAGTTTCAGGATAAACAACACAATTTACAAGGGACAGAAGAACCAAGATGGCACACAGATTAAAGATTCTTTTCAACTACAAACTATAAAAATACTGGGGCTAATGTATCTGTGATCTCTTAACTCAGTAAGTGGCACTAATGAAATGCAGAAAGGCCAAAAGAAAGAAGGATGGCAAAGAGCTAAGAGAACGAGGGCCCTAGAATAATCTGGAGTTGGCTTCATCCATCCTCTGGGAGCTGACTGATGCAAACAGGGAACCTCTGTTTCCAGTCTATAGTTCCAGTTCTTAGTGAATACCGTCTGTGTTCCAAGTGCAGTAGCAAAATAATAAATCAGTGCGAATTCAATGTAAGTACGACCCTGCTCAAAGAGACTAAGCGTTTAGTACAATTCAATTTTCTGCGGTTCACCTACTGGCTCCCAACACGGGTGGGCAGAGGGGGAGGGTGGAAGGTTGGTGCAGGACCCAGAAGTGTCAGCCAAGCTACACGCATACATTATCAGCGAGATGGCTTTAAATACACTAGATAATAATACAGAGATTTCTAAATCAAAAGGTGCCTTTTGGGGCCAGCAGGTGGCGTGGTGATTAAGGCACTGGATTCCGACAATGCCAATCGCAGTTTGCAGTTCGAGGCCTGTACCCAGCAGCATTAAAATTCCTCTGGGTGTGTGCATAAAAATTCCAAGAGAAAATAGAAAAGGGACTGCAGTATGGCCAACCCCCCTGAAGGGTGATTTCTCACTTTCCCTCTCTCTCACTTCAGTCTCTGTCTCGCTCTGGCAAGTGTATGTGTTCGATGGAAAAAAACTAAAAACAACAACAACAAAAAGACTTGCCCTTCTCCTCCACATTTTTTAAAAATAATTATTTTGATTTACTGTATTTATTTATTTTATTTTATTTGACCAGACAGGGAGAGGGGGAGAGAGAGAGAAAGTGAGAAAGCAAGCCACCAGGTCCGGGACTTGAACCATGGTCAGCATTGTGGAAGTCCAGCACCCTTAACCACCATACCACCTGCCTACTCACATTTTTACATCTAAGTATATATCCAAAAAAATGGAAAACATATGTCCACGCAAATAATATGTACGCGAATGTTCATAGCTGCATTATTCATAATAGCCAAAATGTGAAAGCAACTCAGATATCCACCAACTGATGAACACAGGTAAATAATACGTGGTATACCCACATGGTGGAATGTAAGTTGGCAATAAAAAGAACTGAAATACTGATGCTACTTCAACATGGATTGGCTTAAAAATGTTACACTAAGTCAAAGAAACTCATCAGAAAAGGCCACCCATGTTATGGCTCTATTTGCATAAAATATCCCAAATCCACAAATCCATGGGGACAGAAAGTAGACTGGGAGCTGCTGGGAGCTGAGGCAAAGGGCCACTGCGGAGTGACTGTGAACAGGTGTGGGTTTTTGGAGGGGGTATGAGGGTAGTGTTGAATAATTTTTTTTTTTTTTTTTTTTTGCTATGGGGCAAGTGTGCTCACCGGAGAGACAGACAGAGACACAGAGAAGGAAAGTGAGCAAGCATTCACACCAGGAGGGAGGGCCATACTGAAATCTCTTCTCCTCCATTTAATTCTCCTTTTCAGATTTTTTTTTTTTTTTGAGAGGCTTTTTCGCTATAGGGCGCGTGCGCTCGCCAGACAGAGAGAGACATAGAGACAGAAAGCGAGAAATCACCCCCCAGGGGGGATGGCCATGCTGCAATCTCTTCTCCTCCATTCTCCTCTGGGATCTTGGGCACGCACGCACACGCGCCCAGCGTGAGTTTTAAGCCACCAGGTCCGGGATGCGAACCGCGGTCGACTACGTGGGAGTCCAGCGACATAGCCATTACACTAACTGCTGGTTCCCTCCTTTTCAGATTTTGAGTACGCACACACGGCCTGGTGTGTTTTTCTTTTTTCTTACTTTCTTTCTTTTTTTAAGAGAGATTCTTGCAATAGGGCATGTACGCTCACTGGAAAGACCGAGAGACAAAAAGTAAGACATCATCCCCTAGGGGGGAATGGCCATGCCGCAATCCCTCCTCCTCCATTCTCCTCTCGGGATCTTGGGCACGCACGCACACGCGCCCGGCGTGAGTTTTAAGCCACCGGGTCTGGGATGTGAACTGCGGTCGACTACGTGGGAGTCCAGCGACATAGCCATTACGCTAACTGTTAGCCCCCCCAGCATGAGTTTTAAGCCGCTGGGTTCAGGACTCAAATTGCAGTCGGCCACATGTGAGTCCAGTGACATAACCATTATGCCACCTGCTGGTCCCAGCCTAGTGTGTTTTTCAAGCCGCTGAGCGTGGGACTCAAATCGTACAGTTGGCCATGTGGGATCCAGTTGCCTAAACCACCATACCAGCAGCTAGACCGGTGAGGAAATATTTAAAAATTGGTAGTAGTGGGAACCAGCAGTTAGCGTAATGGCTATGTCGCTGGACTCCCACGTAGTCGACCGCGGGTCATGTCCCGGATCCAGTGGCTTAAAACTCACACCGGGTGCGTGTGCGTGTGTGCCCAAGATCCTGAGAGGAGAATGGAGGAGAAGAGATTGCTGCGTGGCCATCCCCCCTGGGGGGTGATTTCTTGCTTTCTGTCTCTGTCTGTCTCTGTCTGGCTGGTGAGAGCATGCGCCCTATAGCGAAAAACCTCTCCAAAAAAAAAATAAATAAATAAATACATTAATTCTTCCTAAATTAATTCATAAATTGAATGTAATCTCAATGAGATATCAGTAAGTTTTTAATTTTTTTTTTAGCTCAGCACAGTGGACTAAGATTAATATAAAAAAAAAAAAGACATAAAAGAATAGTCAGGAAAACACTAAAAAAGAAGCAACACTTTTTTCTTTCTTTCTTTCTTTTTTTAAGAGAGATTTTTGCAATAGGGCATGTACGCTCACTGGAAAGACAGAGAGACAAAAAGTAAGACATCATCCCCTAGGGGGGAATGGCCATGCCGCAATCCCTCCTCCTCCATTCTCCTCTCGGGATCTTGGGCACGCACGCACACGCGCCCGGCGTGAGTTTTAAGCCACCGGGTCTGGGACACGAACCGTGGTCGACTACGTGGGAGTCCAGCGACTTAGCCATTACGCTGTTAGCCCCCCCAGCATGAGTTTTAAGCCGCTGGGTTCAGGACTCAAATTGCAGTCGGCCACATGTGAGTCCAGTGACATAACCATTATGCCACCTGCTGGTCCCAGCCTAGTGTGTTTTTCAAGCCGCTAAGCGTGGGACTCAAATCGTACAGTTGGCCATGTGGGATCCAGTTGCCTAAACCACCATACCAGCAGCTAGACCGGTGAGGAAATATTTAAAAATTGGTAGTAGTGGGAACCAGCAGTTAGCGTAATGGCTATGTCGCTGGACTCCCACGTAGTCGACCACGGTTCGTGTCCCAGACCCGGTGGCTTAAAACTCACGCCGGGCGCGTGTGCGTGCGTGCCCAAGATCCCGAGAGGAGAATGGAGGAAAAGGGATTGCGGCGTGACCATGGAGAAGATCGTCTTTCTAGGCCTTCAGATATGTTTTAGTAAAACATGTGATTACATGATAATTAAAACATGAATATTGGGGCCAGCAGATGGCATGGTGGTTAAAGTGCTGGACTTCCCGCAGGGCCAGCAGAGAGTAAGAAGGAGGGAGAGAGACAGAGTTGAGTTTTTTGGGTTGGTTTCAGTTTCTTTTTTAAAGAATTATTTATTTTAGTTAACTAATTAATTAATTTTTAATTTTTTTTTGAGAGATTTTTTTTCACTGTGCAAGTGCAGTACCTTAACTACCCCGTCACTACGGTCAACCAAGTGCAAGTGCAGTACCTTAACTACCCCGTCACCTGTCAGCCCTAGAGTTGTTTTCCTTTTTAACCATTATCGATGATAGAGTATGTGCACGCACATGGCAGCCAGTGAGAGATGAGTATATCCCAGGGTCTGGTCACACTGCGATCCCCTTCCTCTTGTCCCCAGCCCACCACATTTTGGGCACTCACACACATGCCTAGCATGCTTCAGGTCGAAAGGACTTGGGATTTGAACCGTGGTCACCAGGTGGGATCCAGCTTCTCCTCAACAGCGCATTTGTACTGCTCCATGGCGCTCCAAAGAGACAAGTGTTTTCTTTGAAAAGGTCTCACAGTGTCACAATCCTTCTGTCGCAGACCTCCAAGCAGCTAGGATGACAGACACGTGCTACCCCCCCAGCACTTTCAGGGTGGTCTGGAAACTGAGTCCAGGCCTCCCATGTGGCTTCCAGGCTCCCAAGGGTGACACCACCTGTACGCTCCTGTGGCTGGGTCTAAAGCTGGTTTTTTTGTTTGTTTTTTTTAGCTGCTTTTCTCTCATTTCATCACCAATTAGATATTTATTAAATGGTTACTCAGCACAATTGCAGTGAAGTACAGAAGATACACAATAGCCTTTGTCCTTCACAAGGAATACTTTTGGAACTATTTCCAAATTGCCAAATAAATAATTACCATTAGGGCTGAGTCAATGCACAGGTGGGCAGGGTGGGGTCATTCCTTTGGGGTCTATGTGAATGGTACCGCTAGGAGTTACAGAGAATACAACTTACATGGCCATACAGGGTGGTCCTGGCTGCCACTGAATCACTAACAGGGGGCTTTCTTTCCTGGACTCCCCCTGCCCCCACCCCTGCCACCCAACAGACAGTTGTCTCTCTCTTTCACTTTAAAATAATTATTAAGGGACCAGTAGGTGGCGTGGTGGTTAAGTTACTGAACTCTCCCACATGGCCAACGAGGGTTCAAGTCCCCGGATCTGGTGGCTTGTTTTCTCACTTTCTCTTTCTCTTTCTATCTCTGTCTCTCTCTGGTCAAATTAAAAATAAATGAATGAATAAATACAATTAAATAAATAATTATTTTTAAAAAATAATTATTGAATATGTGCCAGTGAATTAGGATAGTGGTCACTCTGCCAGGTCACTCTGTAGCAAATTTAAAATATTATTAATATTATTATTATGACACATTTACTTGTAGGAAGCATAAGGGCAAATGAAACATTCCAGAGTCTACACCGCTCTCCCAAAACAATAAATTTGGAGCCCCTGATCATGTTATTCTCTCTTCTATTTTCAAATGACTTGGGAAGAGGATGATCAAAAAACCTTTTCAAGGGCAGCAGAGTAAAGCGTGGTCGCATTCAGCACCCTTTTTTTTTTTATGTTTTTTTTTTGAGAGGTTTTTGCTATAGGGTGCGTATGCTCGCCAGACAGACAGAGAGACAGAGAGACAGAAAGCAAGAAATCACCCCCCCGGGGGGATGGTCACGCTGCAGTCCCTTCTCCTCCATTCTCCTCTCGGGATCTTGGGCACGCACGCACACATGCCCGTCGTGAGTTTTAAGCCTCCGGGCCCGGGACACGAACCACGGTCGACTACGTGCGAGTCCAGCGACATAGCCATTACGCTAACTGCTGGTTCCCTCATTCAGCACTCTTAAGGACGCTGCCTTTTACCATCTGCTCTGAAGGGCTACATATCCTAATTCTTCATCTTCTGCTTTAAAAAAAGGAAGACACTTCAGTAGACAAACCTAAAACAAAATGAAATTACACCAAATATGTAAGGAAGGACAAAAATTACGTGGTCAAATCTTTGGCAGTAAGTAAAACTGATAACTATATAAGTGCACAGACTTATCTGCATTCTTTAACCAAGAAACAGAAAAAGAGAAGGGCTTGAGATATCAGTTGGCATATTGGCTATGTCCCTGGACTCCCATGTAGTCGACCACGGTTCGAGTCCCAGACCCAGTGGCTTAAACGCACACTGGGCGTGTGTGCGTGCGTGCGTGCCCAAGATCCTGAGAGGAGAATGGAGGAGAAGGGATTGCGGCGTGGCCATTCTCACCCCCAGCCCCGGGGGGTGATTTCTCGCTTTCTGTCTCTCTGTCTCTCTCTGTCTTTCTGGCGAGCACACGTGCCCCATAGCAAAAATCTCTAAAAAAAGAGAGAAGGTCCCAGCTAAAAAGACCCAGTGTCTAGGGATGAACTGGATTTTGTTGCCTCTAAGAGGGTTTAAAAGAAATGCAGTAACCTGAGCCTCAGAGGCCTAGTCTCTTAATACTGGATGGAGGACCATTTAGAAGACTCTAGAAATCACAGCCAAGGCCAGACCGTGAGCTTCCAGTGGAGTTCTTAAAATTGAATCAAATGACTGGGAATCCAGGGAAGTTAAGATTATCTCTCCTGTGTTGGAAACGCACAAGTTTCTCTCCCCTAAAAAAGCACCAAACTTTCAAAAGAGTTTTCAAATTCCTTTAAAAAATGGCTACTTGGGACCAGCAGATGGCATAATGGTTGTGTCGTTGGACTCCTACGTAGTTGATCATGTTTTGAGTCCCGGACCCAGTAACTTAAAACTCACGCCGGATATGTGTACATGCGTGCCCAAAATCCGAAAGGGAGGCTGGAGGAGAAGGGATTGCGGGATGGCCATCCCTCCTGGGGGGTGATTTCTCATTTTTTGTCTCTCTGTCTCTCTGGTGAGCACATGTACCCTATAGCCGAAACCTTCCCCCCTCCAGATTCAAAACCCATAGTCCCCATCAGAGTTGCATTCCGACCCCTCAAGTGCTAATAACCGGCACACTGCCTGACTGGTGGGATAGCGGCTGGCCCAGCTACGCTGAGATCATGTTATACACCCAGGCAGTTCATCGGGTCCAAGTAAAATAAAATACAATCGTGATAACAGGCAGGGTTCACTCAGTGACTTCTAGAATAGAATTTTATCACAACAGTATTTGTGTTGATTAAACCCCTGTGGAATGTTGTAGAACACACTAGAAGCCTTTGCCACTGGGTGTTTCCTCATGTGCTGTACTTTTCCCCACCGTGGAAAGTTGGATGAATGAAAGCTGGTGTAAACTATGCAACTGCAGTTACCACGCGTTACTGCACCTGTGCTCCGGAAAGATGATGCTGAGACGCGAGTGCTGTGTGTAAGCTCAAGTGATCTCCTTGGAATCCTTAATATTCTGTTTCGGTTTGTAGTTTTTCATCCAAAAAGCCAACATTCACTTTATAAACTTTCTAATATCCATACGTGCATATTGAAAAAACAATGCAGGGGGACCAGCAGGTGATGTGGTGGTTAAAGATGCTGGACTCCCACATGGCTGACCGCGGTTCGAGTCCCAGACCTGGTGACTTGTTTTCTCACTTTCCATCTCTCTTCTCTTTCTGTCCCTCTCTGGTCATATTGAAATAGATAAAATAAATGAAGTAAAATAAAATAATTCTTTTTAAAAATGCAAGAAACAGGTTTTACATACCTTCTGTATTTAGTGTTTTATTTTACAATGTATTCGTTACAGCTTTCAAATACTCCTTGATCACATTTTAAAAATAATTTTAAAATTTCTTTTCTTTTCTTTTTCAATTTGTCACAGGGCACATGCATTCACCAGAATTAGACAGAGAGAAGGAAAGTGAGAAAACAAGCAACCAGGTCCTTGACTTGAACTGCAGTGGGCCCTGTGAGTCCGGGGCCTTCACTACCACACACACCACCTGCTGGCGGCCCGTGATCACTTTTCCAAAACTTCTGTGTCTAGTTAACCCTCTCGCAACTGAAGTAGAAACTGAGTATGGTAAAATACAGAGTAAAAAAGCCCTGTCTCTGACTCACACATGTCTTGCATCTTTTATAGGCATCCATAAAACAGTGGCTAGTTAACCTGTTCGCTTGCTAGTAAGGTAAACTCTCAGATCCTTCAGTTCTAGATAACCCTCATAAATCGTGCTAATATAGTATCCTGTAGAGACACGAGTGATATGTTTTCTCTTTGTTGTTCTTCAAATCAGGGATGTGTATTAGTGACTATGACCAAATCTCCACTTCATTTTCCAGCCTCTACTCATTTTCTATGACCTCTTTGTTATGAAATAAGACCATACATGTATATGTGTGTGTGTGTGTGCGTGTGTATATTTATATATATGCTTTATTATGAAAGTCTATATTATATATATATATTTTATATATATATAATATTATGTATATACCTCTCAGGATCTTGGGCACACACACACACACACACACACACACGCACTCCCAGTGTGAGTTTAAGCCACTGGGTCCGGGACTCAAACTGCAGTCAACTACATGGGAGTCCAGCGACATAGCCATTATGCCAGCTGGTCCCAAAAGCCTATATAATTCAATTTACCAGGCTAGTATGATCAAGTCCTCAAGTCCCTTTGGGACAGATTCATAAAATTATATATATTCCTTAAGACAAAACAAAACTACCAGTACAAGATCACTTATACTCTCTAGCACAAAGCCTAGGAGGGATGCAGAGAGACAAATGATGCTGAACTGGGCTGGCAGGTGGCGTGCATGTCAGGGTGGCTGGATCCCACATGGCTGACTGTGCAGTACAAGTCTCACCCAACAGCTTGAAATCACACCAGGCACATACATGTGCACGCCCTCCCTACCCAAAGAAAAGAAAGAGGTAAAAATAAAGAAAATAATGCTAGACTAAATTTCCTTAACCACACCTGCTGACCCTGCTTGTGCCTTTTAAATCCACAAGTTAAAAGTTAGCATATATAGAGGCCAGAAGGTGGCATGGTGGCTAAGGTGCTGGACACCCCCACATGCCTGACCATAGTTTTTGAGTCCCGAACCTGGTTGCTTGCTTTCTCTCTTCTCCTCTCTTTCTCTCTATGTCTCTCTCTGGTGAAATGAAAATGAATGAATGAATAAATAAAAATTAAATAATTCTTTTTTAAAAAATAAAAGTTTGCATATATTTATAGTGTACTAAAATATGGATACCTTGTAGAAAGGCTAAATCAAGCTCATTAGCATATGGCGATTTCTTGATGTCAAGCTGGCTTAAACTCATGCTGGGTCTGTGAACGTGTGTACCCAAAATCCAGAGAGGAGAAATTGTGGCGTGGCTTCTCCCATAACGGGTGATCTCTCACTTTCTGTTTCTCTGTTTCTCTCTGTCTCTCTAGTGAGTACACATACCTTACAGCAAAAAATCTCTCAAAAAAAAAAAAAAAAGAACAATCTGGGGCCAGTGGGTGGCATGGTGGCTAAAGTGCTGGACTTCTCACATGGCCAACCACAGTTCGAGTCCCAGACTTGGCAGCTTGCTTTCTCACTCTCTGTTTCTCACTCTCCCTGGTCAAATAAAAATAATAAAAATAATAATAACAACAAAAAAAAATCAAGAGGAACTCACCATGAACACTACTAATTTCTGTTTATGGCATTACTGAAAGCTGTCACCTGATCACAAGGGATCTCTCTCATCGATGGCACACAAAAGTGAATGTATTCGTGTGAGAATTAAGCTCTGCTTGAAATGTGGTGTGCTAAATTGCCCATGTGGGCTCAGTGGCAGTAGTCTGACACAATAACGAAGCCGGGATAAGCCTTGAGGACACATCCTTGGCAAAAGCTTCCTGGCATTTTTTAGTCTTGTTCGTTAAGTGGGGATACATTTTCCAAGGGCTTCATTAGCAGCTGAAGGTAGGAACAACCTATTAGGCCATATAATTATCCTTTTGTAGCCAGATCAAACCCATTCCAGAGACTGTTCTGGAACGCACGGCAAAGTGGTCACGGCTTTCAGATCTGTGAAAAACTCTTTTTTTAAAAAAAGGCCCATTTTTAAAGAATTATAATTAATCTTGTATCTTGATTGCATGTCATTTTTTTTCTTTTTATCACTGTATTTTTTCTTAGCACTTATTCTGCCATCCAAAAGTGTTCATCTAGTTAAGGGTTAATTATATTTTCGCTTTGACAGTAACTTCTAAGTGCTATATTTAAAAGGTTATTCCACACTGTGAGGTGAATAAAACTTTCTGTTTCTTGAGAACTGACTTTTAAGTAGCTAGTGCTTTGTTGTTCTCAAAGTACTTTTTGCACACAAAAGCTCACATGATTCTCACAGAAGCCCCGCTTGCTCGGTAGGCAGAGGCACAAAACAGTGAGGAGCTGAGTCTGGGTCAAATCACTCAGTCTTAATGTCTCTTTCCTCAACTGTAAAATGAGCATTAAAGAGGACCTACCTCTTAGAGGTGCTGTAAGGATAACAGATTTAATGCATAGAAACCGTTACATTTGGGTATAAGAGGGACCAGCAGGTGGCATGGTAGTTAAGGTGCTGGACTCCCACATGGCTGAATGCGGTTCAAGTCCTGGACCTGATGGCTTGCTATCTCCCTCTCCCTCTCTCTCTGTGTCTCTCTCTGGTCAAATTAAATAATAAAAATAAATAAATAAACAAACAAAATTAAAAGAATTATTTTTAAAAAGAACAAATAAAATTAAAGAATCAAAAAAAAAAGAAAAATATCCTATCATCACAATCAAAATTTTCTTTACTAAATATTGAAATGCTTTTTATGGGGACTAGCAGGTGGCATGGTGGTTAAGGTGTTGGACACTCCCACATGGCTGATCACAGTTCAAGTCCCAGATCTGGTGGCTTCCTTTCTCACTTTCTCCCTCTCTCTCTCTCTGTGTGTCTCTCTCTGGTCCAATGAAAATAAATGAATGAATAAATAAAATAAAATAAATAAAATAGTTCTTTAAAAAAAAAGAAAAGAAATGCTTCTTAGGACTATATCCCTACATTGAATCATTACAACAAACAAAACACCATATTGTCTTAAAATAGAAATAGCTTTAACAGGGGCCAGCGGGTGGCATGGTGGTTAAAGGTGCTGGATTCCCACATGGCTGACCACGGTTTGAGTCCTGGACCTGGCAGCTTGCTTTCTCATTTTCCCTCTCTCTCTCTCTCTCTCTCTCTCTCTCTATCTGTGTCTCTATCTGGTCAATTAAAAAATAATAGTAACAAATGGAATTAAATAAATAATTTTTTAAAAAGAAATAGCTTTATCAACATAATCTTGCTTAAACTAATGTGTGAATATTTATAAAAGTATCATATATATTTATATATAATAAAACTTGCTTAGTCTTACCATAATTAATAAACCTAGTAATTTAAAGGGAACCCAAATTTATTATGAAAATAATAAGTGATAATATCGAAAGCCCTAATAGAGAATGATAAAAACTGTACGAAAAATTCTAGCCAAGAGATAAGAAATTTTATAATTTGTTTCCTTTTTTTCTCTAGGTTTATTTACTTATTTATTTCTGAGTGAGAGAGACAGAGGCACCCCTGACAGGGTCCTCAAGGCATGATCCACCTCCAGTTAGCTATGCTCGTGCTCAAGGAGGTCCCAGGATACAAACCCAGGACCTTCCCCATGTAGGTCCAGTTGCATACCACTGCACCACCACCTAGCCTATTTGCTCTTTTTAAGAATGCTGCAGCAGTGGCGTAGTGGCTAAGGTGCTGGACTCTCACCTGGTGACGTGGTGGACTGCGGCTCATGCTCCAGACCCAGTAGCTAGAAACTCATGCCAGGAGCGTGTGCCTTCATGCCCAATAGCCCCAGAGGAGAATGGAGGAGAAGGGATTGTGGTGTGGCTACCCCCCCACCCCAGGGAGGTGATTTCTCACTTTTTGTCTGTCTGTCTTTCTCTGTCTTTCTGGCTAGCGCACGCTCCCTTTAGCAAAAGTTTCTCCAAAAAATGAATGTAGCAGTGAATATGTTTGTACATATACCACTGTGCACATAAGTGAGTCCCCACAAGTTCAAATGCTGGATTAAGAAGAATGTGAATTCTGGGGCCAGCAGGTGAAATAGTGGTTAAGGTACTAGATTCTCACATGGTCAGCTGTGGTTTGAGTCCCGGACCCAGAGGCTTAAAACTCAAGCCAGGCACATGTGTGTGCATGCCCCAAATCCAAGAAGAAAACAGGGGAGAAAAGATCGTGGTATGGCCATTTCCTCTGGAGAGTGATTTCTCACTTCCTCTCTCTCTCTCTCTCTCTCTCTCTCTCTGGCAAGCACACACACCCTATAGCAAAAAAAAACCAAACAAACAAACAAAAAACTCAAAAAAAGAAAAGCGTAAATCTGAAATTCCAATAGATCTATCAAAATGCTCTCTCTGTAGTTATCCATTTACATTTTACTAGCAGCATATAGCTACAGGTCCCCTACAGGTTTGCTGCCCCTTCCCCAAATTTGGCCAAATCTTGGTCAATAAAATAAGTAAAAATTATTCCCAGTCTTTTTGATGGAGCCCGATCGTTCTTCCTTGTAGGTGACAACACACTTTCCGGGGGACTGAGGCTTGTCTTTTCGGCTGACAGCTGGAGTCTGGCTCCCAACAGGACGCTCACTACTCCATGCCCTCTTATGTTAATTCAAATTTTATCTGCTGTATTTCCTATGCCCTACCTCCTAGGATAATGTAGAATAATGGAATCGGATGAAATCAAACCTGAACTCCTCACTCAATCCTTTCCAATATCAGAAAGTTGTATGTGCCCCTTGGTAGTCAGCCTTATAACCAAGTAATTTCTCCGCATTTCATTTCTACCTTCGTCAAGCCCATGCAACTGGGGGGCGGGGAATTCAGCGCATCTCAAATCCAGTCAAAATTAGTCAAGTTGGGCTGGCCTGTAAATGTAGCAGCTAAGCTCCCCAGGCAGAGGAAGGGGATCCCACATGGCTCATCAGGGTTCAAGTCCTGGTCCAGTGGCTTGAAAAACATGCTGGTCACATGCGTGTGTACCTGGGACCCTGATGTGGTGGAAAAATGGAGGGAAAGGATTGTGACATGGCCATACCCCATTGGGAAGTGCTTTCTCTTTCTTTCTCTCCTTCTCTATTCTTCTCTCTCTCTAGCATGCACCTCGCGACAAAAAAGAAAAAGAAACACCTAGCTCTTCTCTATTCTTCTCTCTCTTTAGCATGCACCTTGTGGCAAAAAAGAAAAAGAAACACCTAGCTCAAAGGTTGGCCCATAAGATGAATGCAACAAATATTAACTTCCTTCTCTTACGCTTGGAAGAAAAGCAAAATATTATTTTTTCAGCATTTTACTTTCTCTTAAGCCAATTGTGTCGTGCCATCTTTAGTCCCAAATGTAGACCTATTTCTTCCTTATCTCTTTTTATTGCTAAAATACAAAATTAAACAAACAAAAGGATTCTTGTATTGCCTTTAGGATTGGGTTTTCGCCATTGTTATTGTTAATTCTGTTGTTAGTTCTTGTTCTTTTTTTTGAAAGTTTCTGCTGATCTGAGGCTTAGATTCCTTGTTGCTATTACCAGGGAAATGTCTTAGATTTTTCCACAATTAAATTCATTATTATTATTGAATGAAGGGTCACAGCATCCAGAAAACAGCAGGGCCCCTATTGCTGCATTAGATAAAAAGTATTAGAGTTGGCAGCAACTTGGTGACCGAAGTTCACGATGTTCTTAGTTCTGAGGAAATTGGTCTTTAAGGACACAATCAAAATCTCTATCTGACTAATCACAATAAATCACACTATGTCTTGAAAACTCATAAGGCAAGTCAAAAAAATGTTTTTAAAGAGGAGGAAATGAAGGATCTGTGGCTGTGGGAGAAGAGAAAACACTTGCTCTCAGCCTGTCTGATTCAGCTGTGAAAATGCCCCCCACAAAACTGCCCATCACTGTCTTGCGGAGGTCAGACGAGCGTCTGACCCCGACTCCTAAGCGACAAAGGGCAAAGAATGCCGAATTTGATTTTAGCTGATCCTTGAAAGAAGAAAAAAATATTTTTAAGAAGTCCATTAATTACACCGCACAAACACCCTATTTTTCATTTTGACAAGTTAACACTCTATGGTCTAAAGTAGGAAACAGCTAAGAGCATGAGCTAAAGAGAGCTCAGACCGATGAATGTGGAAACGCTGTCCAGGTTCTCAGTTGCTGCTCCCACTCCCAGGAACTTTACCATTTCCCTGAATCCACTTTAAACTTTTATATTCAAAAGTGGTACTTTCCACTTAGATGTTTTTCTAAGGGGAAAGTCCCAACTCTATTCATGTCTTCTATGCATGGCACATTCAATTTTTTTTAAAAAGCATTTTAAGGCCAGCCCCATAGCACAGTGATTAGGTACTGCACAGGGGAAGCTGGAATCCATAAGGTCAACCAGGGTTTGAGTTCCAGCCCTGTCAGCTTGAAAAACCATGCCAGATGAGCACGATATCCCCAGGATCCTGAAGGGATAAGGCATTGAAGGAATAAATATTGTGGCATGATGACATGATGGCTACATATCTGGAGTCCCACGTAGTCAACCATGGTTTGAGTACCGGATCCAGCAACTTAAAACTCACACTGGGCAGGTGTGCGTGCGTGCCCAGGATCCTGGAAGGAGAATGGAGGAGAAGGGATTGCGGAATGACCATCTCCCTTGGGGGGTGATTTCTTGCTTTCTGTCTCTCTAGTGAGCCCTCTAGCAAAAATCTGTCCTCTCTCTCGAAAAAAAAAAAAAAAAAAACAAAAAAAAAAAAAAAAAAAAAAAACCGGGGCATAATCGCATCATCAGTCCACATGAGGGGGCATTCTTTCTCTTTCTCCATGATATGCATACATGCATCCTCTGGCATTAACCAACAATCTTTACTTATTACCAAAAAAAAAAAAAAAAATCGTTCCAAAGCCTAGAAATCTTACGTTTGCCAAAAATCTAATAGTCAATGGGGGCCAGCAGGTGGCATGGTGATTAAGTGCACTGGACTCCCACATGACTGACCATGGTTCAAGTCCCGTTCTTGATGGCTTGCCTTCTCACTTTTGCTTTCTCTCCCCGTGTCTCTGTTTTACTCTGGTCAAATCAAAATAATAATAATGATGATGATGAATACAATTAAAAAAATCAAATAGCTAGCTAGCAATTATCTTCCTTGCAGCAGTTTCTCTGGAAGGAAGATCTGAACAGTGCACCTTTTTGGCTACTACAACTTTTTAGACAAGTGGAAATTTCCAGTCCTTTCTGGAATAAGACGGCTATGCATGTATACCTCCATATACAAATGCTAGTTCTTTAGATAAGCCAGTGCCATGAATCAGCGTTGCTAACAGACTCATGGGAATTCTTAACCTTTCTACTGAGGGAAATTAAAGAGTCCACAGATTTTTCTAAGAATTCTAAAAGGGCTGACAGGTGGCATGGTGATTAAGGGCACTGAACTCCCACATGGTCAACCACAGTTTGAGTCCCGGACCTGGTGGCTTGCTTTCTCACTTTCTCTCTTTCTCTCTCTCTGTCCCTCTGGTCAAATTAAAATAAATAAATAAATAAATAAATAAATAAAATTAAATAAAGTAATTCTTTAAAAAAATTTTTTTTAGATACTGATTTTGAATGGATGCTAATTCCTAGACCCAAATCATCACTGGAGCTCATTAGTCAAAGAGAAGACTTATGATGCTCAGATGATAAGTCTGGGCTCAGGTCTCTCTTCCAGAACCCACTTTATGGTCATTTTCCTAGTTCTCTAATGTATCATTGATGTGGATGTGTTTGGAAACTGGTCTAGCCTCCACACTGGAATGCAGAGAAAAGCTAACATGGCTAGCCACGTGGGATCCAGTGCCATAAGCACCACACGATCTGCTGGCCCTACTTGGTCACATCTTTAAAAGCCTTAATTCAAATGTAGTCACGTTCTGAGGTACTGGAGGTTAGGGCGTTCATCTACAGTTGGGGTCCCAGGTCCAGTGAGTCACATCTTTAAAAGCCTCAATTCAAATGTAGTCACGTTCTGAGGTATTGGAGGTTAGGGTGTTCATCTACAGTTGGGGTCCCAGGTCCAGTGACTTGGAAATCATGCTGAGTGCATGTGTGTCCAAAATCCTGAGAGGACCTTGTGGTATGACCACTTCCCCTCTCTCTGTCTCTCTCCAGCAAGTGCATGAGCCCTATGGCAGTGTAGAAGGCATGAGCCTTACCTTGAAAAAAAAAAAAAAGGTAAGAAAAGAAAAAAGAAAGATATGATTAAATAAAAATGAGTTCATTAGGGTGAGCCCTCATCCAATCTGACTTCTGCCTCTTTTGTAGAAGAGAAATGTTGGATCAACAGATAGGCTCCAGGAATGTGTGGGCGCAGAGGAAAGTCCATGTGAGGACACGGTGGGAAGGCGGCCATCTGCAAACCAAGCAGACAGGCCTTGGGAGAACTTGGGCATGCTGACCCCAATCTTAGACGTCTGGCCTGCGGAGGTACACACTGCTGTTTAAGCTACCCAGTTGGTGGCATTTTCTTATGCTAACTTTACCAAATTAATGCACAGTCCCTGATGCAAAAACATAATATGATTTTTTAAATCTTTGGTCATAAGATGTATGAAAGTCTTAAGACAGGGTCAGCAGGTGGCATGAAGGTCAAGGCATTGGAACCAGTTTGAGTCTTGGACTCGGTGGTGAAGGGTGAAAGAATCCTGGTCTTTGGGTCTGTTTTGAGGGTGTTTGTGATCAGGCCCTAAGCCTGTCCTCCTAACCACTATGTAATACCATGCTATACCCAGGGGTATGCATGCCTATGACGTGTCCACTAACGAAAATGCTGTCTTTGCTGAACTGCAGGCGCATGGAGAGAGCACTCTTAAATCTATATAGCCCACAGCACTTTTTCCTTAAGTAATATTAAAAAGTCATCTCTTAGGACCATCAGATGGTGTTCTGATTACATCACTGGCCTTCCACATGGCCGACTGTGGTTTGAGTCCTGGACCCAGAGGCTTCAAACTCAAGCCAGGCACATGTGTGTGAGTGTCCAAAATCCCAAGGGCATGGAGGAGATGGAACTGTGGCATGGCTATCCCCCCTGGGGCGGGGGGGGGTGATATGTCACTTCCCATCTCTCTGTCTCTCTGGTAAGTGCACACTATAGCAAAAATCTCTTTTTAAAAAAAGGGTCATCTCTTTCAGTAATCGAGAAACAACTCAGAAGCAATCATATCCACAATACTTCCAAATTTCAATATAAAAATCTGAATGGTGATGAGTAAGTGTTTCATGTCTTGGCAATATGCATAGCAAACGGATTCTTTCGTGTTAACCCTCTTTCATACTCACAAGAACCTTGCGAATGAGGACTAGGTACATTATCCGTACTTTACCGATGAGGAGATGGAGGCTAGGAGAGACAGAGGACCAGCTAGATCGCCAGGCCACTGAGAGGCCCTTCGGGTATCATCTGCAGGACTCCTCACTTTTTTTTTTTTTTTTCAGAGAGATTTTTGCTGTAAAGTATGTGACCTCGCCGGAGACACGCACAGAGAGACAGAAAGCAAGAAATCACCCCTCAGGAAGGATGGCCACACCACAATCTCTTCTCCTCCATTCTCCTCTCGGGATTTTGGGTATGCACACACACGTTCCCACTCTTGCTGCTTTGCAGAGTCAAGTAAGTTGCAATACCGATGCTATCATTTGTCCAACTGTTGCTACAACTGACAACATCGCTTTCATACAAAAAGCACCAGGACACCAAGCAAAGGATACCAAGGGACACATTATGGTCCAAACCAGGATTTCCCAGTTTTCAGGGCCGGAGCTACCCTACATCATGACTCAGCACTATGTAAAAGGAAAAAGTGGTTGCTGGCATCCTATCTGGCTGTGTGGGATTTTCCCCCACTGATTTTTTTCCTCCACGTACTGCTCTCACTTGCTCCTAGTTAGTGAATGAGGCCTGACGGCAAATCGAAGACTGAATGAAAAGCTCCCTGCTGAAGCGCTGTCACAGCGGCTCAACCTAGGCTCCCTGGAACTTTGGCAAGCGGAAGAATCCTTTGTCTTCAGACTATGACAGGAGGGGGAAAAAATCCCAACTATTCGGCTGTGTGGCATCATTCAAGCATGCCTTAATGGGGAAGGTCTAATGAGGAATGTAGTCTTTGAAAAAACCTAGCGTTAAAAACTCCCAAAGCCTTCTCACTGTACAATTCTACACAGTTATAATTAACAGGATTCGAACAGCGGATCAGAGACTATGTGACTATTTTACCCAGTGTTACGTCTACAGATGCCTCTTGTCTTTATTGGTTTTGTCCAAAGAGACCTTGGTTGTTATCACTGAGTGTGTACGAGAAAACATCGCTATTCTTTGTGGATTCTATGGAGGTAGCAGGAGTAAGAGAATAAAAGAAAAGCCAATTTGAAGCTACCAAATGAACAGCAGCTGTTCCAGGCCCTGGCTGGTCCCCTGCTCTTCCCCCCCACCCCCCCCTTGACCTGTGAATGGATTCCTGCTCTTGAGCTTAACTGCATTTTCACAGGGAGCAGGACCTACTCTATTTTTTAAAAAAGATATGCAGAGCTCCTTTCCAAACGTAGGACAAGGGGTTCTAGTGGGTAAAATGAGCTTATAGTATTTCCTCTATAGTTTCTCCCCAATAAATTCAACATGGTATTTCATTCTTGATAAAATGGTTCCAATTAAAATATATAGATAGATAGATAGATAGATGGAGAGGACTACAGTGCTTCAAAAGTGTACATGTGATGGGAGAACTGTATGGCATGAAAATTCTATCTCCATAAAACTGATTTTTTTTTTTTTTCCTTTGGAGAGGTTTTCGCTACAGGGCGCGTGCGCTCGCCAGACAGACAGAGAGAGACATAGAGACAGAAAGCGAGAAATCACCCAGGTCCCTGCAGGCGGCTCTGCTGTTCTGGCCTTCTCTGGCGTGTTCTTGGTGAGCCCCTGCCCTGCACAGAAATGGCAGGCGGGCCTGCTGTGAGCTTTGCCCTTCCACCATCCGCGCTGATCCCAGTCCTCTCCGAGGATGGCAAACCCATCTCCCTTCAGAGCCCCCTTTTCCCCGTAGCCAGGCGTGACCCCTTCTACCCCCTTTCTCCAGAACGTGAGTTTAAGCCGCCGGGTCCGGGACTTGAACCATGGTCGACTACGTGGTAGTCCAGTTACATAGCCATTTCGCTAACTGCTGGTCCACATAAAACTGATTTTTTAAAGAAGTATATGTAGTTGGGAAAGAAAAAGAATGGATAAACATGATTGAATGTAGAATTTTCTTCATTTAAAAAGTCATCACTAGGGGCCAGCAGGACTCCCACATGGCCAACAGTGGTTTGAGTCCCAGACCTGGTAGCTTGCTTTCTCTCTCTCTGTGTGTGTGTGTGTGTCTGTGTCTCTCTCTGGTGAACACATGTGCCCTATAGCAAAATTTTAATAAATAATAATAATAAATAAAATTAGATAATAGTGATAAATAAAATTAATTTTTTTAAAAAAGTCATCACTAGAAGAGGGGGTAACGGGAAGTTATTACTTAATAGGTGTAAAAAAATAGCCTACATGATTCATTTTCTTTTTTTTTTAAATATACATTTATTTATTCATTTGTTATGATTTTTGGCCTGCAGAGTCCAGGATTTGAACCATGGCCAGCCATGTGGGAATCCAGTGTCTCAACCACCATGCCACCTTCTGGCCCCAAGTAGTTCATTTTCAAGAATAGCTTTAGGGACTGGTAGGTGATGTGGTGGTTAAGGGTGCTGAACTCCCACATGGCTAACCACAGTTCAAATCTCAGTCCCAGTGGCTTGAAAACACACCAGGTACAAGTGCATGAGTGCCAAAAATCCTGATGGCATGGAGAAATGAACGAAAAAGGTACCACAGCATGAACATGCCCCACTGTGGGATGTTTCAAAAGTTGCTTAACCAGCTTACAGATGTGACGATCTCCAAAAGTACACATTCTCAGAAAGTTCCTCAACAATTGAAACCCCAAAACAACATGTCACCCTTGAGAAACGACTTTTCAAGAAGGTGGCTGGTGGGACCAGCAGTTAGCATAATGGCTATGTCTCTGGACTCCCACGTAGTCAACCGCAGTTCACGTCCCAGACCCGATGGCTTAAAACTCAAGCTGGGTGCAAGAGGAGAATGGAGGAGAAGGGATTGCGGTGTAGCCATGCCCCTGGGGGGGGATTTCTCGCTTTCTATCTCTCTCTCTCTCTCTTTGTCTGTCTGGCAAGCGCACACACCCTACAGCAAAAACCTCTCAAAAAAAAAAAAAAAAAAAGAAGGTGGCTGGTTACCAGCCCTTTGTTCCTTTTGACTTCCTGGTTCTTCTCCTTAATCAGGATCTTTGGCTGGCCTTTTTCACGGGCTTCTCCTCCTGAACCTAGGGCTTTCCATCAGACAAGTGAGGAGGGGACGATAAATGCCTTATAAGGGAATAATGAAATTTAGGCAACGTCTGGGAAGATTATACAACCCACAGTACTCAGCCAGTGAGGACCTGACCTGGGGAGGGACTTGTGCACTAGGAAATAAATTCCATGTCGTAGCCATTTCCAGTGTGCCTACCCATCAGACACCTGATCTTGCAAGACCGCCATAAAAGTTTCACCTCACAGAACCTCGTGTTTCCATGCGCATTCTTTGATGTCGGACAGGTGAACGCGTTGCTCACAAGGGGCTCGGAGTTTCAGTTTGGGAAGATGCAAAAGTCCTTAGAGATGGACAATGGCGATGGTTGCAGAACAATGTGCTGAAGGCTGCTGAACTGTGCACTTAAACGGTACAATGCTAAGTATTATGTGTTGTAGGACCAGCAGGTGGCATGGCGGTTAGGTGGTAGATTCCCACATGACCAAGCATGGTTCAAGTCCTAGACCTGGTGGCTTGCTTTCTTTCTCTTTCTCTCTCTCTATTCTCTGGCGTTCACACATGCCCTACAGTGAATTAAATAATAATAATAAGAAGAAAATTAAATAATTCTTTGTTTAAAAGATCACTCTTTTTTAACTAACAAAAACAATTACTCCAACAAATGTTTTGTTCATTGTAGAGACTTTAGAAAAAGAGAAAATTAGGGCTGGCCCTGTAGCCTAGTAGCGTGGAAGTTGGATTCCACATGGCCAACCACAGTTAGAATCTCAGCCCCAATAGCTTACATAGTATCTGTAGAGAGGCAGCAGGTAGTGTGGTGGTTAAAGCACTGGACTTCCACATGGTCCACCATGGTTCGAGTCCCAGACCTGGCAGCTTGCTTTCTCACTTTCCCTCTCTCTCTCTCTCCCTACTCAAATTTTTAAAAATAATAATAAATAAATAAGTCTTTAAAATATATATCTGTAGAGATAAAGAAATGGAGAAAGGATTGTGCTATGACTAGGTCCCATTAGCGGTGCTTTTTCAGGTTGAGAAAATTGACGTCTGTATCTCCTCTTTGTAGTGAAGAACTGAAGAACGAGCTAAGCAACGCATTTTTATTTTACTTTATTTATTTATTTATTTTATTTGACCAGAGAGGGATAGAGAGAGAGAAAGTGAGAGAAAGTGAGAAAGCAAGCTGCCGGATCCAGGACTCAAACCGTGGTCACCCATATAGCAGTCCAGCATCCTTAACCAACATGCCACCTGCTGGCTCCCAGATTTTTGAGATAGAGCCACATTCCGCAGATGGAACCAGCCAGTGCCAAGGGAGACAAACAGTCCTTTTCCTTCCCAGAGTCCCCTTTTCTCCAGTTTTAGACCCTCTGTCCATCTAAAATATATGCCCTTAGACCTCTTTTGATTTGCTCATTCTAGTTTCTCAGTCTCAGTTCCTGGGGAATTGTTTAGAGTCACAATACAGACAGCCCTATAGTCCCCCCAAGTTGCTTTATGCTCCAAGCTAATTTCCCTATCTGTATCTGCCTAAGTACGGCAACTTCTAACACTCTCTTCTAACACCCTAGCAGCTTCTAACACACGCTCTGTCTCTCTCCCAGGTGAGTGAATGAGCCCACTCTCTGGCAGTTAAAGAGAAAGAATAGAAATCATTTAAAATCCCACTACTCAAACACAACACTATAGTCAAAAGGTGGAGACAACCTACATATCCAACAACAGATAAGTGGGTAAATGTGGCATATACACACACATTATTCGCCCTTAAAACAGAATGAAGTTCTGACCCAATCTGTAACATGGGTGAATCTTGAAATCCCTATGCTCTGTGAAATCGGTCACAAAAGGACCAGTACTAGATGATTCTATGTATATGCGTCATCTGGAGTAGTGAAATTCACAAAGACCTAAAGGAGAAGGTGGTTGCCAGAGGCTGGGTGCTAAGAACGGAGGGGAGTAGGGAGTTGGTGTGTTTAATGGAGGGTTTCAGAACGGGAAGATGGCAGTGTTCTGGGTATCTGTGGAGTGACGGTTGCACCCGCTGTGAATACACGTAAGGCCATGGAACCACATGTTTAAAAAAGGTTAAACTGCATGCCACATGCATGTGCACCCATGCCCAGAATCCCAGGAGGAGAATGAAGGAGATGGGACTGTGGCATGGCCATCCTCCAGTGGGGGGATTTTTCACTTTCTCTGTCTCTGCCTCTTCTGTCTCTCTCTCTGGCAAGCGCACATGCTCTAGGGCAAAAATCTAAAATAAATAAACAAATAATAAAAAAGGCTAAGCTGGGAAATTTTGTTGTGTATGTTTTACCACATTTTTAAAAAAAATATGGTCAAGTGTGGGACCAACAGTTAGCGTAATAGTTATGTCACTGGACTCCCATGTAGTCGACCATGTTTTGAGTCCCGGACCCGGTGGTTTAAACGCACACCGGCGCGTGTGCGTGTGTGCCCTGGATCCCGAGAGGAGAATGGAGGAGAAGGGATTGCGGTGTGGCCATCCCCCCCTGGGGGGATGATTTCTCACTTTCTATCTCTCTCTGTCTTTGTGGCCAGCACACGTGCCCTACAGCAAAAACCTCTCTCTCAAAAAAAAAAGGTGAAGTGTGCTTGCTATAAAACAATTCAAACAATACAGAAAATAATCTAAGTAAATTTAGTTGACGTTTTCTTTCTCAATCTTTTATTCATTTGGCCTTATTTTGGGGATGGGAATGGAGAAGATTCCACTTTTACTTTTCTGGCCCCAGTATTATAACTTAAAAATAAATCTCTTTTTGGGAGGCCAGCAGATGGCATGGTAGTAGAGGTGCTGGACTCCCACATGGTCGATTACAGTTCAAGTCCTAGTCCCAGGGGCTTGAAACTCACCCTGAGCGCATGTGCGTGTGTGCGTGCCCAAAATCCCAAGAGGAAAATGGAGGAGAGGGAATTAAAACATGGCCATTCCCCCTGGTGGGGTGGTGGTGGTGGGATTTCAACAGTCTCTGTCTCTCCAGGGAGTGCATACACCCTATAGCGAAAATCTTTCTTAAAAAACAAAAAATCTCTTTTTGACCTCATTGTTCAAACTTAAAAGTCTTCTTTCGTCAAATATTAAATCCTTATCATTGTAGTGTGTTTGTTTCTAAATTTTCCATTTTGTTCCATGTTTCCATGGACCAATTTCTTCCCATCTCAGACATTACTTAAGGGAGCACACCTTACCTAGGGTACAACTTATATGCAGTAAAACGCACAGATCTCAGGGGACCGTTCAGGGAGCTCTGACAATGCAGCAACATAGACACGTCACTATTAGGGGACAGAACATCTCTCTTGCCCAGAAAGATGTCCCAGGTCTCATTTAGACCCCAGTCACAGCAGCAACCATCGTTCTGATTTCCTTCACCCATGACTGGTTTTGCCTGTTTTAAACATTCAGATAACTGGGGGCCAGCAGGTGGCACGGTGGTTGGGGTGCTGGACTTCCACATGGCTGAACATAGTTTGAGTCCCAGACCTGGTGGCTTGCTTTCTCACTTTCTTTTTTTTTTGGAGAGGTTTTTGCTATATGGCGCATGCGCCCTATAGACAGACAGAGAGAGACAGAGAAACAGAAAGCAGGAAATCACCCCCCAGGGGGGATGGCCACACCACAATCCCTTCTCCTCCATTCTTCTCTCGGGATCTTGGGCACACACGCACATGCGCCCGGTGTGAGTTTAAGCCACCGGTCCGGGACTCGAACCACAGTTGACTACGTGGGAGTCCAGCAACATAGTCAATACGCTAACTGCTGGTCCCCCCCGCTTTCTCACTTGCTCTCTTGCTTTTGGGTGAGCACACATGCCCTATAGCAAATGAAAAGAATCAAAATAAGTAAAATAAATAACTTTTTTAAAAAATTCAGATAAATGGAATTCTTTCATATGTATTCTGTTGTGCTTTTTTTTTAACACAAGATTTATTAAGTTTATCTCCTGATAATATAAATTTCATTTTTATGATTCTTAGACTAATTAGAACTCTGATTTTTTAAAAGAGTTTATTTTGGTCATCTGTCTCTATTACATTAAATTCCTGTTACTGGGGCTGGCAGGTGGTGTGGTGGTTGACGCACTGGACTCCCAGATGGCCAACCATGGGTTGAGTCCTGGACCTGGGGACTTCTCACTCTCTCCCTCCCCCTTCTCTGGTCAAATTAAAATTTAATACTAATGATATTAAATTAAATAATTCTTTTTTAAAAAAAATCCTGTTACTTAAATCTGTACTGAATGCCTAACATAGTGGGTAATAATGTATTTTGTGGTTATTATTTCTTTTCTTTTTCTGTTTCTTTTTTTTTGGAGAGGGTTTTGCTATAGGGTGCGTGTGCTCACCAGAAAGACAGAGAGACAGAGAGACAGAAAACGAGGAATCACCCCTCAGGGGGGATGGCCACACCACAATCCCTTCTCCTCCATTCTCCTCTTGGGATTTTGGGCATGCATGTGCACGCGCCCAGCGTGAGTTTAAGCCACCGGGTCCAAGACTCGAACCGCGGTCACCTACATGGGAGTCCAGCAACATAGCCATTGCACCAACTGCTGGTCCCTTCTGTTGTTTTTTTTTTTTTTCAATTTGCCAGATGGTGTATGTGCTCACCAGGGAGAGACAGAGAAAAAGGGAAAGTGAGATAGCAACTCCCTGGAAAATGGTCACACTGCAAACCCTTTTCCTCCACTGCTCTTTTTTCCTCCATCTCTCCATCCTTTCAAGATTCTGGGCATGCACACGTACACACGCATGCACACACACACACACACAAACATACACACACATACACACACACCATGTTTTTCAAGCTGCCAGGTCCAGGACTCAGCCATGCAGTGGGCCATGTGAGATCCAGTAGCCTTAACTACAACACCACAGGCTGACCTTCTTATTTACTTTCTTTCTTCTTTGGTCTTTTTTTTCTTTTTTCTTTTCTTTTCTATTTTTTTTTTCCAGAGGGCACATGCATTCACCAAAAGAGACAGAGACACAGAGAGAAAGCAAGAAAGCATTCCTTGAGGAATGGCCACAGCATAATCCACTTTCTTCTTGGACACACACGCACACACACCCAACATACATTTCAAGCCACTGGGTCCAGGACTCAAACTGGGCAGTCAGCCATGTGGGATCCAGCACCTTACCAGCCCTCTACTAATTTTTATTAACAGATGGAGGTATTTTTCTTTATAATATATTGATTTTTAATATATTTACAGAGTTGTTCAGTCCATCACCACAATCTATTTTCAGAACATACCTCCATCACTTCAAAAAGAAACCTGGTTGGCCAGCAGGTGGCATGATGGTTAAGGCACTGGATTCATGTGGCCGACTGTGGTTCGAGTCCAGGACCTGGCAGCTTTACTCTCTCTCTCTCTCTCTCTCTCTCTCTCATGAGTGCATGTGTCTTATAGCAAACTAAATAGCAATAATAATAATAATAAATAAACTTAAATAATTCTTTCAAAAAGAAACCTGGTACCAGTTCATTGTCCCTCTCCATTTCTGTCCCTATCCTTGAGTAACAAGTAATCTACTTTCCATCTGTTTAGATTTGCCTTTTTGGGGGCTATCTCATATAAATGGAATTCCCTAGTATGTGTTTTTGGGTCTGGTTTCTTACACTGAGTATGTTTTTGAGTTTTCTCCATTTTGTAACATGAACCAGCACTGAGTCCCTTTTTCTTGTTGAGTAGCACTCCGTGACGGGGCTATACCACATTTTGTTTATCTTGTCCTAGCACTTGGGCTTTTTCTACTTTGTGGCTATTGTGAGTAACAGGCTACAAACGTATGAGTATGTCTTTGTAGAGACACGAAGTTTTTCTTCTCCTGGGTACATACTTAGGAGTAGAATTGTTGGGTGTTACAGTAACTCTGTTCAATAGTTTAAGAAACTGTCATCTGGAGACAGCAGGTAGTGTGGTGGTTAAGGCATTGGACTCCCACATGGCTGACTGCAGTTCAAGTCTCAGACCTGGCATCTTGTTTTCTCACTTTCTCTCTCTCTGGTCAAATTAAAAAGTAATAATAAGGGGCTGGCATGGCCTCCCCATGGCCACAGTTAGTCCCAGGTCTGGAGGCTTCCTTTCTCTCTATCTCTTTCTCTCACCCTCTTTCTCTCTCAGTCAAATTAATAATAATAATAATAAATAAAATTAAAGAATTAAAAATAAAAAAATAATAGCAACAACAACTTAAATTAGATAATTCTTTAAAAAGAAACTGCCATCTGTTTTTCCAAGTGGATGTGCCATGTTACATTCCCATCTATAACTTGGGAGTGTAAACATGTGTGGAAAGGTCTGGTTTTTGCAGAGGGAGCATGCACTCACAGAAAGAAAACTGAGAGACAATGACAGAGACAGGGAGAAAGCACCCTGGAGGGGGGGCGTGATCGCACACTATCCCTGCCCCTCCATTTCTCCATCCTGTCCGGATCTGGGCATGCTCACACATGCACCCAGCATGTATCTCAAACCCCAGGGCTGGATTTAAACTGCACAGCTGGCTACGTAGAATCTGGCTCCCTTAACCACTGGACCAGGCCAGGCAGGAAAGGTGCATTCTTAATTCCCATGAAACGGTAGCATAAATAGGACAAACCAAGGAACGGTGACTAAGAAGAATGCATACTTTCCCCTGCTTGAGCGACGAGAGGACAAGAAATGACTCTCCTCTGAACCACTTTCTAAATCTCTTATTTTCTACTCCACAGCCTCGCTGGAGCTGGATTTGGCGTCAACGTGTCAGAGTTAATGCCACGAGTTAAAATGAATACTAATTCACGACCAGCGAATGGCATAATGGTTACATCGCTGGACTCCCACATGACTCGACCACAATTCGAATCCCGGACTTGGCGGCTTAAACTCACGCTGGGCATGGGTGCGTGTGTGACCGATATCTTGAAAAGAGAATAGAGAAGGGATTGCGGCATGGCTATCCCCGCTGGGGAAGTGACTTCTCGCTTTCTGTCTCTGTCTCTTGTGAGTGCATGCGCCTTATAGCAAAACTCTCTCTTGAAAAAAATAAAATAAAATGAATACTAGCTTGCCAAGCTCTCTCTCATTATGGTGAAAGACTCCTCTCTGTGCTGACACACACAAACCCACTTGTTTTATAAAAGCCACTTGCTAATTCCCATTAATACAAAGACTCAAACACATCTTCCTCTGCTTCTCTCTCTTAGTAGAACGCATGCTTATTGATTTACTATCCAAACTACCGCTGCAAAACTGCTTTACCTGAAAGAAGAAAGAATACCTCGACATAACTATATTCAAATATGAATTTAGAAAAGGGGACTAGAAGCATATTTCGTGTGTGTGGTTTTTTTGAACTGCCAACTTCATATAATGGATGTGAACGATATAACACGAAATCTATTCACTAGTCTAGCCATTCCGTGTCAAGTCAGAGTTTCCAGCAGCCCTAATGACTGTTACACGAAGTGACTATCTGTCAGTCTTCAGTGAACTCAAGCAAAAATAAAAATAAAAACAAGGAAATTGGGAATGGACAACGTAGTGAGGTGAAGAATATTTACATTGTGGGGAAATACCCCCAGATGAAAAGAAGCTTCTTACATTGAATTTGGCAATGGAACAAGTTATGCGAGGAAACTGCTTTGCATTTTTGTATTGACAATTACTCTGTTCTTTTAGATTGGGAAAGACTAGAAATTATCTTACACTCTGTTGCTGGTTCAGATAGAAAACTTCTTACCACGGCATGTTCCACTGTCAAGTATTTGGGACTAACACAATGTTGTCCACTTTCCTTCATGTAATATATTTGTAGGATAAATTGAGTAAGAAACAAGGCAGCAGGGCCAGCAGCATAGCCTCGTAGTTAAGGGAGCTGGAACCCACATGGCCAACCACGGTCCAAAGCCCAGCCCGGCAGCTTGAAGAACACACAGGGTACCTAAGTATGTATGCCGTAAATCCCAGCAGGAGAAATGGAGAAGGGATTGTAGCCTGACCGTGTCCACCTGGGAGGCCCTCTCCCCCTTTCTCTCTCTCTTTCTGTCTCTCTCTGGCAAACATGTGTACCCTTTGGTAGAGGGGGAAAAAAAGGTGCATCATAAAATTCTAGAAAAGAAACTTTTTTCGGAGAGCCTCCAGTGAATAATTTTCTGTGCTATTCTGTTCAGGGGATCACGTGTTCCTTAACCATTAGCCCACAGAACAAAAGAGACTGGATGCTACTCTCAGAGAGGAGACAGAACACCCCTTGGTGCTTGATTGCACTGAGAGGTGGAGAACTGATAAAAGCACGTGGAGACTCAGCAGCCAATTCAGTAGCTATAAAGCGAAAAACGGCCATCCTGTGAGAGGGTAGAAGAACTACAAAATATCGGGAACCAGCAGTTAGCGTAATGGCTATGTCGCTGGACTCCCACGTAGTCGACCGTGGTTCGCGTCCCGGACCCGGTGGCTTAAAACTCACGCCGGGCACGTGTGCGTACGTGCCCAAGATCCCGAGAGGAGAATGGAGGAGAAGGGATTGCGGCGTGACCATCCCCCCTGGGGGGTGATTTCTCGCTTTCTGTCTCTATGTCTCTCTCTGTCTGTCTGGCGAGCGCACTAAACAACATATTTTTAGTGTACATATGTCCCATGAAATATTTGGGATATTTGTACTAAACAAAAATTATTGCTCACCTGAGACTTATGTGGTTATTCTTTATTTTATCTGACACTCTAATCTTTTTTTTTTTTAAGAGAGAGATCTTTGCTATAGGGCATGTGGGTTCACCAGAGAGACAGAGCGAAAGAAAGTGAAAAATCACCCCCTAGGAGGGATGGCCATACCACAATCCTTTCTCCTCCATTCTCCTCTCAGGATTTTGGGCACACATGCACATGCACTCAATGTGAGTTTGAAACCACCAGGTCCAGGATGCGAAATAGTCAACCATGTGGGAGTTTAGAGCCTTAACCGCTACACCACCTGCTGGCCTCCCATGTCCATTTTTCTAAATATCCAAGAAAAGATGAGGTTGAGATATTATAGGGTTCTTTTTTTAAAGAATTATTTCATTTAATTTTATTTACTTATTTCAATTTAACCAGAGAGGGGCAGAGAGAGAGAGAGAGAGAGAGAGAGAGAGAGGGAGAGAGAGAGACAACAGGGCCAGGACTCGAACAGTGATTGGCCATGTGGGAGTCCAGTGCCCTTAACCACCACACCATCTACTGGTCCCATGGCTGACCATGGTTCGAGTTCCAGACCTGTTGGCTTGATTTCTCACCACCCCTAACCCCCGCTGTGAGCATACATATCTTGTAGCAAATTAAAAAAAAAAAAGAAAAGAAAAGAAAAAAGAATTACAGATGTTGATGTTTCCATCAGAATAATTTTCAGCACAAAAATGCAATGCTGTTTCTTTAGTAACTTGTACCACTGCCAGATTCCATTCGAGAAGCTTCTTTTCATGTGGGGCTCTTTTCCCACAATGTGAATATTCTCTTACTCACTGTATTGTCCATTCCCAATTTCCTTGTGTTTGTTTTTTCTTTAGCTTGAGTTCACTGAAGACCCACCTTGAGAGTCGAGCAAACACACAGAGGAGCGAGGTGTAAGCAAATGTGCATGTGCCGGCCACAGGGCCAGCCTCAGTGGCATGAAAGGAATGAGGGAAAACCTGCCCTCTTGGGGTGCAGGGACCCCTTGTCTGCTGCTGAATACCCTGTTTTAGACACTTAATAAATAGCGTGTTGATTAAAAGGTGGGGAATGAATGAAAGACTTAGCTGTAAGCCATGCCTCCTTCATCTATGGAAAGCCTCCTTCTTCATATATATAAACAAATCTCATTTTAAGAAGTGGTACATACAAGAAATGAACAAACACATAGAATCACGCCCACAGCAGAGACCGAGAAATAGTGAATGACATATCTCTTTCTTTCTTTCTACATACGATCCTCTTCTTTATTTTGCCTTCTGTGTTAAAGCAAGGTGGCAGTACACTGTAGAACACCCGAGTTCAAAATCCGCAAATGCCTTGCTCCCTTAGAAGGAACCTACACCAGCTGTTTTTGTTGTTGTTGTCGTTGTTGTTTTTTAAGGTTTTGGCCATAGGGTGTGTGTGCTCACGGGAGACAGAGGAAGACGGTGAGAGGGAAACAGAAATCACGCCATGTGAGGGGTGGCCAAACTGTAATCCCGTCTCCTCCTTTCTCTTCCTGGGATTTCGAGTATGTGCATACACATGGCTGGTGTGATTTTCAAGCCACTGGGTGGGAGTCCAGCACCTTAACCATCATGCCACCTGCTAGCCCCCTAGCTGTTCTTCTTAAAAGTCAAATTTGGGACCAGTGGGTGGCGTGGTGGTTAAGGCACTGGACTCCCACATGTGGTCTGAGTCCTGGACCCAGTAGCTTGAAACTCGTGCCAGACACATATGTGCGAATACCCAAAATCCAGAGAGGAGAATGGAGGATAAGGGATTGTGGTGTGACCATCCTTGTGGGGAATGATTTCTCCCTTTCTATCTCTCTTTCTCTTAGGTTAGTGCACACACCCTATAGCAAAAATCTCTCTCAAAAGAAAATGTCAAATTCACTGGGCCAACAGATGACAGGGTGTTTAAGGTGCTGGATCCCACCTCGCCAACTCCAATGAGTTCTGGACCCATGGTTTGAAAATCACTCTGGGTGCACATGTGTGTTCCCAAAATCCCGAGAGAAAATGGAAGAGGAGGTACTGTGGTGTGGTCATTCCTTCGGGGGTGCTTTCTCACTTTCCCTCTCTCTGTGTTTCTGTCTCTCTCCAAAAAGGGGGCATGGCCTCTGGCAAAAAACTAAAAAAAAAAAAAAAACAAAAAGTCAGGCTTATATACATAGCGGAAATGTAGCAGAACCTGGCAGGAATTGTTTCAAGACGGTGCCAGCAACTTATGTAATTGCAGACTCGGAGCCAAGAGCAGCCCGACGCAAATATGAATGCAGCCCTGAAGAATGAGACTAATTCCTTAACCTTTCGCCGGTCGTTTTATACTCAGGTCAATGGCTGCCTTGTTTTTGATCTGGCACTCATTACTAAACACTCGCAAGTCAAAATATGAACGACAAACAGAAGAACAAGACCTAAGAGAAAAGGCTCAGCTATTGTCTGCCTTCCCACCTATTCTTTTAACGATCTATTACAACTTATCACTGAAGTTGTATATTTATCTCCCAAACCCAGCGAGACACCATCTGAATTCCAGCACCCATTTCTCAGTCTCCATAAGACAAGGCCTGAAACGTGTGGACGTTGGGGCCAGCAGGTGGAGTGACGGCTGAGGTGCTGGACTCCCACAAGGCTAACCGAGACTTGAGTGCCAAACCTGGTGGCTTGCTTCACTTTCTCTCTCTCTCTCTCCGTGAACACATGTGCCCTATGGTAAATTAAATAATAATAATTACAATTAAATAAATAATTCCTTTTATTTTTTTAAAGAGGTTTTTGCCTGAGAGCACACAAGCTGGGTTGGAGGGAAGGAGACAGAGACAGTGAGAGGGAAAGTGCCCCCCCCCCCATTGGGGATGGCCATGCCACAACTTCTTTGCCTCCATTCTCCTCCAGGTATCTTGGGCACATATTGCACATGTGCTGGGCTTGAGTTTGAAACCACTGGGTCCAGGATTCAAACTGTGGTCGGCCATGGGAGAGTCCAGCTACGTAACCACTATGCCATCTGCTGGTCCCGTAAATAATCCTTAAAAAAAAAAAGGACTTCTCAGAGGTCACACACTAGATGATAAAAGCTTACATTATACACATGCAACTTCCTCCATTAGACACTTTAACTTTCAGGACCAACAGGTGGTATGATGGCCAGGGTGCTGGACTCCTGCATGGCTGACCACACTTGGAGTCCCAGACCTGGTGGCTTGCTTTCTCTCCTTCTCTCTCTCATTCTCTCCTTAGTGAATATACATGCCCTATAGCAAATTTTTAAAATAATAATAATATACTAAATTAAATAAATAAATATAAAAAAAGATTTTAAAAACTTTGTGAAGAAAAAGAAAATTAGTTCTAGAAGTCCAACCTTTTTGTACCTTTAGCCAATGTGAACCTCAGGATAGGCACTTTAGTCCAACTAGTCAAACAATGCTAATTTCTCGTTAGATTACCTGTGTTTTTCTTCCAAATTCAAGTCCTAATTATTTTTAGATTTGAGATCTAAATGTTAGAATATTGGGGACCAGCATGGTAGTTAAGGCATTGGACACGTCCATATGGCTGACCATGGTTTGAGTCCCATACGTGGTGGCTTGCCTTTTTTTTTTTTGGAGAGGTTTTCGCTACAGGGCACATGCACTTGCCAGAAAGTCAGAGAAAGACAGAAAGTGAGAAATCATCCCCCGGGGGATGGCCACACCGCAATCCCTTCTCCTCCATTCTCCTCTCGGGATCTTGGGCATGCATACACATGTGCCTGGCGTGAGGTTAAGCCACTGGGTCCAGGATTCAAACTGTGGTCGACTACATGGGAGTCTAGCAACATAGCCATTATGCCAACTCCTGGTCCCCATGGTGGCTTGCTTTCTCACTTTCCCTCTCTCTCTCTCTCTCAATGTGTGTGTGTCTCTCTCTGGTCAAATTAAAATAAATGAATGAATAAATAAAATTAAAGTAAAAAAAATAATTCTTAAAAAAATGCTAAGGTCTATCTAAGTCATGCCTTCAGGAACCAAGAATGAAATCAGTTGGGTAAGGAATAAGGTCCGTTGAGCTAGGACCCTAGCAGGCAGCAATGTCTTTGAGGGTAACAAGTCTGCATGGAGTTACCAGGATTATGCCAAAGATCACTAGGAAAACCAGGAAGTATTGCAGCAAAGATGAATGCTAATAAGCATCATAGACTGTGTGTGAGAGAGAAGGGTGGCGCTAGGAGCCAGCACTAAATTCTCCTGGACCTGAAGTACATGCCATCAGTCTACCTCACTGAGTTCAGAAAGACTCATGGTTCACAGCCAGCATTTAAATCCAGTCCAAGGTACTTTCCACAATGTACTAGGTCCTCTGCAACCTGGCCCCTGCCTCCCCTCCCACCCTAATCTCATACCATTCTCTCCCTGTTTACTGTGCTCCAATAACACTGACGTTCCTTTTGTTTCTGGAACATTCAAGACTTTCCTGCCTCAGTCCAACTTACAAACCTGTTTCCACGTCTGATGGCTTCTTTCTCACCCCTCGGGTCTTAGCTCAGATGTCATCTCAGAAACTCCTTCTCTAATCACCCTGTCTAATGTAAGCCCGCTCTCCATCCCTCTGCTCCACAGATACCATCACTCTGGAATCCATCATGCTGGAGTTTTTATGCATAAACTTTATTGCCAGTCTTTTTCTGTTGGAACATAAGCTCCAAGAGGGCAGGGAGTCATCTGTCCGGTGTTTTTGCATGTGGTAGCAGCTGCTAGCCATGATTCACAGAAACAACTAGGTATCGTCTTTGTTATAGGATCTGCCTACTTCTTTCTTTTTTGGAGAGGTTTTTGCTTTGGGCCATGTGCACTTACCAGAAAGACAGAGAGAGACAAAGAGACAGAAAGTGAGAAATCACCCCCGAAGGGGGATGCCCACGCTGTAAGCGCCTCTCTTCCATTCTCCTCTCAGGATCTTGGGCACGCACGCACACGTGCCTGGCATGAGTTTAAGCCACCGGGTTCAGGATTCGAACCGTGGTCGACTACATGGGAGTCCAGAGACATAGCCATTATGCCAACTGCTCAACTGCTGGTCCTGGATCTGCTTACTTCTGTATCCCTATTATTCCATCTCTGACCTAGACCATCATAACAGAACTAACACCTAGACTGTGTTTTAATGTTTCAAAAGTTGTTGCAGGGTGGACCCTATGGCCTACTGGTTAAGGGAACCAAATCTCAAATGGCCAACTGTGCAGTTCGAATCCTGGCCCTAGATGCTTGAAAACATGTCAGGTACCTGTGTGTCCATGCCCCAAATCCAAACAGGATGGCAAAATGGAGGAGAAGGTATTGTAACCTGACCACACACCATCGGGAGGTACTTTCTCTCTCTCCCTTTCTCGCTCTGTCTCTCTCCGGTGAAAGCATGTGCCCCCCGGTAAATTTTTAAAAAAAGAGAAGAAGAAGAAAAGAAGAAGAACCACTGCATAGCTTAATCCATTGGATATTTATAGTAACTCTATTACATGAGATGAGAAAACTGAGGTTCAAAACGCTGTTACTTGCCCACAGTCATATAGCCAGTAAAGACAATGGAAAAAATAAAACTTGTTCATGTTTATTCCAAGTGCTATATTCTCTGGGATGTGCAGATTTGGCTTCTGATGGACAGCCTTGCCTAAACTAAACTAACGTAGAAGTTGCAAGCATAGGGCCAGCCCCCTCGTGCAGTGGTAAAGCCCAGTGCCCCAGGAACCAAATCGCATGTGGCCTACAGTGGTTCAAGTCCGCCCCGGTGGCTTGATAAACACACCGGCACATGCGCATGGGCGCCGGAAGTCCCAACAGGATGGAGAAATGGAGGCATAAGAACCACACCTCCTTGGGGAGTGCTTTCTCTGTCTCTCTCTGGCAAACATATGTGCCCTCTGGCAACTAAAAATAAAATTTTCTTTTTTAGAATTATCTAACTTTATTTATTCATTCATTCATTTAATTTGACCAGAGAGAGACAGAGAAAGAATGAGAGAGAGAGAGAGAGAGAGAGAAAGTGAGAAAGCAAGCCACCAGGTTCGGGACTTGAACTGTGGTCGGTCATGTGGGAGTGTCCAGTGCCTTAACCACCACGCCACCTGCTGGTCTCCTAAAAATTTTTCTTTAAAGAAGTTGCAAACATAAATTAATACAAACATACCAAAGAGCATTTTAAAATAAAGACTTGGCTAAAAATCTCAGAAATTTCTAAGAAAAATAAAAAGCGGTCTAAAATGGAAAAGGATACAACAGATAGGCAGAAGGACAGAAAAAAGGCCTCTGACGTAAGAGCACATTCAGACCGGGCGCCCACGACAACGTGCTCCACAGCGGCCTGCAGTCAGGAAAGCATCCTCTGAAGACAGGCAAGAATTGTCACTTCCCGGCTTCACATGCAGATGCACACCCAGTGTGTACCAGGGTAGTCTTTGCAGCGAAGGTCGGTGGGGGAGTGGGGGACCATGCTGAGATTCCACAGAGGACCTCTGCCTCATTTGGTTTCACTGAGAAGTTCCTGGAATGTCAGAGGGTGGGAGATGGATGGGCCGCTGGACGGACCGTGCGGGTGCACAGCGACTGCTGCTCTTTGGATAAGATGCTCACTGTTTGGAACTACATCAAAGGCAGAGAAGCAGAGGAATCTGCCCGTCGGTTAGTTAAGACCCAGACTGTCCTTTGAGGTGGTTGTTTTTTATTTCTCCCAAGATTGATAGAAACTCTCTCATTATGTGTCTCCAACCACACTGTGAGCTCACCAAAATCAGACAAATATTTCTTAAATTAAATTGTGTTCCCTGTGTGGGAGGCAAAGTCCTGGGAATCTATTGACTTTAAAAGAAAGCACAGCTCTTACTAAGGCTGAGACCGACTTAGCATACCCCTGCAGCGTGCTGCTTGAACAAAAGCTATTTCCACAGCACTGACAGGGTCGCAAGCTTAGTTTGTGTCTAAAAATGCATAAGACACTCAAATTTAGGTAAATTTTTTTTTTTCGGAGAGGTTTTTGCCATAGGGCATGTGCGCTTGCCAGACAGACAGAGACAAAGAGACAGAAAGCGAGAAATCACCCCCCAGGGGGGATGGCCATGCTGCAATCCCTTCTCCTCCATTCTCCTCTTGGGATCTTGGGCACGCACGCACATGTGCCTGGCATGAGTTTTAAGCCACCGGGTCCAGGACTCGAACCACGGTCGACTACATGGGAGTCCAGCAACATAGCCATTACGCTAACTGCTGGTCCCAAATTTAGGTAAATTTTAAAAAGGTAAATAAAAACATGAGTTTCTCTCTTTGTTCTAATCAAAATCAGTTTGGTAGATATTTGCCACATATTACAAATGTGTAAGATATAAGATTGAGAGTCAGAGGTAGCCTGCTTGCCTTATTTATTTATTTATCTATATCTTTAGAGTTTTTGTCATAAGGCGTGTGCATTTGCCAGAGAGAGACAGAGAGAAGGAATGGGAGAAATCATCTTCTGGGGGCATAGCCATGCCTCAATCACTCCTCCTCCCCTCTCCTCTCAGGACTTTTGGCACACATGTACATGTGCCTAGCATAATTTTCAAGCTGGGACTCGAGCCCAGATCATGTGATCATGGTTGATCACATGACAGTCTACCCCCTTAACCAACACATTACCTGCTGGCCCTGTCTACTTACCTTATTTTGTCAAATACATTTTTTTTTCTCTAATACTTTATTTGCATACATCCCTAGAGAACTTTCTCACAAAGATTATTTTATATTTTTTTTATTTTTTTATTTTTTGGAGAGATTTTCACTGTAGGGTGCGTGCGCTCGCCAGACAGACAGAGAGAGACATAGAGACAGAAAGTGAGAAATCACCCCCCAGAGGGGATGGTCACGCCGCAATCCCTTCTCCTCCATTCTCCTTTTGGGATCTTGGGCACGCACGCACACGCACCCGGCTCGAGTTTTAAGCCACCGGGTCCAGGACACGAACCGCGGTCGACTACGTGGGAGTCCAGCGACATAGCCATTACGCTAACTGCTGGTTCCCAAGATTATTTTATTTTATCTTATTTTATTTTTGCTAGAGGGAGCCTTCACTTGTTAGAGAGAGACAGAGAGGAAGAAAGCCAGCACCCCCCATGGGGGATGGTTATACCTTGTCCCCTTTCAAAATCTTGCGCACATATGCACACTCATCCAACGTGTTTTGCGAGGCTCCAGGTCTGGGAGTTGAACCATGCAGTTGGCTATGTGGGATCCAGCCGCCTTAACCGCCACACCACGGGTTAGTTAGGCCCAAATGAACTTTTTGTGTCTTCGCTTTCTCCCTTCATAATAAGGAAGTTGGATTACATGCTTGCTGAGATTTTGCATGGCTCTGAAATCCCATAAGTCATGTGACATTGATGGCCTTTGCAATGTGTCACATAAGCATTTTGCTGGGAGAAGCAGAATACACGTGAGTACAACGCATTTGGCCTCAAAGCAATCACAACTGGCAGGATGCTAAATGCAAATGACCCCTCTATTAGAAGACAGCATAGATAAAGGTGCTACATAGAATGGAGGAATTAATGCGAATTCAGGACACAGATGACTTGAATGATGAGGAAAAAACAAATTAGTTTAAGGGACACCAAGAGAAGAGGTTACCCTGGTGTGAAGGGCAAAGGATTTTAAAAGGACGAAGCGTGAAAGGTATTCTAAGAAGAGAACATGAGAGAGATTGGCTACTTCTTAAGGTCGGAATAGCAAGTTGATCTACCTTGCTAGGAGAAACACAGAGTGAACCAAATTAACCAGCCCAGGATCTCGGGGAACTGCCTAAAAAACTAATTTCAAGGGACTAGCAGATGGTGTAATGGTTATGGCACTAGACTCTCATATAGTCAACCACGGTTCACGCCGGGCACGTGTTTGTGTGCCCAAAATCCAGAGGAGAATGAAGGAGAAGGGACTGTGGCATGGCCACATCCTCTGGCCTCTCTGTCTCTCAGGCAAACGCACGTACCCTATAGCAAAAGTCTCTCTTAAAAACGAACAAACAAAAACCTAATTTCAAATTGAACTCAGGACAATAGCGAAAGAATTGGTTAAATAAGTGTTTTACCACAGAGAAAAACGAGTCAAGAGAGACCGTATGGCTGAGACTGGTGGGTGAACACCCGGAGGAGTATGAAAAGAAAAATGCTGACTTGGATGGCTATAGACCATCCAGAAAGGGGGAAATTCTAACACAGTCTTCCGGATCATTTCTCTTCCAAATGAGTCATTTCCTAGTGTGGACTATTTCTAGTCCCAGGGTTTCCCACAGTACAGTAAAGCAGTTCATTTCTGCTTTACTTTTATGAATTTATTTCTTCCATGATTGGGAGAAAGACACAGAGACAGACAAAGAGATAGTTAGCACCCCCAACAGGGTTTTTCTTTTTTTAAGAATTATTTATTTAATTTTATTAATTTTTTTTATTATTATTTAATTGCTCATTTATTTAAATTTGACCAGAGAGAGACACAGAGAGACAGAAAGAGAGGAAATTAGAAAGCAAGCCACCAGGTCCAGGACTCACACTGTGGTCTGCCATGTGGGAGTGTCCAACACCTTAACCAACACACCACCTGCTGGCCCCCTATTTTTAAATTTGCTATAGGGTACATGTGCCCACCAGGGAGAGAGATAAAAAGAGAGAGAGACAGGTGGGGGGGAGTGGTGAGGGAGGGCGAGAGAAAGTAAGAAAGCAAGCTCCCAGGTCTGGGACTTGAACTATAGTCAGCTATGTGAGAGTCCAGCAGCTTAATCACCATCCCGCCTGCTGATCACCCCAGCAACCCATCCCCTGCCACGGCCAGGCTGGATCACAGGCATGTGTTTGGGCACCTAGCTTATATAGGGAAACCCAGACACAGATCTGAGGACTTCCTATATGAGCCCAGTTGCAATACCATCATATTGCCATCAGACCCTCGTTTCATATTTTAAAAAATTAATTTATTGGGACCAGCAGTTGGCTATGTTGCTGGACTCCCACATGGTTGACCGTGGTTCAAGTCCTGGACCCAGTGGCTTAAACTAACACTAGGCACATGTGCGTGCGTGCCCAAGATCCCGAGAAGAGAATGGAGGAGAAGGGATTGCAGCGTGGCTTCCCCCCCCCGGGGGGGGGATTTCTCTCTTTCTATCTCTCTGTCTCGCTCTGTCTTTATTCATCATCATTAGTAGTAGTATTTTAATTTGACCAGAGAGAAACAGACACAGAGAGTGACAGAGGGAAAGTAAAAAAAGCAAGCCACCAGGTCCAGGACTTGAACCATGGTCTGCCGTGTGGGAGTCCAGTGCACTTAACCACCCCATCACCTGCTTCCCCCTCCCATTTCATTTTAAAAGGACAGGCTGATTGGAATGTTTTGGATGATTCTCTCTAGAGGAGGAGTGATAAAGTAGGCTTATACGATATTAGATCATATCACTAAGGCTAAAAGAATCCAGTGAAACAAATCTATTTTAAAAATCCCAGGAATCTCAGCCAATGGGAAGCCTGAACATATCATTTGGAAGGTGCCTCTGACTTCACCTAGCTAATGCCCCCTACCCTCAGAAAAGAATGGAAAGATGGCAACAGGACAGTGAGCTGAACCTTCCTGAAAAGGAAAGCTGTGATTTGGCTCGACATGGAAAAAGACGATAGTGTTATAAGTGGGAAAGCAGTTTCAGAGAAGCAGAGCTGCTGGTGTGGAAGGCTGAGCTCTCAGGACTCAGACCCAAGAAGGTACTGC